>NW_028249065.1:0-350513 GCF_964263255.1 Lissotriton vulgaris | reverse complement strand
GAGGTAAGTTCAAGTTCAAGTTCAAGAATTTATATAGCGCACTACTCACCCAGAGGGTCTCAAGGCGCTTGGGGACGGGGTTCATTATTTATCGAATAGCCAGGTTTTAAGTTCTTTTCTGAAGGAGATGTGGTTCTGTGTAAGGCGGAGGTGGGTGGGGAGTGAGTTCCAGGTCTTGGCAGCCAAGTAGGAGAAGGATCTACATCCCATGGTGGATCTTTGGATGCGCGGAATTGCGGCGAGGCCTTGATCGGAGGATCTTAATTGGCGGGTGGGTGTGTAGAAGGATAGTCGAGTGTTGAGGCATTCGGGCCCTAGCTTGTAGAGGGCCTTGTGTGCGTGGGTGAGGAGACGGAATGTTATTCTCTTGTTGACGGGGAGCCAGTGGAGGTCTTTCAGGTGGTCGGTAATGTGATTTTGGCGAGGGATGTCCAAAATGAGTCTCGCTGATGCGTTTTGGATACGTTGGAGTTTTTTCAGTAATTTGGCTGTAATTCCGGCATAGAGGGTGTTTCCGTAGTCCAGTCGACTCGTGACTAGTGCGTGGGTGACAGTTTTTCTTGTCTCGGAGGGGATCCAACGGAAGATTTTTTTGAGCATACGAAGTACGTTGAAGCAGAAGGATGAGACGGTGTTGACTTGTCTGGTCATCGAGAGTGAGGAATCTAGGATGAAGCCCAGGTTGCGTGTGTGATCTGTGGGTGTGGGTGCTGTGCCCAGAGCCGAAGGCCACCATGAGTCGTCCCAGGCAGAGGGGGATGATCCTAGGATGAGCACCTCCGTTTTGTCTGAGTTAAGTTTTAGGCGGCTGGTTTTCATCCATTCGGCAACTTCTTTCATACCTTCGTGAAGATTGCTTTTGGCGGAGTTAGGGTCTTTGGTGAGGGAAAGGATCAGCTGGGTGTCATCAGCGTAGGAGATGATGTTAAGGTTGTGTTGACGCGCGATGGATGCGAGTGGACTCATGTAAACGTTGAAGAGGGTGGGACTGAGTGATGATCCTTGTGGTACACCACAAATGACTTCGGTAGCCTCTGATTTGAATGGGGGAAGTCGTACTCTTTGGGTTCTTCCGGCGAGGAAGGAGGCGATCCAGTCCAACGCTTTTCCTTGTATTCCAATATTGTTGAGGCGTTGTATGAGGGGGCTATGACAGACTGTGTCGAAGGCAGCGGAGAGGTCGAGTAGAATGAGGGCCACTGTTTCTCCGTTGTCCAGTAGTGTTCGGATGTCATCTGTGGCTGCGATGAGGGCGGTTTCGGTGCTGTGTTTGGCTTGAAAGCCGTTCTGTGAGGGATCGAGAGAGTTGTTGGCTTCGAGGAAGGCGGCGAGTTGGCTATTGACGGCTTTCTCGATGACTTTTGCCGGGAAAGGGAGGAGGGATATTGGGCGGTAGTTTTTGAGTTCAGAGGGGTCTGCTGTGGGTTTCTTCAGGAGGGCGCTGACTTCGGCATGTTTCCAGCTTTCTGGGAAGGTAGCAGAGTTGAAGGAACAGTTGATGACATCACGGAGGTGGGGTGCGATGATGGAGTCTGCTTTGTTGAAGATGTGGTGGGGACATGGGTCGGTTGGCGAGCCAGAGTGGATGGAATTCATAAGGAGGATGGTGTCTTCGGTGGTGATTGGATTCCAGGCGCTGAGATTGTTGGAGGGCGGTATAGGTTCTGAGGGGGGTGGGTAGGATTGTTCGTTGGTATTGTTTTCGAAGCTGTTATGTATGTCGGCAATTTTGTTGTAGAAGAAGGAGGATAACGAATCGCAGAGGTCTTGGGAGGGGGTGATGTCGTTTGAGGCTGCGGTGGGGTTGGTAAATTCTTTGACGATATTGAATAGTTCCTTGCTGTTATGGGCATTGTTGTCGAGTCGATTCTTGAAAGCTGATTTCTTGGTGGATCGAATCAGCTGGTGGTGTTTGCGGGTGGCTGCCTTGAAGGTGGTCATATTGTCGGTGGTTGGGTTTTTTCTCCATGTTTTCTCGAGAGTACGGCAAAGTTTCTTGGATTTTTTAAGGTCATCGTTGAACCAGGGGGCCTTTTTGCTGTCGTGTTTGGTGTGATGGTTTTTCAAGGGTGCTAATTCGTCAGCGCTGTGAGTGATCCATTGTTTGAATTTGATGGCAGCTTGGTTAGGGTCAGATGAGAGGGCGGGTGGGTTTTGGTTGAGCAATGTGAGGAGTTGGTCGGTGGTGATTTTGTTTCATTTTCTTCGGGAATAGGTTGTGGGGGGTTGTGGGTCGAGGTGGTTTTGTAGCTGAAGTGAACACAACTGTGGTCCGTCCAATGGAGAGCTGTGGTGCGATCGAAGGAGATGTGTTTGCTGGAAGTGAAGATTGGGTCTAGCGTATGTCCGGCTGTGTGGGTGGGGGTGTCGACAAGTAGTTTGAGTCTGAGATTGGCTAGGTTATCCAGTAGGGTGGTGGTGTTGCTGTCGTTATTCTTTTCCATGTGGAAGTTGAGGTCTCCTAGTAGGATGTAGTTCTCAGAGGCGAGGGCATGTGGACTGATGAAGTCAGTGATGTCCTCGCTGAATTGTTTACGTGTTCCTGGATGCCTGTAGATGAGGGTGCCTCTGAGTGTGGTTCTGGGGTCAGTGTGGACCTGGAAGTGGAGGTGTTCTGCGGTGGAAAGGTTTGCGTCGGAGCTGGTCGTGATTTTGACGGTGTTTTTATGGACGATGGCGATGCCTCCTGCTGTTTGGACGGGGCGGTCTTTACGGATGATCTTGTAATTGTCCGGGATGGCTATGGCGATGTCGGGTGTTGATGATGCATTCATCCATGTTTCAGTGAGGAAGGCGACGTCTGGTGATATAACGTCAAGTAGATCCCAGAGTTCGGTGGCCTGTCTGTGGACCGAGCGGGTGTTCAGCAGGATGCACTTCAGGTGGTTAGGGTCGGACCTGTGTTTGGGGTTAGTGGTTGTGGTAAGGGTCTTGACGCTGGTGAATTTGCAGCAGTGGCATGCGAAGGGCCCATGAGTACGTCCTGGGGCAGCTTCGAAGCAATGGGGAGTACGTCCGGGGTGAAGGGCTAGGAGGGTGGCTGCATCATACTTGATGCGGTCAGAGTGCGGTATGCGGGGGCCAGGGGGTCTGGCGCTGGGCGCGGTCCAGGCGCGGACGGTCGTAGACGGGCTTACCTTTGGCGCACCTTCGGCGCGGCCGCAGCGCGAGGACGCTGCGCGTAGGTCCATCAGTCATAAATGGATAGAGGAGGGGGGCGGAGCGAGGGAGGGGCCGCAGGGAGGTGTGATCGGGGTGGAGGGGCGGGCTGGCAGGCACAACAACAAAATGGCCGCAAATCAAAACACAAACACGACGAGATCGGCACAAGCAGGGAATTAATTCTGAAATGTGGGCAGAGGCACAGATTATCTTAGTAGCAGGCAGAACCAACAATGTGAATAGCGCAGCAGGCAATTTTAATATTAACTTGCGCTACAAGAATAAAAATCACTCGAGCAATGTGGGCTAAAAGTAAAGCTAAATAGCGCTACGATAATGCAGAGCACAAACTGATGGTGGCAATTGCTAGCCAAGTGCTACGATACCCAGTGTCCAGGGAGCGTGGGGAGCGACCGATGCTGCACGAGTCAGGCTGGTCACAGCGGAGGCTCAGGCGGGTCAGCTCTCTACTATCAGTGGGAGGGAGGGGCCGCAGGGAGGTGTGATCGGGGTGGAGGGGCGGGCTTATTGCTTATCAATTGACTTCACATCAGGTGACCAGCAAAACACTATTTCAATTATTTAGGGGCAGGAGCCCAAACTCCAACCTTGTTCCTAGTTGGATTAAGTGGCAAAAAGAGGGGTAAGTGTGGACACCCAGTATTCTTGGAGACTCAGAGAGCTGAGGAGACGCAAAGGAGCGTTTGATGTGTCTAAGAAATAGTAGAGTAGTAGATGTGATGGTATGAGATTGGTGAACTTGGACCATGTGGTATTACCAGTAGGGCCTTAACCTTCAACAAACCTTTGAAAGTGGTGAAATTGGTCTACAACGTGGTAAAAACCAAAGATAGCAAAATTTGGAACCTGGGTAGAGTGACAAAGTATATTGGAGTGGTGGACGCAGGAGGGGAAAAGGTTCCAGATGATACACCGAGTGTGATTAATGGTCGTTAGTGCAGTTCTAAATATGTGAGACGTAGATCAAGTGGCTATAGATCCAGTGACTGCACCTCATGTCCTCCACTATTTTCCACATACTATGTCCCCAAATGAGTGGGCATGAGCTTCATAGTTTTTATTCCCACCTATTGACTAGTGTGTGTTGTGTTCTCATTTTGCTATTATTCCATATGGAGGAAGAAGTGTAGAATCTGTTGAAAATTCACATTGCTTTTCCTCTACTTCACCTGTATTGGCATCACTTTGCATCTCTATAAACAGTGTTCTAGAAAGATTAGATTTGAACGAGAAAAAAACTTGTGTTTGCCAACAGAGAGCTGCTTTGCGCTGGCTGTGGATAGGGTGTCTCTACAATCAACTTTGTTCAGTCCTGAAGCCTGTGAACATTTTATCTAGAAGCTACAACTATTCTCTTTTGAAATGCATGTTTATTTTAACCATAGGTGTTATCTTCTTTTACTGTGACAAAAGAGGTTATCTGCTTCCAAATGTATTTTCTCTAAGAGATGTAATGTAATAGTCTCTACTTGAAAATCCAAAAGAGACATATGAACAAACTCCAAGTAGTACAAAACGCAGCTGCAAGGCTGCTGACGGGTACACCTAGGTTTGTCTCAGTCAAGAGGGAACGAAGACAGCTTCACTGGCTCCCGAAGAAACATCGGGCCCAATTTAAAGCCCTTTGCACAGTCTTCAAGGCATTAAAGAGAAAAGATCCTGACTACCAGAAACAACAGTTTCAATGGTATGTCTCAAGAAGAACCTTGCGCTCTCTGGCAAGTGAGTGTTCCCTTAATCAAAAAAGCTGGCTGGGTGGCAGGAGCTTCACTGCCTCCGCCACAAAAGCTTGGAACAATCTACCATTCCACCTTAGAAATGCAACGGAGCTCCTCTCCTTCAGGCAACGGCTGAAAATCTGGTTATTTACGTTATAGTTGTCTCACTCCTCAGGAACCAATTAGGCAGTGCTCAGTGCCAGGACACCTTAGGGTAACAGTCGCGCTTTAGAAATGTTATTAACATAACATAAAACGTGCACAATTGCTTTATTTAAGTGAAAGGATTTTCTGGCACATGTAAATTGTTTTCTCTTTTTAAGCATGGGCAGATGAAGTGATTTGCTCAAAACAACAGGGGTGTTGTGCCGAAATCTAACAAGCATTGGCAAAGCCAATAGATCTAGCATTTGAGACTATTAGCTCGCCAATTGCTTTTAGTTCATGCTGTACAGCGTAGGGCATTTCCAACTTTGGCAATGATCTTTAGCTATGATCAAGCTGTGCAGCAGCATACCTGCAATGTAGCATGGCTACAAATAAAGAATAAACAAGTCTATGAAGCATTAATGCACTTAAAAAAAAGCTTATAAGGACTGTGTGATAGTCCTTTCTTAAATTAATTTTAGTCATACTGCAAAGCATCTATGCTGCTGTACATCAAGACTACAGAACCTTGCCAAAGCCAAAAGCTCTCAGAGGCAAGGGCTATTGGCTTTGCTAATTCTTATTTTTTTAATTTAAGATTCAGGTGTCGGCATGTTCTCTTATGGTTTAAGACTTTTAATTGTTGTTTATAAGAAATATACAAACTCACTTAAAAAAAATATTTGTTTCATTTTGCAAGATTTGAGAACCAGGCGTGCAAGTATGTAAATGTTTCTGTACTTATGCTTTTATTTGTTAATAAACTATTTTTCCAAACCTCTAAGGTGTAAAGTATCCCCACTCTGTGGAAGAGGTGGTGTTCTCACCCTTCCCCACATGGTCCTATGATATTCTCTCAGAACCAGACCACATGATCTCAAACATCATAATGATGGACAGAGCAAAAATGATGTTTGTCTTGTCTAAATAGAATTAAGCCCCTCTCGGCCACTCAGATCAAAGTGATTTAAGAACCTTCCTATTGAGGTTCTTGAATCACACAATAGACAAGGGAACATTTTTTGTCAAAGCCAACAAAGTATGTTTTTTTTATTCAAACGTTTGACTTCGAATGAAGTGGAGGGCTACTGTCACAATAACGCTTTTTCTTTAATACGTCAAATACTAGTTTACAGATTTTTATCAGAGCACATATAGATTTCCAGTTGTTTTCCTCCTGAAAAGACTAGAGTAAACCAGTCCAGTACCTTTTGCTGAGCACTTGAGCATAAATAACCAAAGGATTGCACATTTTGCGACTGTTACATTTCGTCCCAGTAGTTCATAGGAAAATCTTTTGATTGCCAAGAACTTTGGCTGTTTGACAGACCTGCCCAATCTTTCAAAATAGGTATTTCTCCAACAGAGAAGAAGCTTTTGCCATTTATTTCTGCAGATTGGTTAAAGATGTGAAACTATTGCTGGCTATTTGTCTTAAGAGCTGAAGGCCCTATGTACAACTACAGTTTAATTCCATAAATCACAACAACGATAGACTGCAGTCATGCATTCTAGACGTTAAGTAGCTATAATGTAAATTCTGAGTTCTAATCTTTCTTTTGGACTAGAACAAAAGAATAAGTTACTTACCTTCAGCAATGTTCTTTCTGATAGAGACTCTAGCTACAGATTCCTCAACTTTTGAATATTTCCTATGCGTCAGACTGACAAGGGAAATCTTTTCGTAGTACCTCTGCGTGCCAAGGGTGGCACTGTGCGGTTCCACAATGACAGTGTTCCACGCCAGAAATGATGTGTTGTATCTAAAATGGCGTCACTCTCACACAATGAGTTGTTTTTGAGGCTTTCCTTGCCTTCAGACGAGATGCCTCAAAAATCAATTGATATATCAGTTGATCGATTCCTTGATGTGGTAACTTATTAAAGGATAGAGTCCAACCACCGAACGGGGAAGGTGGGAGTGCCAGTGAGGAATCTGCAGCTAGACAGTCTCTACCAGAAAGAGTGCAATCAAAGTACGTAACTAGTTCTTTTGGTAGAGACTTCTAACCACATATTTCTAACCTTTTAAAATGCAAACACTACAGAATGAAAGAAGGCCATGGATAGACTCAATCAAGAAAGTCCTACAGGACCCAGCGAGCAAAGTCACTGAGGTTGGGGAAGACTGGCACCATTGACCTCCGAATGTGTGCTGCCACCACCACCATCACTGTTGTGATCACCTGAGGGACGATGGTGAGACCAAAGTGGAGCAAAGCTACTAAATATGCTCCGATTCCATCACAAATTGCATGTAGTGCTGATGAGCTGGAAAGATGGTAATATGGAAATAATGGTCCTGCAGGCCCAACGCCACCATTGGGTCTCCATGGAGGTCGGGAAACAAGACCAGGCCAAGGGTGAGCCTATGAGGATTTGCAGTGAAGAGTGGCCTTGAGGCAGGCTCCGTCCACTCCAGGAATGGGATCAAAACTGAACTTTCGACTTGGAGCGGTCCAAATGCAGTGTCTTTCTGTGTTTGGTGACAAAGCTTTGCCTTGTGTTCCCTGAGGACCTTCAGGTTCAACACTGCACAGTCCCCAATCTTGCAGTCATGGTCCAACCCCAAACAACAAATTAAAACCTGGTGGGGATCCAGTCGCAGACAACTGTTGGCGACATTCCTGCTTAAAGGCTAAAACTATTTGTCTTAAGTGATGACATAAATTGCACACTTAAAAAGATTACAAAACAGTGTCTGAGAGAAGAGAGAAGCTCTAGGATCCGCAGCTAGAGGTGCAGAAATACAGGAACTGACACCAGAGTGCAGAGTGGCGCCTTGTTGGGATTCAAACTTAATTTCAGAAGCAGGACGATGTCAGTGTGGAGCCGCGCAGGGCCACCTTCCGGCGTGCAGAGGTACTACAAAACGTTTGAAGATCCAATTTGGCGCCTGGGACATATTCAACAGGTGAAGAATCTGCGGCTAGTCGTCTCTGTCAGAATAAATCAATTTAGAAATTCTTAGATGTGTGTAATATCAAAATGTAAAAAATAAACTGTGCTCAGTGATCTGTAATACTGTTGCAATTACAAATTCACACCCAGGTCTCCAAATTAATTTCTGTAATACTTCTCAACTAGACTCAACATATGAACAGTAGCTCTTTTTCGAAATGCTCCTGCTAAGCATTTTTCTCCACTGCTCCTTGATGCTGGCTCTGAACTACATAAAAAATTTAAGCAAAGATGACTAAGGGGTCATTATCGTCATTTAAGCACGTTGAACCATCATGCTTTCAGCAGCCGTCTCTTATTTACTGACTGGGGTTTGGTGATTTGGTATCATATGGTCTGACACAGTATTGATGCTGAAAACAATGTTCTTGTTCATATTAGAAGGACGCCATTCAGGATGCAATTGCATATTCTTTCAGTCAGCTACAGTAGCTGAAACGGGTACACTGCATGAAATTGATTTCTGTACAACAAACCTATGCCTACACATTTTCAACTATATCTTTCAGCATTTCATCTCACTTGAGAAAGATGAGCCTGACATCTTCATATTGATCCTGAGGCAAGGTTAAACCTTTCAAGAGATAAGAACCCAGTGGAGGATTATTCAACACACTGCATATGTCTGCTATTCCTAGAGAGAGAGAGTGACTGCAATGGTAATATGCTGCGAAGCATGACCTTGTCAGTGACTGCAAAATTGATTCCTGCGTATTTACTGATCAGATTCATTCCAAGCTTGGAAGACGGGCAGTACCTGGTGCCACGGCCTTGAGTTTCTTCAGCAGCTTGACATGAGTGTCCGGCATGATGGCCTTCTTCACAAGGTGGGAACACCCGCAGCTCTCGAGGAGGGTGTAATAGTACAGCATCCTCTGGAGGTCATGGCTTTCAATGCTGGGGTAGACGTACTTTGCCATATGTTCGTAAAAGGCCACTGGGTTGCTTTTCAGGGTCTCAAAGAGACAGAGGATTCGAGCCCGCTCTTCTATTTCCACGGTAGATAAGCTGTGGGTGAAATATGCAATTAAAACACTTATTTCAATTATTGTGTTATGTGAACGGTATTAATATGCATGGGGTATACATTGTAATCAAGCGTCTTTGCTAGATCCAAAAGGAAAATTGGCTTCACGTACATTTTGAGAAATCGACACGTAAGTATGTGCGTTTTGTGTGCTGCCTCCTCATGTTCACTCTAGTATCGAGGTGAAGAAGAGCATTATCCACAATTATTTTAAGTGTATGCAGAGGGTACGTTTACAGGAAATAACGCAAACCAGGACATTACAGTCAGTTCTGCCTAAATTAAGGCAGCAAATAGCGTCATGGCGCGTAAAGTCATTTCTCTTACTGCAATACATTCAGATTAAAACATTGTCTAGATAGAATGAAAAAAACTCCAGTAACAACCTGAATCAAAAGAATATAATACCATATAAGAAAAACGAAGGATTTTAAAACGAAGGATTTTAAAACGCAGGGAGCAAGACAAATCTGATTTTTTAATTCCATGAACATTTAACTATTACGATGTCCAGAGGATTAGGTATGTTAAATTAAGCACCCAAAAATTACAAGAAGTGCAAAGCAAGGTTAAAAAAACCACAATGGCGAACAGACAATGTAAAAAGGCACGGGGTGGCAAGAACATACCTTTCATAGATGGCACTGTTCAAATTACACTTTTCTAGAGGAGACATTTGTACTCTGTGTGTGATATTGAGATCATTTAAAAGATTACGATTCATACAAGAGAATGGTGACCTTGAAGATTCCGGAAAAAATACAAAACCTAGTTGAACAGTACTGTTGTGGTATTCATGTAGATATGCGACCATAAAAAAAAGTTACTTAACTTCGATAATAATGTTTCTGGTGACAATTCACATTTTTGCCCACATCTTGACCGTCTTCAATGGTCTGAGTCGAGGTGGCCTTAAGTTCATACATAGGGGACCAGAAGCAAGATATAATTGGCCACATCCCAGAGGACGTGTGTTTGCATATACCAACAATATAAACAAACAGCATTGACTGACCTCAATCCTAGGTTAGTCGACGAAGACATTTGTTTCCTGAATGCCTCAATTCTCTTCACCTCCATGTAAACGCGAAGCCAGGGCATCAACTAGCAACATGTGTGAGACTGTTATGAAAAGTTTCTGGACTTGCGGTTACAAGTATCCATCAGGAAGGTGTTTTTTCTCGCATCAATAAATGCAAAACTCTGCGACTTGATTACTCTACTTACTTAAACTGAGTAAGCCAGCTCCACTAGCACATGTACAAACTCACTAAGTTCAATATCTTTTGATCGACTTGCTCATTATACTGCACTGTGCTACCCTCGATAGAGTTCTTCTAATCTAGTGGAGGCCCCTAGATTCGCAATTTCCAAACAAGAGGATGAGCCTTCAGTATTGAGGCAACCGAGCTCAGGTACTCGCCACCTGACCATTTGGGCATGGAATCCCATTACTTAAAACTCAGGAAATCCATGGCCCTTCCCTAAGTAGAGAATACAGGAAGCTTCGAATGCCCTGACAATTTAGTAATAGCACCAAGCTGCTTTGCTAGGCAAACATTTGCTAAATAAATAAAATCATACTGCCATATATATTTAAAACACCCGTACTGTGAGCGTAATCTATGGCAGTCTACGCCAATGGAGCTGCAGGTTGATATGGTTTAGGGACAACATAATTGGCAAGGTGCATAGATGACAGTAATCCAGAATACTAGATTCTGGTGAACAGGTGAAATGTAAACAACATAATTATGATATACTAGACTTCCATTGTACAAGGTGTTAGTGTTTTTAAACTTTGATAATCATTAGAATGACCTCTGTCTACCTGAATGTGAGGAAAGACGTGCTTTTCAGGAAATACTGGAGAGTGTTCTATTAGATTTATTTAGGCTGTGAATTTGCTTTCAACCGCATTTCCATTTACAATCCAATTTCTCTATACTGGGAGATTTTAACATACATTTGAATGAGGCCATGAATCTGCATGCTTCCTCTCTGCTACAAGGTATGTTAACTATTCAGCTCACACAGAGAATGGTGGGACCCACTCATGACAGAAGCACCTGCTTGACCCTGTCATTTCTAACGACGACCAGCTCAAAGTTCTCGCCCATGTCCCTGTAATTTGGTAGGACACTTTCCTAATTCCAGTAATCTGGGAAACAAGTTTGTCATCATGCTGCCACAACTCTACCTGCTGATTGGACCGTAACTGGCCCAGATTACCACTAGAACATTGGAAACAATCCGATATCAAACCTTAGACCCTCCCTAGATGCAAATCCTACCTCTGTCTATGAGCAGCTGCACTGCTGGATTGTCTCCTCCCTGGATTAGTGTAAAACTCTTACAAGACGAGCTAAAGAAAAAACTTCACCTTGGTACACTCCCAAGTTACGTGAACTGAAACAAAATTGCAAGTGAACAAGAGAGAATATGGAGTAAAGATTATGGGGAATCAAGCAAGCACAACTATAGAGTTGCCATTAAAATCTATAAAGCAGAAATCATAAAAGCACAAGCATTTTACTTTGAAGAAAAAATCGATTTAGCAGCTAACTTTCCACTGGAAATTTTCCACATTGCCAAATGTACGAGTTACTTACCTTCGGTAACGATGTATCTGGTAGAGACGATTCTAACCGCAGATTACTTAAAGTAGAATTATCCCCAGGCGTGAGACTGGATCCGAAAAAGTTTCTGCCTCGGCATCCCTGCGCGCTGGGGGACAGCAACACGCGACTCCGCCCAAGCGCTGTCCGCGTACGTGACGCCAGGAAGGTCACATAAGTCCCACCCCGGCGAGCCTACATCAGTTTTCTTCAGAGAACATTTCCGAGCCACAACGCGGAGCCAGCAGGCAAAACTGTGAGAGTATAGGAACAGTGTGCGAAAGAGCAGAAAAAGTGTACAACGGAATGGTGAGGAACAACACCAAAACGAGCAGTGCCAGTCACTGCAGTACCCAAAGGCAGGGAAAAGAATAAAGAACAGAGCCCATTCGGTGGGGGATGCTAGCCAGCCCCTGCCACATGTAACTCCCAGATCGGCAGATGACCTGATGTGATGTGGGCCGCGCAAGCAAGTATACACAGGACTATGTTCAGGGGAGGGGGGATATGTCGTTAGTATAGACGGCGGTCCTACAGGCGTACATTGGCCTAACCACCATTTCCGAACTCTGACTGTTTGAGCATGAGAGTGCGAAGTTTGGATGGGGGAGATGTTCTCACTTGTCCTGATGAGGGGGAGTTGAGAGGGTTCTTTTAGTCTTAGGAGGGATCTGGTTTTATTGTTAACAGGGAGGGGCGCTGCTGTCGAAAGGGCAAAAGGCCAAGACATGACATTCCGTAGGAGATGTTAGCATGCTACACAAAAGGGTCTGGGTCTCGGGACATGCAAGGGGGTAAGCACGAGTACTCATGCAGCAGACAAAGGCCACCTATAACATAATGTTGTGGAATGTTACGAGTGTGCACTCGATGAGTAAACGGTATAAAACATTCTCACAGCTAAATAGGAGAGGGGTGCAGATAGCGAAACTCCAAGAGATGCACACACTGGACAAGAAGGGTGAGGCGCAGGCGTTTTACACGTCATACTCAGCATTTGCCCGGGGAGTCCTGATCTGCGAGCGGGCGGGAGTCCCCTTTCAACCTATTGAGCATAAAATTGATCCAGAGGGAAGGTACATGATTGTATCTGGAAGGCCTGATGGGCAGGATGTCACTCTGGTCAATGTGTATGGCCCGAACGTAGATCACATTAGATTCTTGGAGCAGCTGTCTGGGATTCTGGCACCATACATGACTGGGGCGGTCTTAATAGGGGGGGATTTTAATTGCGTAGCTGATCCCGAAAAGGACCGATCACACCGCCTCTTCGGGACTCTCCGGTGCATACCGTAGCTCGAGCTTTTCGAGGCTGGCAAGCTTGCTGGGGGCTTGTGGATGCATGGCGCAGCGCACACCCGACTGATAGGGATTACTCGCACTTATCCCACACTCACGATTTGCACGTCCGACTAGACACCTTTTTAAGCACGCCGGACCTCTATACCCAACTGGGGGGGGGGGGGGGGGGGGGGGGGGGGGGGGGGGCAGAGTAGCTGACCAGGACAATCTCGGACCATATCCACTCATGCTTCGGTACAAGGGGGACCAGGTCTTTCAGCAGGAGACTAGGTAGCATATCATACAGTATTTCGCTGACAACGAGGGCACCACTGATTCTAGAATCACGGAATGGGAGGCCTTCAAGGATGTAATCAGGGGGCGATGCATGGCTACATCTATTGGGGTCTGTAGGACACTTACAGCAGACATAGAGAGAGTAGATGGGGTACTCAGGAACTTAGAGCGGAGACGCCGGAACACCCGGAATTGAAGCAGAAACTTCTAGAGGCCAAGGAGGAGGTGGCAGTACAGGAAGAGCATCTACGATACTTTGATTACCAGAAATACATGGACAGGACACATGCTGAGCGAGATAAAGCGGGGCGATTTCTGGCATGGCTTGCTAACCCGTCTAGGCGGGGAAGTGCTATACTGACGATTCATGATCAGGGGGGCGCCCCTTACATAAGCAAGTGGAGATTAGTAACCGATTCAGGGAACACTATGCCCGCCTATACAAAAGCACTGGCAACCGCGACATAGTTAGAATTGCAGAATACTTGGCACCCCTCCGCTCCATACCCTTGAGGCAGAGGAGGCAGAGTTGCCAAGGAGCTGCAATCACAGAAAGGGAGATTAGGGGGGCAGTCAAAGCTATGGCACGAGGGAAAACTCTGGGTACAGATAGACTACCCGAGGAATTCTATGCCACATACATGGTGGAGCTGGCACCCAGATTTGTGTAACTATATGCGGAAACGTGGGAGATTGGGAGATTGCCACACACAACGAAGGAGGCGGTAATGATCCCCCTGCTCAAGCCTGACAAGATCCTAACGGAGTGCTCAGCATACCGACCGCTATAGATGCTAAACCTTGATTTTAAAATTCTCAGTAAAATATTGGCCACCAGACTGCTACCACATATGACCTCCTTGGTACATTTCGACCAAGCAGGATTCATCCCTAGCAGAAACACCACCCTGAACATCAGGCGACTGTTCGCAATGCTACAACAAGGTGCGGAAGAGGCGCTGGAGGGGGCGCTCGACTCAACAGCCAAGGCAATGGGCAGAATTATGCTGGCCAGGTTGGAACACTGGATAGAAGAAAATAACATCTTATCTGTAGCCCAGTAAGGTTTCAGAAGGGGCATCAGAACGACTGAACAGTGCCTGAACCTGGAGCTAATAATAGGAAAATATACCCTTGCAAGTGAAAGGACCCTTTCACCTTTGCTTTGTGGATTTGTCAAGTGCTTTTGACTTGGTAAATCACTCAAAGTTATGGCAGACAATGGAGGGGATGGGCGCCCCACAGGATATTATTAGTTTTTTATCTCAAATTTGCGCATGTTTGACTGCGAAGATACGTTATGGGAAAAATGGGGATTCACAAAGCACTTTAGCATTACACGCGGGATAAGACAAGGCTGCACTCTTGCCACTCTTATTTTCACTTTATATAAATGGTGTTGACTCATTACTACAGAACTTAAGGGTCGACGCTCCTAAGGTCGGCAAGCGGGTCACACCATTATTATTGTATGCTTATGACGCTGTCCTAATTTCAAGGACAGCAAACGGCCTACAAATATTGATTGATAATTTTACTAATTTTATGATGGAAAAACATTTAAAAATCAATCTGAGCAAGACTTTAGATATGTCATGTGGGAAAAGGAATACTAAGAATAAATCACACTACATCGATGGCATACTAATAGAAAGGACATTTTCTTTTTCTTATTTGAGGATTCTTTTTAACAGTAAGGGTATGTGGAACGCACACATTAATTTATGTAAACTGAAATTTGTGAAATCAGTCTAGGCCATCTTCAGATGCTCCCCAAAAATTGGTAAAAAAACAGTACGGAAGATTCTAAAGCTATATGGGGCAAAATGTATTACCTTGAGTTGCTATGGGGGAGCTCTCTGGGGCCTGGCAGGCACCTCACTGTCACAAACCCTGGAAAATAACTTCTTAAGAAGACTGTTAGCCGTACCGGCCTCCACGGCTTCTATCATTTTACATAGGGAGACCAGAACACCATAGATACACAATCTGATTAGTATAGCCGCCTTAAACCTGTGGCACTAACTGGACTACAAAAACACACTTTACTAGGGATATAAAATTAGATTGTTTGTCCCAAGACCACTGTAAGAAAATACAGTGGCTAGGCTTTAACAGTGGTCTTTCAAAATAATTCGACCTGGACGTGAATTTGAAGAAACCCGAAAGTCATAAAAAATATAAGTAAGTTAGAACTAAAAAAGAGTCTTCTCAACATTAGGGCTTCGTTGAGAGACGTGGTCTTGAGTACTAAGTCAACTGTAGTGTTTTTTCTTTAAGGGCCAATTGCAACGGGTATCCAGCCATATCTTATTTTTAGAACTGATATCCAGCATAGATTCTACCTCACCAGATTATGGATGAACACTCTCCACTACCTCTTTGACTTCCCCAAGAGGGTTAAGTGGTGCGCTAACCTTCCAAAATGTCCGTGTGATGGTAGGTTTACTCAGAGTACCCTTCAACTTTTACTTTTTTGTAATTTTTATAATGAAATTAGTCAAATCTTTTTCCGTCCCATTTTTAGAGAAAATGGCCTGTATTCCTTCAAAGCCGCTTTTAATTATATTAGAAATCTGGAGAATGTATTAATCTGTAATGCAGTAACTTGTTATATTTTATCGGCCATGAAACACTGGCGACAATTTTAAAGAGCCTGCATGCTATTTCTATGGAGAATGGACTTTTAAAACCAAGTAAACTAAAGAAACCTCAAGAAATTAAACTACAACCTGTGGAATTGGAGAAACCTGGCACCCCAAAGGCCCCACCAGTGACCACTCCACCGGTCGCCCTACCACGTAAGTGCAAGTTACTGCTGTCTACCTGCTTTGCTACCTGCCTGTTCCTACTTGGTCGATGACTATTTTGCGCAGTGGTCTACTGTGTTTGTCATGACATTAACAAGAAATGGCTACAAATTGTGGCATTCAGACTCTCTGGAAGTTTTGGGAGTCTGGGCCTGTGCACAATATTTAATTGTTCAATGCTCTGTTATAAGTGAGTGCACACGCTGGATCGTTTTGGTCTTGGCAGAGTCTGTGAGAAATTAATTGCGAGTCTAAAGGAAAAAAAAGTTGGACATTGAGACTTTGGACATTAGCCAACCGCCGTCTTGTGGTTTAAAAGACTGAGGCGCGAGTTACAAACAGCGCACGCAGCCCTACCTGAACTTGATTGTCCTGCGATGTTTTCAGGGATTCCCTCTGATGCTCAAAGCTGCTCGCGGTGTGTACCTGCTTCTGGACGCCTGCATGCACGGGCGAGCTGTAAGCCATCTGGCCCAGCGTCACTTACGTGCCGCCATCTAAGGGATGGCTACCACTTCCTCGCATTGTATAGCTGGGTCCTGTTTGCCTGCAGCCAACCGTGTGTGGTAATGACCATCATGGGATCCTTGTGCAATGGTCTGCGGCCAATGGTGTGTGAACTTTATTCACATTATAGATCCTCGTGCAACCGTTATCTCAATATTTAATTTTTGTTGTTGCAGGCATGATTAGAGCTCTACGGGCAGTAGGAAGGATTTTAAGCAAGTTTTTTTTCAGAGTATTTGCTTTCATACAGAGTGACGTTCGGGTCAAAGCTTGGTTTCACAACCAAAAGGATTTATGGGGGCATATTGCAACAACTCTACGATAAGACTGTTCTTTTGCTTTCGTGCTCATATAGAAGCAGTTGCGGATGCAACAGTCAATGGAAAATAATCTCTTTGCTATTAGATGTTAACAACTGAGTGGAGCTTTTGACTCTCGACCTTGGACTTTGCTAGCTGATGGTGTGCCAGTAACTAAGACTTCATGGCTGGGAAATTTCGGTTGAGTGGTCGCTCACCGGAGTAGAGACTTCCTTTTTCTTCATTTTATCATTGTGATACAGTTTTTGTGGGGGTGGTTTGTGTTTTTGTTATTTGAGTGGTGGTGTTGTCATCCTGGTGAGTGTCTCCATTGCGTGGAGGTTGGGGCCAGAGTATGTGTTTTTTTGGGGGGGTTGATTTGAGATACCCTGTGAATGGTTGTTGCCTCTGGTGAGGTGCTTGAACTGTGCGTTGCGGGTGCGCACGTGAGAAGACTACTTCTTGTGTTGCTTCCCTGACTTATTGGTTTTGATGATACTCTGTTAATGGTTAATGTGAGGTGTTTGGACTGTGCGATTTGGCTGTGCACGTTGGGTTTAAAGATATCCATATTACGTTTCAAGAGTGTTTTGGGTTATAATACCCTGTCTTGGTATGGGTAGAGTGTTACTCCTCTTCTTTGAGGTAGAGCTGTCCTGTCATTAGTATGTGCAGTTGAGGGTTGTAGATCCCTGTTCTGCCGCAGTTTTGTGCCTTAGTTTGTGGCCCAATGGGTACTCTACGTGGTGTGGTGGTATTGTACCCGCAGTTTGGGGTGTGAGTTAGGGTGGGTATTATCCACTGTTTTTAAATTTTTATGAATGTGTTTCTTTACCTTGCATTCTTTGTTTATGATCATTATAAGGGGGGAGATGTGTACAATATTTTGTTGTTTTATGCATCCTCCTTTACTGTTGTTTATATGTTTTATAATCTCCATGCATTTGATTTTTTTATGATCATTATAGCAGGGGGGTGTATAATCATTTTGTTGTTAATGCATCCTCCTTTGCTGTGATGTGTGTTTTATCACCTTTACACATTTTGAATGTTTTCGATGTGTTGTAATGTACTAATTACTCAATGCACTCTCCCTACATAGGTTCTCTGCCTTGCTACTCAGCCTATGATGAGGTCATATAGAATGTTGAGTGTGTTTGTATTGAAAGGGAGAATCAGTTGTGGAAGGGCTGAGCAGCGAGGAGGCTGCTCCTGGTGGGGCACTTTAAAGGATCAGACTGACATCTTGTAACCTGTAACCAAGAAGTGATCTTACGAATAAAGCTGTGATCCTGTTCTATATCATTTGGCCTACGTATCATTCTACCATGTAAAATCTCTTCAGGAAGGGAGGGCGGCAGGAGCTCCAATGAGTCCCTCAATGCATGGGAGAAGCGTCCAAGGACACAAGAAGTATTAAGGGATCAAAGTGCAGAAGTGGTAGAGGTGAAAATATGCCTGCCACAGGAGGCACATGTTCTGATCTCTCTTTCTGGAGGAACAGCGGCAAATGTATCAACATTTCGGAGGTCAAGGTAGCCTGAACCACAAAACTATGATGAGTTGGATGTCTAAGGAGGCATGTCGGATCTCCAGGGGCTGGGCATTGTCTGTGAGAAACAGAGCTATCCACAGAGGTCCCTATTACTGGCTCAACTCAAACCCCCAACAGAATATCAAAAAGAGCAACTTTTGAGTGCAACTACTATTTGTAATCTGCTAGGCAACATTGGCTAAATTTGTCCACCAAGGTCTTTAAAGCTTCTGTCAAGTGTTGTGCAGTCAGGGAGATGACCCGATCATTCAGCCATTTCCAGAAACACAAGGCCTCCTGGAACAGAACCCAGGACCCCTTGCTTGTTGCAATGTAACACAATACTTGTATTATCCAAGAGAATTAGCTCCTGCTTCGCCTATCCCTTGGTGGTCAGGAAAAATTCCTTCAGCGCCAATAGAATACCTCCCAACTCCAACAAGTTGATATGGAGGAAGGTTTTGACCAGGGACCACAGCTTTCTGATCTCCATCTCACACAGATGACCTTCCAAACTCAGCAATGATGCAACCATCAAAACCATCAGCCCTGAGTGGAGTAAGGAGAGAAGTCTGCTGCCGGTATAACAGCAATCGAACAACCATCACAGCAGGTCTTTCAGAGTCTCCTCAACACCTGGAAGACTGCCTTGGTGCTGAGCACACTGAGGTTCAGGTCCCACTGCAGAGCACACATGTACCATCTGACATGGTACACAAGCAGGATGCAGGAGGCCAAGAGACAGAGGCATCAGAGTTGCTCTCACTGAGAACTAGGTCAAGGCCTGAAACATTGGAATCATTGCCTGAATGGCCTGGACTCGCAGAGGAATGACTCGAAAGACAGCTGAAAAACACATGCACTCTTGTTTAAGCAAACAGGAAAATGTAGTTCCCTAAAACTTATCAAAGGAAGATCACAAGTAAAGAAGTTATGCTCCAGAGGAAGGAAAACCAGAAGATCGAGATGGCAAGCCATCGAATAAGAAGCAAGAGAGAGTTACAATAAAGTCAATCAATGGTGAGCAAAGGGTAGGCTTTAAGCCCACTGTAAGTTGTTGGTAAGGTGACAATAGGTCTTTTGAAACCTAACAGCTTATGCAGTCTGGTGGGCTCGACTTAAAAACAATTGCTTTACAGATGACAACTGTTACCGGGCTGGTTGTATCATCTTTAAGTGCTGTGTGCCATATATATTACTTTTAGTTTACTATTCTTACACAGCAGTTGTCCATGTTGGATTGGCAAAGTTAAAAAAAACTGCTAACCAAGATGACCGCCGTTTATGCACGTGTGCATATGCGCCGCAGTGCATGTTTGGAAACTTTACCATTCCAACTTGGCTGTTTGCAATGTTGGAACGAAAACCAAAACAAAACGCACTGAGCAAACAGGCTTTGCCACAGTCATCAAGCCGATACTCACCTTGTTATCTCCTTTGTTAATCCTTCTTCTTGTAGTAATTTCTTTCAATACAGTTCATCAGTTCTAACAAGCACTCTGATAATTTATTAACTGAGGAGTCCCCTCCACCTAAAAAAATCCGTACAACTTGTAACTGCTAAATCTGGAAAAACCGAGCGACTTGTAAACTTTTGTGAACCTTCAAGGATTTACCACTTTGTTATCAAAATCAGCACTGCATGTCTTTCCCATTCCCTTTCCGCTCTCCTCGGTGGCGCCCCCTTTGCTCGTGCAACTGAAATGCATGTATGCAGAATGTACATTTGTTGCATACTGTAGACACAGATATTACAAACAAACACACACACTTAACTTCTTCACACTATTGTTAATCAAGCATATGGAGCTTTTGTGTAATTTATACACCTAAGGCCACATGTCCAGTTGTGAGTAAAGTTGCCTTATTTTAGCTGCCCACTAAGGCTCTAGTAGCCGCTTGGGGATTAAAATGAATAACAGATATCCAAATACGATTGTAAACTTATTGGATTTCGCATACAATTTAGATCCCAAAAATGCAAACATGTTTGAAGACAATTGCTACTTCAGTGTGAGAATAGATGAAGATTACCAATCATCACTCCCTTTTCCATCCTCCATTCATTAAAGGCAGGTTTATTTATTTCAGTAGGAGCACACTATAGGCTTCTCAGCTCCTAGTTTTCCTTGCTCAGCACTTTAGTTTAATTATCTTGTCAAACTGAGAATTAAACTGCCTTAATGGCAAAGAAGACAAACATACAAAAGGCTTCATTCCCTCAATTTCAGGCCAAAATCAACCTTTATAGAGTTTTGTGATCAATAGTCCATTGTAACGGGCTCCCCAAGTGTCAATTCTTAACACGCTCTGACACCAATCCATTTGTAACGAGAACATTATCATAACAGCCAAGTTCAGCCTCATCAACGCGGATTCAAAAGCATACTTCCGTAAAGGAATGAAACATAGGAGCTAACTGCAATTTATTTTTGGGCACAATCACGAGAAGCTTTTCTAATTAAATGTTCTTGTTCGGCGCTGGGTGAAAAGACAGACAGACATGTTCTCAGAGGAATTAAAACAGGATCAGACAGACCTATGATACGGCCTTTTATTGCTCTCAATAAATTAACGCGCTCCTGAGGAGAGTACATGTACTTACGAACTCTTGGCAGCTATCCCAACAACATACTTCAGCCTCGGTGTCTTCAAATATCCCTCACTGCACTGAAGTAAGTGTGAGAGTATACCAACGCAATCATAACCACAGCATGCTACGCTATCAGGCATGGGAGTCCCCTCCTTACTGCAAAGAATGCCACATTCGGTCCCTTTCACTTCCCATTTAGATAGCTCGAGTTTCTGGACAATGTTTTCGCATCTGAAATGTTGGCTTACAAAGATGTCCACATCGGTGCAATGGGTAAGTTAACATTTATGGACACTCTTAGTCTGTAAACAGCCTTGAATTATCGCGTTGCAGTTCCCTACGACCTGAGTAGCACAAATGAGACTGGGAAAGAGCCAAGGCATGAGAGAATTAGAACGGCATGCCCAGATTATGCAGCCCTATTAAAAAAGAAACACAGGGTCTCCCACTGCAGATTAACAACATCGCCTGTTGTTCACTGCGCATAAACCCAAAGATCCAAGGAAAATGAGACAGGTGAGAGATAGGGCTTAAATTCATAGGAAAACATTTCGACAGTCATGCTCACGTCTCTGGTGTGCAGGAACGGCCCTGCAGAAAGTAGAACACAGGACATGCAAGATTCACCTTTTGAATTTTTTTATCTGGATTAGTGGAAGCTTATGTGGGTATCCTCTAAGACTAAGTGGTCGACTTAAAGGGTTAGGAGAATGATGGGGTTAGCGTGCAATACCTTATGAGGCAGGCGCGGGGAGTTTCCTTTCTGATTAACAGCCGTGCAGGACTGTCAACATGGGCATCATGTGGTCTAGTTGCTGACAGCTAACATGGACTGAGCAGCACGTTTCTCTGCTCTTTGGAGTATGGACAAATTCATGTTGATGAGCTCATGCTAGATGATGTTACAGTACAGCTGTGAAGTAACTATGACAAGGCATAGGCAGTGGATAACGGAGACAACTCCATGGAGTTGGCACTGATAGGTTAGTGTGCTTGGCAGAGGCATTTATGTGCGGCATGAAGGAACAGTCGCTCTAGACCATAACATAAAAGTCTCTATTAACCTCAGAGAGGTTTCCACTGAGACTTGGAACAAGGAGGGCAGAGGTGAGAAATACATAGTCACTTTGAACAGGACGACTAACCCCGTTCTTCTGCAGGAGCTCCTGAAAATCTATCAATCAAGCTGCAATTTGCCTTTGCACTACAAATATTTCTTCCAAAGTAACATAAATCTGATTGTCTTCCCCAAGTTATGACTGTTGTTGGGGGCAAGCATGACATTACACAACCTGAGCGATTGAGATATATTTACCTAGTTGTTCCCAATCTTAAGTACTGGAGCCAAGAGAGGTAGTGGTGGAAAGGTGTACAGGAGTCCGGTGCTCAACTCTAGTTTCAATGGATCTCCTAGAGAGAGAGAGAGCCTTCTTGGGAACTCCGGCGGGCAAAAGTTGTGAAACTGCACATTCTGGGCAGTGGCAAAAATATCTAACCAGGATTGTTGGAAGAGTCCATGCACCACCTCAGGATGTAGACATCATTCATGTTCCAAGAGGTGCCACCTCCAGAGTTCGACCACCCTGACATTCAAAGATCTCACAACCAGGAATATTCCCTAACGGTTCAGTCAACTCAAGGCATAGAGCCTGGTGCTGTCCATGAGAACATGCACCAGCCTCCTCTTGATGGACAGCAGGAAGTACTTTAACATCAAGCTGATGACCGACAACTCCAACACTTTGATGTGGAGTTAGGTTTCCGCCAGGGACCAAAGTCCTAATTTTCACCTCCCACATGCCCTCACCATCCTAGCAGTGACACATCCATCACCACCAATAACTATGCGTTAGGAAGGGAGGGACAGGGGTCTGCTGATGGAAAAATTGTCAAGAAGCCACCACTGCAAATCTTTTGTAGTCTCCTCCGCAACATGTATGGATTCCAAGGAGTTCCCTTGATGCTGGGCCTACTAAGGGTTCAGATCCCACTGCAGAGCCTACATGTGCCACATGAAATTACAGCCGAGCAGGATCGTGAAGCACAATAGGGAAGAAGCCTCAGAGTCATTCTCACAGACACTGTGGACCGAGGCTGAAACATCCGGATCATAGTCCTAGACTCGTGGTGATGGAGGAAAGGCACAAAACTGAACCATATTCAGAATTTCTCCAATGAAAGGGAGCCTCTGCAAATGAGTTGGGATGACTTTGGAACATTGATGGTAGTCCCCAACATTGTGAGGAGGTTCCTTTTTGTCTGGAGGTGGTCTACGACTGACTGTGGAGGACCGTCTTCAACAGCCAGTCACCAAGGTAGGGGAAACTGCTATCCTCAATCTCTGAAGATGTGCGGCAAGCACTGCTATCACATTAGTGAATGCCAAAGTGGAGCACAGCAAGTTGAAAATGCTCCTGGGCTACCTTGAAACACAAGTAATGTCTGAGAGACTGCACGAAGGATAAATCAAAATACACATCCTGCAGGTTTAGGGCTATCATTTCGTATCCCAGATCCAAGGCAGACAGAACTTGAACCAACATGAACATTCTTAATGCGCCCTTCTGCAGAAAGGCATTCAAAAAGATCTAAAAAAGGACGAATGCTTCCGTTCTTCAGCAGTAGCAAATAGGAGGAATAACATGCAGTCTCTGTTTCCGAGGAAGGCACCCTCTCTATGGCGCCTTTGAACAAGAGAGCCTACGCTTCCTGAAATTAAATGGCCGGGTCGGGCTCTAAATTCTGCACTAATGTGGAGAGGCTGAAAAGCAACAGAAGGGCAGAGCTCCATTGGACAACTATCTGATTTCAGCCTGTTGCTACCACTGGAGAAAGTGTGGGATCCTGGCTCCTACTAGGTGGTCATGAGCCGCTACGGGCTGGCTAAAGCAACTTGGGAGGGTGCTGCAGCAGGGATGGGGGACGAGAGGATCATTGCCCCTGTGGACCAGGATGTTGCCTCTCAGATTCTTCATCCCCTACCCTGAAAGGATCGCAGTGCTTGTTGTGGCAGCGGGGGTCAGTGTGTTTAGGGGGGCTAGCTAGCATTGTCTGTATGCCAAACCTCTTTAGAATTCCCAAAAGGTGCGGGGTTGTTGACAAAATTGCCTGGTAGGAGCAGAAATATCCAAGGAATGTGCCATGGCTCGACTCTTCCTGAAGTTTTCCAGAGAAGATTCGCTTTTCCACCAAGCATGAGAGACATGTGACATGGAAAATCCTTAAGGGAGGCATGGCCATTCTCAGATAAACCAGTAGACTTCATACAAGCATGGTAATGGAGTAACAGGCTGGTACCAATTTCTCTGCCTAAGCAATCAGTGGTGTACTAGCCAGACCGAATGAAAATATTTCGCCGCATCCTGGCCTTCTTGAATGGCTTGCACCAAATAGGCCAGGCGGACTTCAGAAAGTACCGGTAAGATGTCATTGACCATATCCCAAAGGGCATGCATATAGTGGCCAAGCAAACAGCTGGTGCTGACTGACCTCAGAGATAGGCTGGCTGATGAGAGCATTCTTTTCCTGAATGCCTCAAGCCATTTTGACTCTGTCTGGAGATGGGCAGGGAAAGAGTTTGGGTTCACCTTGCTCTCAGGAATGAAATGCTGAGTCAGGCTATCAGAGTCCACATCTTAGAGGAACTTAGAGGAAGTCTGCCCAGCTTGCAGGATGTCTGTCAGGACATGTGCTTTGACCTCCACAGGGGGAAGTTGTAGGTCCAAAACCTCCGCGGCATGTCTAATGACCACAGCGAAGGCAGCACTTTCTTCTGTTGGTGTTCCAGGGGAGATATCAACCCAGTGTTAGGGGAAGTATCAAGGCCACTGGCCTCCTTCACATCAATATACAAATTGTCATTATCATAGTGAGGGATTAACACATCTCCATCGTCAACACTGTCAACTTCAAATGGTGGCTGGCTCTGATCAGAGTCTGAATGAAACAGCTGATGGAGTACCTGAGGGTGGCAGAGGTAGTGTTCTGCCACAATCACACTGAATGGGAACAGGGCGAATCAGAGGAGATTCCAGACGTAACAGTTTGTGGCTGAGGCAAATTTGGCTCGGAGTCAGACTCTGATGTGCAGCTTTACTTTATGTTCCAGGATTGGCTTTGGGTTCATGAGAGTACATTTCTCACAAGATTTGGCGTGGTGTCCTGAGCCCAAACACCAAAGCATACCATGTGGGGGTCTGTCACAGAGGTTTGTGACAGTCCCTTCATGGCTTAAATCCTGTAGTTTTCAGATAGGATATATTTCCCTTGCACACTTGTTTAAAGTTTTGTAGAAAAATATTGAAAACTTTTGTCAAAAAGATAACAAGAAACGGAAGAGTGGAGCTCTTGATCCTTATCTGAAGGTGCAGAAAGAAAGGAAATGATGTCAGCATGCACAGGTGGTACCTATACCGGCTCCACTCCATCATTTCCAGGGCAGGATGAGGTCAGCGTGGAGCCACATGACACCACCCATTGGTGTGCAGAAGCATTGCTGTGATAAACGTCTAGATGCAAACTGGCACCTGGGGATTATTCTAGAGGTGAGGAATCTAACATTAGAAGTATCCATCAGAAATATATTTAGATGGTTCCTCCAGTCACCGATGAAAAGGCAACACCAGTATACAGAGGTTATTGTATCTTCTCTATTAGATTTTAATTCATTGAAGGATGGCAAAAACTTAACACGATTCCAGCTTAAACTGGACCTTCCTCATACACGATTGCCAGATTTCATAACTTCATAGAAAGCATGGTTGGTGATGACTAGACACAAAAAGAAGGCAATGCCATACAACTCTGTTGACATTGGTTGAAAGAGGAAGACTACATGTTCTTCATTAAACCCTTATTTATTATATGACACGTGACACTACCATATCGTTGATCAGAGACATCACTGTCCTTTCGATTAAAGTGTGAGGTAGACCAAGGCTACTTCAAGCTTCATGAAAAACTGCATTGTTGCAAATGTATTTCCATTCTTGCGTTGTCCTGTCGCAGGTATCCATATTTCCATTCCTTAAAACACACTTATGTGGGCATTCTTTGTATACCTTATTGTTCCTGTGATGGAACCACAATAAATGTCATATGCAACTGTACGGAATATAACAAATTAAAATGAAAGCATATATTAGTGTTTCGTAATTTTTAGGACCCTGCCAATCCATCTAGCGTAAATACTATTCATTATTGTCTGTTGTTCTCACCCTCTAGGTGCCAACAGTAACTTGGGGCGTAACATGATCATTAGTGTGTAACTTCGGTCAAATCTCGAACACAGATGCCTTGTAACATTATATCATATTATTTCATAGTCTTGGTTTCATGCATATCAAAGCCACTGATTTATCAAATTAAACATCAAAAATATGCCCAAAAAACTACCTATCCAACAAAATATTATATAGTAAATATTATGCAAGAGAAGAGACTTAATATAGAATTTCTAACATATAGATCTTATCACAGCCCATTATGCATGTATGCTTCTAAACAGTTGCATCCATTATTTGATAATTTTCAGATAGAGGTCAAACACTTGTGGCCCCAGTTGTAACAAGACCCATCAAGAATAATGGGTACTCAGTTCTTCATCCGAATTAAGCCATGTTGAAAGTTTACTTTCTAAAGAAATGATACTTTCTGATTCTAGCATTCGTAGCTTGGATTCTGTAGTCTAATATCTGGTTTGTAGTTACTATTCTTTAATATACAATTAAATCAGCATCCCCTGGATTATGCAACCGTCAGAGTGTTCACATTTTCCCACAGCTTCAAAACGTTCAAGAAGAAACCATCAAGGGACTTTAATATTAAGATACCGCATGTAATCACACTTAGAATCAGGCATGGTAACCAACAATGAAACAATGAAGGATAAAGTAAAGTTATGGTTAAGCTTTGGTTATAAGACCCTAACATACGTTTTAAAAGGCTGAGATCGTCAGTGAAAAAACAGAGTTAAAGTGGAGTTATAGGGACAAAACAAATCCTAAAAAAACTGAAATTGGCCAGTTATGGATAAACTATGCATAACTTGCACCCCGGGGAATTATGGAAAGACCTTTGGTACTGGTTTCAAGTAACTGTCCAATGATATTGAGATGGGTGGTCTTTGTCCGGAAGTGAGGGCAAAATCTACATTCAAAATCACATTTACAAGGATATAAAGACAACCTTACTTTATACCTGAAGATGGGAGATACTACACCATAGGGCTGCAAGATACACTCAATTACTAATTTATCAATTCTTGTTATCAAATCATTTTACAATGAAAACATAAGGACCTCACCCTGCAAACTACACTTCATTAATTATTTTCACAACTCAACTAACATTTTAACAGGTCATTGACAGGCTGAAGCGCTTATGAAACAGCAGCAGAGAGGCACTGAATAAGAACTGGAATAATCACAAAATGGAATCTAACATAGACAGTTATATGATGGCTGTTTTCCAACACAGACACCACAAATCTGTGAAAAATCAGCAAAAAGAAGTTATCATTCTTTCAGAAATTCTTAACATGAAAAACATACCCGCTATCCGTGAAAAGAAACTCCAAATGTGTCATATAAACTTCCCAAAGTGGCACATTATAGCGATGAGCCAGGGAGAGCGCGATTTTGTAGACATTTTCCTCAAGCGTTCTGTAAAGAGAATTAGCTGTTAGAAGACAGAACCTTAGATGTACACCGAAAATACAATGTATACAGTTATAAACCTGTTACTGGGATTTGTGATAAATGCACCCTACAAAGAGTTAAACCATAATAACGTATCCCTAGTTTTATTTTCCGTTTCGTAGCACTGTATTTTCTATTCAATCCTAGCAAGCAACTCGTTGGAGCACCTTCAATTTGACACACACAAACCTCAGCAGTCACATCTGAAATCAGGAGCCATATTACTACTGAATACCAAAAGGACATGCCATTCATGCTTTGAGGGCCATGAGCGTCTCACAATGTGTTACTGCTTGCTCAGATTCTATTCCTAATCCCCCTTCACAGTTCCCTTGTTTATTTGGTTGAGCCATGGTGGGATGTGTAATCCAGACAGCACAAGTCCTACTCTTATGGTTCAGAATGTGCTTCCCTTTAATAATTAATATATATATTTGTTTGAGATGCTCAATGGTGCCTGTCGTGGAATTTACATTCTGTCCACCACAAGTGATTCCTCTCTCTTTTTTTGCAGTAAATTACATCGTTTTTTTAGTTGAAATATATATATATCTTTCAACAAAAAAAATGAAATAATATTTTTAAATGATGTCATTTTCTGCAAAAAAGAGAGAGGAATCTACTAACTTGTGGGTGGACAGAATGTAAATTCCACGACAGGCACCATTGAGCATCTCAAGCAAATATAAAGTATCTCTTTTTTTGCAGAAATGACATCATTTTATTAGTTGATAAATATATATATATATATATATATATATATATATATATATATATATATATATCAACTAAAAAACATTTTTTGACATAATTTTATTAGTTAAAATATATATATATATATATATATATATATATATATATATATATATATATATATATATATATATATATATATATATTGACAAAGACCGTGCTGTCGAAAAGCGTCAAGTCACTAAATACCTTCCTGCAACTTCCTTGTGCTCTGGTAGCGCGAGATAGCTATCTATCTAGATATATATATATATATATATATATATTCCACGATCCTGAAAACGACCATCAAGTCGAAAAACAGGTACGGACCACTTACAGGACTTCATAGTTTAAAGTGCTTTATTCACTGAAACATTGATTAATTGCTGCTCCTACTTTCATAGACAGTGACAAAACATTAATATGGGATTTATAGTTGACAGTATACTAGAACACTTTCACTAAACGTTAAATGTCATTTCACATATTAAAAAGTGTCAACTATTTTATTTGTAACATTTATATATAAATCCTATATTTGAATTTAAAATACAGGGCAAATGCCCAATACAATGCAATAACAATAAAGAAATCCCTCATGTTAGAAATGCACTCCTGTGTTAGATATAAGGAACACAACTAAATCTGAAATACAATATATAAAGGTGAAACCTGTGAAAAAATTATAAATAAACATTTATGCATAAATCCATATCTAAATCCAGACGATACAACATCCTGGATAAAAAGCAAACTAGCGTGAAGAACGCCAAACACAATAGTTATAGAGTGCTTAATAAAGTGCAAGTGCAAGACATTATTGTAATATTAGAATCTGAAATACAATAAATAAGAAGTGAAAAAGTATTGTCAATAAAACAGAAGATATGACAATAAAGGAATCCTCGAATTCTGGATAATAACATCAACCCATCAGTAAATATCATATATAGTCTCCAACCGAACGATCAGTACCCAATCCCTACACCTCAATTTCACCAAACCTAAAATCAGTAAAACTAGAAATCTAGTAAAACCAGTTAAAAATCAAGATAAAAACGAGGCATAAAAAGGATCTCAATAAAAACCACCCAGTAAAAAAGACTAAAATACAATAAGAATTAGAATAGCAGCAGTAGAAAAACAGAGAGATCGAAAACAATATAGGCTCAGAAATTCATTAAATATAAACTATATTATCCTCATGCGCGCTAGCGGAATTCCGCTCGTACGCTGAGATTTTTTAGAAGCGCATGTTACGTGACGAGCTGGGCTCATCATCAGCGTGCGAGGAGGCTACGCCATGACGAGCCCAGCTCGTCATCAGCGTGGAAGGGGTTAAGTGACAAGCCCGTCCCATAGAAAAGATCGAATACCATGCTGAATCTCAATAATACACTACAGATTACAAACCCCTATAAAAAATTGTAAAGATCCTCCCCTGTGTTGAGGCCTTTCGGAATCTTGGTATCTAAGAGTAAGATATATTGACTCTATAGCTGCCGGAGTTTCTTGTCCCTGTCGCCCCTTTTTTTTGAAGCCGGAACAGCATCTATTACAAAATATTTCAAGTCCTTTAAGTTATTCTGATATATATATATATATATTTTTCTACTAAAAAAAGATGTCATTTTCTGAAAAAAAGAGAGAGGAATCTACTAACTTGTGGGTGGACAGAATGTAAATTCCACGACAGGCACCAATTAACATTTCAAGCAAATGCACTCTTTTCTATTTAATGCTACAGATTTAGGTGACAAAGAACACGGGATAGATTCTTGATGTACACATTTCACATTCGACCAATGCTGTTGGGTACATTCATCACGCGACACCAGTGCAGTGGCTAATTTGTAAAATAATGAGTGCCAGGTCCAATCCCCAAAGGGCTGCCCAGAAGCCCAGCAGAGCTATTAAAGCACAAGTTACTACTTGTGTAACGATATATCTGTAAGAGACATTAGTTAGTGATAGATTCCTTACCTTAGAAAATCCCCAGGCGTCAGACTGGATCCGGAAACTTTTGCGTAGCAGTACCCTTGTGCGTCGGTAGGCGTCGACTGCGGCTCCGCGTCCGTCGTCGGCGTCGTGGGCGCCGTGATGACGTCGTCTGAATACTTAGACGCCGCCTACGCGTGCTGACGTCAGTTCTTAGCCACAGCTTTTCCGCGCCAGAAGCGCAGAGCCATGACAAAAACCAACACTGGTGCCATGAAACTAGGGCCCTGAAAGGGGATGACCTTAACCCTAGATATCGGTTCGCAGAACGGGGAGGATGGGTGGGTCGGTAAGGAATCTATCACTAACTAATGTCTCTTACAGATATATCGTTACACAAGTAGTAACTTGTGCATCTGAAAGAGACACATTAGTGATAGATTCCTTACCTTAGAATAGATACCCCAGCAATACCATCCCCGTGGTGGTGGGTCTGCGAACCAATAATCACACCAGAAAGTCCTGGAGGACGGAACGGCCGAAGTAGCCGTCCCTACGGACTTGACTGTCCAGGGAATAGTGTCTTGCAAACGTGTGCAGCGAGGCCCACGTAGCCGCCTGGCAAATGTCCTGCAAGGGCACACCTCGGCACAAGGCAGTTGTAGTGGCCGTGGCTCGAGTGGAATGAGCCCTCAGCCCAACAGGGGGTTCCTTCTTAGCCAAGGAGTAACACGCCTGGATGCACAAGATAATCCACCGGGAGATGGTCCGCTTGTGCACCACTTTCCCTTTCTTAGCGCCCGCGTACCCAACAAAGAGTTGATAATCCACCCGGAACTGTTGTGTGCGATTCAGATAAAATGAGAGCGCACGTTTTGGGTCCAGACGATGGAGCCGCTCCTCCTCTCTCGAGGGGAGCGGAGGCGGAAAGAAGGTGGGCAACGTGATGGATTGGCCAATGTGGAAGGCTGTGACCACCTTGGGTAGGAAGGAGGGCCTTGTCAGTAACACAACCTTGTCCGGATGGACTGAAAGGAAAGGAGGCTTACAGGATAGAGCCTGGAGCTCACTCACTCTCCTGGCAGAGGTGATGGCTACCAGGAAGGCAGTCTTCAAAGAAAGAAGGCGAAGAGGACAGTTGTGAAGTGGCTCAAAGGGAGCGCACATCAGAAACGTAAGAACCAGGTTCAAGTCCCACTGAGGCATCACGAAGGGAACAGGGAGGAACGTATGAGTGATGCCCTTCAGGAATCGATTAACGATAGGGGACTTGAACAAAGAAGGTTGGTCAGGCAGCCTCAGAAAGGCTGAAAGAGCTGAAAGATAGCCCTTGACAGTGCCCAGAGCAGAGCCGTGCTGGGCAAGAGAGAGAAAAAAGAGGAGAACCTCAGAAAGAGGGGCATTGAGGGGATCCACAGCCTTTGCTGTGCACCATGCCACAAATCTGTTCCACCCGCAGGATTATACCGACTTTGTGGAGGGACGCCTGGCTGCCAGAATGATGTTGCAAACTTCAGGAGGCAAGTCAAATGGCCTCAACTGTCGCTGCTCAATCTCCAAGCATGGAGGTGGAGACTGGACAGGTTCGGGTGGAGGACCGTCCCCTGCTGCTGCGACAGAAGGTCCTCCTGAAGAGGCAGACGAACCGGGGGATCGACTGACATACTGAGTAGCTCGGGATACAAGTACCTTCGTACCCAGTCGGGAGCCACAAGGATGACTTGTGCTCGGTCGCGCTTGATCTTCTTCAGCACTCTGGGCAGAAGTGGCATAGGCGGAAAGGCGTACAACAGACCGCAGCTCCACTCACGACAAAAAGCGTCTCCGAGCGAGCGCCGCCTTGGAAATTCCAACGCGCAGAACTGATGACATTGCGCGTTCTCTTCGGTGGCGAATAGATCTAACCAAGGCTCTCCCCATCGCAGAAAGAGGCCTTGCGCCACGTCCGAAGTCAGACGCCATTCGTGATCCATCGAGCACCGACGGCTGAGTTCGTCCGCCCTGGGGTTCAGAGAACCAGCCAGGTGTTGAACCATCAGAGTCACGCCCTGATGTTCCAGCCATTGCCAGAGGCGTAGAGCCTCCTGGCAAAGGGTCCACAACCCCACTCCGCCCTGTTTGTTGCAATACCACATGGCGGTGGTGTTGTCCGTGAACACTTGCACTGCACTCCCTCGGACAGACGGGAGGAATGCCTTCAGTGCCAGACGAATCGCCCGCAGCTCCAACAGATTGATATGGAGCCGGGACTCCGCCAGAGACCAGAGTCCTCTGATCTCCACCTCTCCCAAGTGGCCTCCCCAGCCCTGGAGGGACGCGTCTGTCACATCTACGTGCTCCGGTTGGGGAAAGGAGAGGGATCTGCCGTTGACCCAATCGCGGTCCGTGAGCCACCACTGCAGCGGTCTCGCAGTGCCCTCCGAGATCAGGACATGGTCGGACAGGTTGCCCTGATGCTGGGCCCACTGAAACTTCAGGTCTCACTGCAGAGCCCGCATCCGCCACCTCGCGTGATGCACCAGAAGGATGCAGGAGGCCATCAGCCCCAGAAGCCGCAGCGTCAACCTGACCGAAACTCGGGATAAAGGCCTGAAGATCGGAATCAGAGCCTGTATATCCCGAACCCGCTGTTCGGGCGGGTAAACCCGAAACTGCGCCGAGTCGAGAACCGCTCCGATGAAAAGGAGCTTCTGAGAGGGGCACAGGTGTGACTTTGGCACATTGATGGAAAATCCCAGCTTGCGCAGGAGATCCGCCGTAGTCTGGAGGTGGCTGACGACTGTCTGGGGCGAGCCCGCCTTCAACAACCAGTCGTCTAGGTAGGGGAAGACTGACACCCCTAACCTGCGCAGATGAGCTGCGACCACCGCCATCACCTTCGTGAACACCCATGGGGCGCTGGTAAGGCTGAAGGGGAGCACGGTAAACTGAAAGTGCTCGTGGCCTACCGTGAACCGCAGGTAACGCCGGTGGGCCGGCAGGACGGGGATGTGGAAATACGCGTCCTGCAAGTCCAACGCTACCATCCAGTCTCCTGGGTCTAGGGCAGCTAGGACCTGAGCCAGTGTCAGCATTTTGAACTTCTCCTTCCGGAGGAAGCCGTTGACGTTCCTCAGATCCAAGATATGACGTAGGCCCCCTTTGCACTTCTTGGGTACCAGGAAGTAGTGGGAGTAGCAACCACGTCCTACTTCTGGTCCAGAAACGCGCTTGATGGCCCCCTTGGCCAAGAGGGTTGAAACTTCCTCCTGCAGGAGCCACAAGTGATCCCCCGATACGCGGTGGTGTTGCGGTGGCATGGCTTGAGGGGTCGTCTCGAAGGGGAGGGAGTAGCCCCTTCGGACGATCTGCAGCACCCACCTGTCCGAAGTGACAGTGTGCCTGTGAGAGAGGTGATGGCGAACCCTGCCTCCCACTGGCGTCACATGGGCCGAAAAGCACGGACTAGGAGGGTTTAGAGGTGGATGCCGCGGGGGCAGGTGTGGACTGACTCCGCCTGGGTCCCCGACCGCCTCCACGGCCGTTTCCACAGCCGCCGCCGCGCTGGACGACAGTTTGCGGCGAGTGGCTGGCGGCACGTGTGGGGGCGCCCCTTCCCTGGCCACGAAAGGAGCGAAAGGCACCAGTTTGCTGGCGCGAAGCCGAGAGGCTCAAGGACTTGGCCGTAGCCCTGGAGTCCTTAAAGCGCTCAAGCGCGTGGTCTGCCTTGTCGCCAAAGAGGCGACGGCCATCGAACGGCATGTCCATCATAGTGTTCTGGACATCTGCCGAAAAATTGGCGGACCTCAGCCAGGCGTGGCGTCTTACCGCCACCGTCGTAGCCATCGCTCTGCCCAGCGAGTCAGTAGTATCCAGCCCACACCTGATGGAATACTTGGCTGCGTCCCGGCCCTCCACAAGGGCTTGGCCGAGTTTGGCCCGTACCTCCAACAGGCACTCTGGCAGCACTTTCGCCACCGTCTCCCACAGAGAGTGGGTGTAGCGGCCCAAGAGGCATGCGGTGTTGGAAGACCGCAGTACCAAACTAAGGGACGAGAAGATCTTCTTGCCATAGTTCTCGTACCTCTTGGATTCCCTGTCCGGCGGGGCCGTCGGGAATGCGGTCTGGGAATTAGAGGCCTGGATGACCAGACTCTCGGGGGTGGGGTGGGAGGACAGGAAACATGGGTCGCCCGGAGCCGGGGGTTGGCGTCTGGCCACGTTCCTATCTACGGGCGAACCCGTAGCGGGCCTGGACCAAGTGCCCAAAAGAACGTCAGTCAAGGCCTCTTTAAACGGCAGCAGAGGCTCCATGGAGCATGACTGCGGCTTAAGGACCTCAGTGAGGAGGTTAGTCCTCACGGCCGCGACGGGGAGCTCAAGGCCCAAGGCCTTGGCAGCCCACCAACACCACACCATAGGTAGCTCCCTCCTCCGAAGCCACGGTAGGAGGAGAGACAAATCCAGTGTCTGGAGAGGTGTCCAGGCCACTGGCCTCCCCAAGGTCTCCTGCCCAGTCCATGTTAGACTGACACTCCCTGGTCAGAGGGTCCTCAGACCCCTCCCAATCCTCCTCATCCCTCATCTCCTGAGATTCAGGGTCGTAATTGTATGAAGTTGGCTCGTAAAAGCTAAAATCTCCAAATGGCGTCGAGATCGGCACCGGCGGTGTCGGGATCGTGGAGCCCTGCGGCGCCGGGCCCGAAGGCGCCGGTTGCATCGGGGCCGAAGCACCCAACGGCGTCGGGGTCGAAGCCCACGACCCACTAGGGCCCCCAGACGGGTTCGCTGGGCCCGAACTCGATGCGGAACCCGTCGGAGGAGAAAGGGACCTCATGGCCATGAGGAAACGCAAAATCTCCTCCGGCATCGCGTTCAGCCCAGGGACCGGAGGGAATGGGGCCGGACGCGACGCCCGCGACTCCCGAGGAGCCGCGTGGGCGGTGTCACCCGAACCCCCGGCCGCATCGCGCGAGCGTCGGGGGGAGTCAGAAGAGCGATGATGTCTCTTTGACTTCTTATGCTTCTTACCTGACGACTTGGACCCGGAGGAGTGGCGTCGACTCCCGGAGCTGTGACGGCTCCGTCCCCGCGACCTGTCCCTCGACCTCCCGTGGGACCGGGACCTCACACGGCGCGGGGCCCACTGCCGGAGTTCGAGCCGCCTGCGGGACCGCTCCCGCCTGGCCTTCCTCGAAAGGGCCCGACAGTCGGGGCAGGCCTCGTCGTCATGGTCGACGCCCAAACACGTCAGGCACAGGCGGCGGGGATCCGTGACCGACATGGTACGGTCGCACTCGTCGCAATGCTTGAAGCCGGGCATCCCTACAGGCACCGTTGGAGTCGTACAGACTTCGAAATGGATCAAAAGATCACCAAAAAACTTAATCAAAAATTGACTAGGGTAGCTGCTCTTTCCAGATCTGCGCTGGCTGGCGCGGAAAAAAGAAGAACTGATGTCAGCACGCGGAGGCGGCTTCTAAGTACTCCAACGTCATCACGGCGCCCACGACGACGGACGCGGAGCCGCAGACGACGCCTACCGACGCGCAAGGGTACTGCTACGCAAAAGTTTCCGGATCCAGTCTGACGCCTGGGGATAATCTAAGATAAGGAATCTATCACTAACGTGTCTCTTTCAGATTGTCAGCGCACCCAATACCAAGAATGAACAGGCTTGAATTCCTCTAATGCCACTTTAATCCACTGCCAGACCCTCCCTCCCCCTTTATCTGACTCTGGCAGGTTCTTGCTTTCACCCCTCGGGACGAAGTTTCTGCTTTGCTCTTCCTCTTTCTTTCCTGTTAGTGTGTTTTTCTCTCTCTTGCTCTCTGCAAAAGTCTGATCAGGAAAAATAAGTGTTGGTCTCCACAAATGAGCGACAGTAGGCCCCACTGCCCTAAATGAAGCACTTTAAAGCTATCTTAAGGCTCTACCTCGCCTCCGTTCTCCTCCAGCTGTGACTTGAACATACGACTGTTTCCCAACAGGATTAGAAATTGTCATAGGACTACTGACACATTGTTCACTGAAAGTAAACAAGCATTTGCAATGCAATAGGTCTCACATTTGTGAAAGTTTAAGCTATTGGCATTGTTAATGACAATGCCTTTTTTATCTGTTTGAAAACCAACTGTCAGGATGGTCCCTACTCGCTCACAAGCAGTATTCCGAAGCAGAGGTCCAGTTTCATTCCCAAATGGAGTAAGGAAGGCTCTCCGGTTGTCTTGGAGGCAATTGGTGGCTAGGCAATCTAAATAAACATTTGGGACTGCGACCGCCACCTTCGCGGTATTTTCAACATGGCGGCTGTTGGACTTGGCCCTTAGGGCAGGTTCACCCCTAGACTTTTTGCCTTATGTGTGACCCTGTGTCAGTGATTTTTGGGTCTCTGCGCACTTTCCCCTGAGTCCCAGAGTGAAAGTGCGTGCGTGTAGTATGGATGGCCTGCCCTCCCATAGGAATGCATGGGGAATGTGTGTGTCCCTGGTAGTTCCTGATGCGTGGGGAGTGCAGGCTCGAGTTTAGTATGTATAAACTCGTGAGTGAATGCTGCGAGATGGTGTCTGCGGCATGTGTGTGTCTAGAAGGGAAGTGCTACTTCTGGACTTTGAGATATGTGTGCAGTGAGGGTGCTGGAGCGTGATTGGCTGGAGCTGGCTGGCATGCCAGGCTCCAGGAAGTCTGGATGGGTCTGCCCGGTGGTGAGTGGGAGATTAGCATGAGTGATGTGTGGGAGGAGTGTACCTGTGTCCTGGATGGGCTGGGTTTTCCCCACACAATGCTGGCTCCGCCCCCCTGTGGTGTGTCTAACGACCCTAGCCTCCCCAGTGAAAGAAATGGGTGGTTGGGCCATCAAGAGTGCTCCAGAACCAGCTGCGACTGGTTTTCCCCCCACCCTGCACCCTGAAACAAAGGATTTGTTAGTATAAGAAGGGGCTGTGTCCCCTTAGAAAATGTTCTACTTTTGAATCCTGCCAGAGGGGGCTTGTGCCGCTGCTGGGGCCAGAAGGACCGCCACTTGGGGAGTCTCCCTGCCTGGAGACCCAGTGTGCTGGCTCTGGCCCAGCCTTGCCCCCCTGCCTGCCTCCAGCCCTGCTGGAGCCCTGTCCTGTCCTCCAGTGCTGGGGAGCACTGAGGACTTCTTGCCTGCAGCCTGAGAGCGCTGCTCTCTGCCCTTCAGCGCTGGGAGCACTGAAATCGCCTGCCTAGCGCTTGGAGAGCGCTGGATTTTGCCCCTAGCGCTGTGAGCGCTGTACTGTGTCCTGGAGGCGCTTTGGAGCGCCTGCCCTTCGTTGCTAGCGCTGCTAGCGCTTGGTGTGCACAGCCGGTGCCCACCCGGCATCTGATCGCCCCGTGTGGCGAGTTGGCGGCGCAGGTCCCACCCCGCTCATTGCCGCGTTGTTTTGGCCCGTTTTATTGATCTACGAGGGAGCCCACTCCTCGGATCATCTGGGAAGCCGCCTGCCTGCCTAAAAGCGAGCCGCCGCGCTGCCCGTGGCGACCCGGAAGTGATTGGGAGTCCGTCCAATCACCGCGCGGCCCGGGAGAGGCCGACCGGAAGTCCCGCCTCCGTCGCCGAGCCGGGAATAGAGAAGCTGCCGGCCGGATCCCCAAGGCTCCCCGAGTGGAGAGGAGAGCCCCGGGACCAGCGGGAGAGACCCGCCTTCGCTGGAGCCCAGCGCGAAGCCGGTGAGTGCGGCAGTGCTGGAGGGAGGGGCGCCGGGACGCATTGTCGGTGTCCGCCCCCCCCCCCTTCCTGGTAGCGCGAGATAGCGCTACAGTGCGAAGTGAAGCCACGAGGGCTTCAAGAGAGCATCTCCGCGTTTTTGGAGCCGCGAGGTGCCCCGGGGGCACCAGTCGAGTTAGAGCCCAGTGAGGCTCTTGGCAAACATCATTGCTTTGGGTCCCCAGAGAGAGGGACCCCACAGCCCAGCGAGGCTGCACCTTTTGTTGCTAGGAGCCCTGAGAGGTTCAGCAGCACCCTTATTGGTTTAAGAGCCTGAGAGAGGTTCGCTAGTGCCACAGTGGTGGTTCTTTGAGCCCAGAGAGGCTCCAACGTTGCCCTAACTTTCCCTGCTCCAGTTGCCCAGCACTTTGTGGGCAACTGCCACGTTTAGGCCCTGACATTGGGACACCGGGACAGTCACAGGTGGTGACTTGTGGGTTTGGCGCAATGGTATTTTCTCTGCACCTCTGAATGTATTGTTTATGCGTCATGTGCCTTTACACCCCTGAATGTTACTGCATCATGTGTTTTGCTTTTATACCCCTACAGGTAGTGTGACATGTAGGTGGTTGTTTTCTCCCTAGTACAGGTGGTGCTAGAGAGGTCCTTTTACCAGTGATTACTGGTTGTATGCTCTACTTTTATATTGTGTGCTACATTGATTTTATTTCTGAAAGTATTATTTCTAAAAGTGCTGATACCCTTGACAGTGGTCCAAGTGGCCCTGTCCTGTACAAATATCCCTTGTAAATTCCGCCCGTGCCTGTTGGCACAGTGTAATAAGATGTGCGTTTTATCTGATGTATATTTATGATAATACAAAGGCTATTTTTACATAACCTTGTGTGGAGTTTTCCTTTGTGGTGGGCCTTGGTTGTTATTGCTGGGGTGCGTGCGCAAATACTTAACTTACATCGCCTCCAAGTTTAGCCTTGACTGCTCGCGCCACGTTACCTAGAGGGCGAGTGAGGGGTTATCTTGGCGTGTAACTCCCTTGCCCTGACTTTAGAAATGGCGATCCCTGACTGACCTCGACGCGAGTCTTGGCCGGCCAGGGTCCCGTTTCTAACAGCGGCGCTACTAGTAATGCTGTTAGCGCTCTAGTTATTTTCTAAGCTTCTGGCTCTTCTGGTCTTCGTGCGCGAGCGTTTGAAGCTCAGCGCACTTCAACCGTCGTTTCGCCTGGAGAAGCTGCATTCCTGTGCGCAGTGTTTCCCTGACAGAAAACCTTGCGAGTGATTCATTTCCGCTCACCTTCGATAATCCAGTTTGTATTCCAGTGACGAAGGTCAGTTCGCAGCTCCGTTTCTTTTGTCGTGGGATATCAGGTATTTGGAGTGTCTAGTCAGAGATTGAATTCAGTCGGAGTTCTTTTTGGCAGACAGTCTTCACTATCTTCATTGGAGTATCGAGTGAGCATATTTGAACTATGTTTTGGGACACAATTGAAAGATAGTTCAATTGGTCATTGAGTTTGTCGGACTGTGAATCTCGTTCCTTTAGAAGACTCTGGTTCAGACTTTAATTTTATCCTGCATGGTAGTATTTATAAGACAGCGCTCAGAGTCTGAGATTAAAACAGAAGGTCCTTTACTTAAATTCTTCAAAAGACTTTGGCACATGAATTGTAGTGAATGCAGTTAATGGTCAACCTCAACATATTCACTTCTTCAAGTAGGTAGAAATATATATATATATATATTTAGACTTACACACAACAGCCCAGCAACTTCAAAAGGATATACTGTAAACGAGCCATTTTGGCCATATCACTACAGTATACAATCTAACATAGGAGAGAAGCTACCCCCACTGTAATCACAGGTAAAAGATACTGGGAGAGTCAGAGTGAGGGAGGGCATAGAGGGCCATAGAGAGGTTGGTACCAATTGTGTTAACTAGTAACCTTGTGCTTGTATTCACAGGTGTTGGAAGAGCCCCCTCATTAGGGAACTTCAGAACAGGACACCGCAGTGGCAGTCTCTCTTTTTTCTCCCAATTCCCCTTTCCCTCCTTCTACTGGAGCTGAATTTATTCAGCGGCAGTGGACTTGGGGATTTGGGAAAATAACTTCTGATCGGGTGGAACCAAGGTTTAGATACTCAGCCCTTCGACAGAACTTCTGACTCTGTGGAATCAAGGTTCAGGTACTCAGCCTTTTGATAGATTTGACACCAACATATACATAAATGGCATTATCATTTACATTGGCAGTAGCTCAAACTCTCGCAAATGCGAGACCTATTGCATTGTAAATGCTTGTTTTTTTATTCCTTTTAAAGCCCCGACGCCAGTGTTGAAACTGGGTGCGCTGAATGTTTGTGAATCGGGCCGTGTGTTGTTATTTATCAGCACATGCATGGCTCACTTTCATGTGCTTGTTTTTTTACGTTCCCATATTCTTGTAAGTTTGCACACTCCCGACTTATGAATTCAGCCTTAACTTTATATGAAACACGAATTGTGTGTTTTCGTGTTAGTGTGTCATCGTGGCCCAGGACCTCATCTCTTTTCCGTTCCTCGCCCCACCCCCCGCCCCCATTAACTCCTCGGAGCCCCCAGCACAGCGCCTCCATTTACTGACGCCCTCTGCAGCCTATAATCGATAGGTCGCTTCATGGCAGCCGGCCCCTGGCGCTCAAAGGTGGCAGTGTTTATCTCTGACCACTGGGGTGTGCCAGGTGGGCCCCCTAAGTCTCCCCGTGATACGCTTCCTCACTCGCTTATTAACTTCTAAGAAGCTTCCTAGTCCGCTAATTAGATGTGTGGCATTTTATTGAAACCTAATATAGCTCATAGCACCGAGAGGGACAAAAGTGGCCAGAAAAAAATAGATTAGGAGAGAGGAAGAGGGCACACGAGGGGGAAATTTGAAGATAGCATACACTGAAGTACTCACCAGATGCAGCAGAAGTACATTCATTTATTTGCGTTTCGTTGTTTTAAATTATTTATTGGTGATTGGCTTCCATGTCTTTCTTCTATGTCTATGACATAAATATATCTGTCCTCTAAGTCTATGTATAAAACAAAGTCTTATGTTTCAAGGTGAGTTTCATGTGTTGGTGTTCTTAAATACTTTGTTTGGTAGATTACTCCTTGCGACCCGCAGTATCTAATCCCAACCGTTTCAGTCGCCACCAGGGGCTTCTGAATGACTGCTGTGCTGCCTGTTACATTACACATCTTCTCCCGACACCGTTAACTGTATTTTTATTTTATTTTATGGTTTATCTTGTAGGTTTACCAAAAATCCACTCATGGCCAAGATCAAACAGATAATGCTGTTTTATTTAATAAACAAATGCATGTATTTAACAGAACATTGCATTTTATTTATTTCCAAATTTGAGCCGTGCAAAGATGAGCCTGCGGCATTAGAGCACTTTACAAAGCAGCACTGTTTCAGTCAAGGGTAACAATCGTCAAGCATAAAGAGAGGAGCATCAAGGCTGGACACTCAGCAAACAAGCTGTCTCTGTGGAGCTGACGGGGGGACGGAAAGTGAAAGCAACGATAAGCGTGCTGTGTGCCTGTGCAGAGGAGACGCCATGCGCGTGCACATCGATTGTCTGTGCGCGCGCATAGTTTGTCTCCCTTCGCAAACCCAAAGCGACGACAATCGAGTTTCGCCAAGGCGAAACAGCGCATGCGCTGCGTTCAATAGGCGAGACCTAAAAAGGACTCAGTGCTCAATGAGCATTCACAAGAAGTCCATTGAAATTGAAAAATGACTCAGTGCACTATCCCAAGATTGGTACCAGAGCCCCAAGGAGCAGCTTTTTTGCAACTGTATTATTTTGATCTCTACTCGATCCTAAACAACTATGCCAGTCTTTAATGCAGTCTTTCTCACGGCCATTCATGTACCTGCCCTATCATAAGTATTTCAATTCTTGAGCTACATTTCCTCACCTCCACCACACCTCACCCCTGTCACTAACTACAACTCCCTATGCACAGGATGCAGGCTGAATTGATTCTCAGCAGGTCAACTGTATACCCTCTTTTGTTGCTCCCATTGCAGCTGCCAAGAATTGATAAAGGACACAATGCTCAATATTAAGACTTGAACCCCTAACTTACTCATTTAGCCCACTCGTTTTCAGGTTTCAGTTGCTTGTTCAGTCATGGTTCCTACTTCCCTGAGAACTAAACAAAACTGGAGCCGGCGAGTCGCAATGCTTATAAAATGATATACCCTCCCAATCTAACAAAAAATGCTTCCAAGAGACTAAAACACAGACACCTCAAACCTCACCCAGAAACTCTAATCTCTGACTCCTTTTTCTACTTAAAAAAGAGGCTACAATAAGGGATCTTATCCTCTACACGAATAGAAGACTGCAATGGAGGAAAGCCCTGTTTTCATTGTTATTGAGCACCACATCTAGGTAAACCCCTCATGGTCTAAGGCTCTCTGTAGTTCCCTCTCCTGCTTCGCTAACAGAGCAGAAGCAACCATCTCCATATAGAACAATGGGGTTATCCTCATCTAGTGCTCAGATTACAAATTAGAATTAATTGATAACATCTTCTCTGGCATTAAACCTGTGGTTACTAGTAATGATTCTACCCCTTCACAAGGTCATCCTAGTTCTTCAGATATCCCACAGGAACCCCAAGTAGTGTTGTCATGGCTACATCCAGCGCTCCCCTACTCTTTGTCCCCTATATGGCGAATAACATTCACAACACTAAACCGTCACCTCCTCTTGTTGGGTCCGATTTCCCCCCTGGGATTTGCCAAACTGATTTTAACCCATACCTCCCCTCTAGAGCAATGGATACAAAGATACACAGCTACGGTAATACCACCACTACCCTGGTTCTTCCTTTGCCCTCCAAACACACTAGTGTTGATACTACTATCCTTCCTATGATAATCTCCCCATGGCCCAATACAGGATAACCTCGGAGCATAAACTCGCAAACCCTACTAGCAACATGTCATATACGACTCCAACTCTCATACTTAGCCAGCACTCAAGATTTCCACTTCACCCCTCAAGCCTTACCCCATATTTAACCAGTTCTCCCCTCCACTGTCTCTACATGACCTGTGGTATACCAACACCACAGTTCTCGTCACATCTCCTCCTGTCCCCCTGATCCAATCTACGACTACTCTTTCCAACTCCGCACTAGAATCCAGATTTGGCGAAATTACGATGGACCTACAACATCTTAAGGCAGACTTACAACGTCTTATTAGCATCACCTTAGAGTTTACAAACAATCAATTGCCCAACTGGACTCCTAGGAAAGATAGTCACAACCATTCCCAATCTACTCTCTCCCCCCCCAAACAACTTGATCTCTACAATCCTGACTTCTCCCTACCTGAGATGGAGAACCATACCCTACCTCAACGACCCCACTCGGCTTTTTAAGTGCAAAGTTACTCTTTCTGACAGAGACATTCACTTCCTCCTCCTCTCATATAATTCCACATCCTTTGGCAACACAGAAATTCAGGAACAAATCCAAACCATTCCTGAGAACCCACACAGAAATCCTAGGCCCAACTCCAGAGCTCTTAACAACTCCAAACTCATGCGAGTCACCATCAACCGGACTACCTCAGCGGACACCATGGCTCACCTGAAATGCATGTTACTCAATTGCAGATCAGCAGTAAGCCATGCAACAGATATCTCTGACCTAATCCTCACACATGAACTTGACCTCCTAATTCTGTCTGAAACGTGGCTAAATGATTCCTCTGCACCTATCTTTGACTTACTAGTGCCTCCCAAACAGGACGTCATAAGATTAGATAGATCCCATAGACCAGGTGAAGGTATCGCCTGTACACATCAGAGCAGACTCTCGGTGAAACAGCCACAAACCGTTGTTCTGTCCCCATGCGAATACCTATTCATCGATATTGCTAGTAACAGCAGGCCTTTATGCAAGCTGTATGCGCTCTACCATCAGCCAGGAGATAACACCACATTAGTAGAACAAATTATGAAAATCATCTCAACCAATGCAGGACAAAATGGCACCCACATCTTCCTTGGAGATTTTAACCTCCAATGGAATGCTAAGAATGACTCTGAGGTAAAGAGCCTTAAAACCTTCCTAGATGACGTCAACCTGCTCCTAATTTGTGACAGTCCTACAGACACTAAGGATGCAACCGTAGATCTCATCATAGCTAAGGACAATGCCAATTTTTACTAGAATCTATAGGCCCGTGTGATTGGACCGACCTCCACTGCAGCACCTTCATTCTCATTGAACTGGTGATAACTTACAAGGCTCAACTAAAGAAACCTAAACACTGGAAGAGGAGCTTAAGAAATATTAACCAGATTGATCTGACATCCATCAGCAACAACCTCTTGCCCGATCGGTTGGAATGTCGGATATCCATGAGTTCACTGACCATTCACGGGGTAGAACAGTTGACATGAACTTAAACATTCAGGAGCATATCAGTAGAGCCACTAAAGGTGCTGACTTCCAAATGAACATTCTAAGGAAATTGAAACCCTTCCCCACCTCAACAACTTCAAATCAGTTGTTCAAGCCCTAGTGATTTCCAGGTTGGACTATGGAAGAGCAACCCTATGTCAACGCTGGGTCCTCTAAGGGCCTCTCTTAACTCTGCTGCCAGACTCATCCCAGGATCCAAAAGATGCAACCACATCACTCTGGATATTTAGATTCTAAACTGGGGTAAGGATTAAGTTACAAATTACCTGCATGTCCCATAAAGCCCTACACTTCAATAACCCGAGGTACTTGGCACAAACACAGGAGGTATCTGGTGGCTGTATATCTACCAGAAGCTCGAGCACCTTACTGTCGAAGCCTAAAAAATTCTGTAAAAAGTAAACTTACAAGAGAGCCATCTCGGGGTTTGCCCCGAGAATCTGTAACTCCCCTCCCCTGAAACCAGACTGACCCCCTCAACCGTAGCATTTAAAAAGGTAGTCAAAGTACTACTAATTAACACATTTTTGCTTTAGGCTCATGTACTCTACTATTTGGCCACATTAGACAACATCTGCTATAACCATATAAATTATTGGACTCTTATGATAATGTATGTGTAGGGGGTGGCATGGGCTCTGTGAAGGCTTCCTGTCTCATAACTGTTTATTTTGTGACCTTTTGTAAAGCGCTCGGATACCCTCTTAGGGTCATGTTTGCGCTATATAAAACGTTATAAATAAATAAACAGCAAGACACATTTTTATCAATGTATAACCATTCTGAAAACCAAAATATGTCACAGGTTCATAGAAAGGGAGTATTTCCCATAAAACCTATCTCAAGTACTTTATTGGTATAACTCCTATATTTTAAAGAGGCTAACAGAAAGTGAAAGTTGTAGGAAATAAACAAGCCTTCCAGGTTTCATATTACATTATTGTTTGAGGAAGTAGAGAGACGTCTACCATGAAGCCTACTTTAGTCGTATGGTCCCCACTTTATAGGTTTTTACTCATCACAGACTGGTTTGACAGCACACCTCACTGGAATGTTTGTGATATTTTTGAAACGAGGGGAATAAATGCCATGGCTGGGTCAGGCAGCCCAAAACAGACTCTGATCAGCGATCACACTCGGCAACTCTGGGCATTAGCTTGCCTCATCTTCACTAACGGCCCCACCAGACCGCCGGGGATGCCTGGTCTCACCCTGGAGATACCCATTAAGGGACCATCTCTCAGGGAAGCCAGGAAGGGTTTCGCAGCGGTCGAAGCGCCTTGTAGTGCGCTATATAAATGCCAATACATTTACATTTACATTTACAATAATATAAGGGATAAAGTATCCCCTGCCCTACATTATAAGGACATTGCAAGTCACGGAGGAGTTCCTTTATAAGTGACTTTATCCTTTTTGTGTATCACAGGTGTTACTTTATCCTTTGTAATACATGGCCACACCATCTCCTTTTCCACAAACCACTGTAGCAGGGTTTCCGTTCTCCCACAGAACTGTGCATAGAGATCTAGAACCTCAGTGAGTTAGGATGATCCAAAACTCATCTCAGTATCAGAAATCCCCTTACCTAGCTAGCTACAGTGTCTCATGGATCATTATGAAATGATCCATGTCTTAGACAAACCAGAACATGATCTTTAGAATACCTCAGGAATCGTGGAACACATGAACACTCTTTCGTTATATAATCATTTCAAACTAAAACTGAGAGTCAAAGAACACACGTGCAAGTTTGAAATATTTATTATTCAATGCAAGGTTCTCAAACGCAGTATCTTGTATAATACCAAAATGCATATTATAAAAATCAGAGTTAGCAGCATAGTCACTAATCCATAGTAAGCAAAAGGTGATAGCATGTTACAATGCAAAATCTATAGAAATCTATATCACCTATATTTTGCGCACCCTATTTAGCATATTATATTATATCTAAGAAGGTCTCATTCGGGTTTTAGCAGGGCGGACCCATACCTCTAAATGTCAGTAGGAGTAGATCACATCAACAGCTACCAGCTCTCTTCATGCGCAGCACCAAGTGTCTGCGTTCATTCCCTGTAACTCTATCTTAAACCCGCGTAGAGCCCAAATGTTGGCATCAACATTATTTGTGTTATGTCTAATGTGGTGCGAGGATCAGGCCTCCCAGCAACCTTGTGTTAGGTTATTCTTAGAGTGTGCAGCTCTCAGTGTGCAGACAGTTGTACCAAGTGTACCAAGCAAAACTGATAGCATAGTAATAACATATTATTCTCAAATAAATCACATCACCGCTTCTAGGGTGAAAGCGACAACAACAAGTAGGTGTCGTGTGCAAAACTGAAGCCGAAGGAAAAATGGCTGTTTAGACATGTAATACACTCATGCTAACTTAACGCAATATATGTAACGAAGTATCCATATGACACCCCCCCCAATGATCCGAGCACCGTCAAACATAAGGGAAAGGCAATACTAAATCAGATACATAAAATGAAAGCAAAGTTCAATAATCTTGAGCTAAAATAAGCTAAAAAAATATGTATGAATGAATATGTATGAATGCCTACAGTGGCCTCAAATATAAAAAGAAAAACAAAACTTTCGAATCAAAAGTTATCCGCCAGGTCTCCAATATATGAAATGTAGGACCAGGACGCATTAATTCAAATGTCTGTAAGAAAAAAAAAACAAGGCACTTATCCGATATCCAAAGTCATGTGCCACATTAACGTTATTCTCAGCGACATCACATGATTGAACTCTCCATCATCTGAACACAGTTCATCCCGCCAATTCAGCAAGGGGAAAGTCATATTCCATAACAAAGCAATCCTCCCAGGCATCTCACGATTGGACAGTATATGCAAAGTAAGTTGCAACAGCCTCCAGTATGAAATCACTGCCATCATCCGAAAATAGTTCAGCAATCCAATTCAGCAATGGGAAAGAACATACGTGCTCCTCCAGCATCGGATCCTCCTGTAACGTCAGAGGACAACTCGGTGAGTTCACCAGAACGCTGTGTGTCAGAAAGGCATGCGCCGCTGCAGAGATCTCCCATTGACCCAGTACTCCATTTATCGCTGCCAAGGCCATAACTCTTTCGCCAGAACAAATCAGCTCGTGAGCCACTACGGGACGCATTAGCTGATCAAAATCGACGTCAGGAGCAGTCCTCAAGCATAGACACAAATCAATGGCCCAATCGAACTCGCAGCTCAGGCAGTGAAACACAGGTTGGACACATGTGAAGTCAGTGAACCGAAATGACAATCTATAAGCCGTGCTTAATGCTGCAAGCGGCAATGTTCCATAGTAATTGAGCATCCGATTACGGCACAGTGTCAGGAGGCGTTGAACGGCTTCTTGCGCAGGATGGGCATCCATGTTTTATAAAGAAAAACAATAACAAAATGCCCGCAGCCACAGCCAGTAAAACAGGTAGTCCACCAAACAAACTTGAAAAAATAGAATGGAAAAACGTGGGAATGATGCCAAAAATTTTCTCAAATGTAGTCACGAGGCCACTGCTAACCAATTTAAAAAATGTGCGAGCCCAGTCGTGGAAGATGCATTAAAGATCTGGTGCACCAGCTCACAGAAATGAAACGGCAAGTCAGTATTTAAAAGCGCCTGCACCTCTGTGCGTGTGTTAGCTATGTGAAGGACATAATTTTCCCGGGCCGAACTCAGGGTCACTTGTTTTTGAGACAAAAGGGCCCTTATTCTGCTTAAACCATTGAACTTCGCCTTCAAGGTTGGTATCCGTGGCCAGATGGAGACATCTGAAGACCCATGCGTGGGTGGGTATAGAACGTTTTTACAACACACCACACGCTCTGATACAGTTACCACATAAGCTACACCAATTAATAACCCACAACATACTTCGTTGTTTAAAAGCAAATAACTACCATTAGTCAATAATGTAAATGTGGGAACCACAGCTGGAACTGGCGTGCCTTTTAAAACACATGCTAAATTTGGCCGGTCCTGATTACAAGAACCGTGTAACTGAATGTGTCTGCATATTAATGAATGGTCAGGTGACTGTGTGCATTCCTCACCATTAAGATTTACTTCTTTTCCATCCTTCAGACATCTGTATGTGTATGGTAACGACCATGCCTCATGGAGGAATGCATTGCCTAGTGGTTCATATCGTCCTATAGCAATATACCGCATACAATTAGTAAATTTGTATAAGGGAAATGGTAATGTAATTAATCCATGAATAAGCCACGTGGCAGTAGTGGTTTCAGCAACAGAGAAAAGTAAGGATTCTAGCTTCTCAATATGTAACATAGAAAATGATGCATCACGCATTGAAAGCATGCGTTGCTTTTCAGTCAGATTAAAAGGGGCAAAAAGGGACGAAATGTTCAATGAGTTCCAGGGAACTCGACCAGACTTAAGTGTCTGTAGGGTCCATGCAAACTGCATTACAGAGCGTAATTGATTTTGACCATGGTATAACGTGGACACGTCATCATGCACAATATCAACAACAGAAGAAACAATATTATCCAACGTGTAAATCCTGGAAGAAAGCATGTTAATACTGTTATCGACCACCGCAAGCACTTTTTCCAAATTTGCTTGATCAATAGCTCTCAGGCGTTTAGCTGCCTCAATCTGTGAAAATTTCCAAATTTCATTGTAAACAGCATAAAGCCAGCGCTTAGACCTACCCTTAGCCGGGCCTTTTATAAAATCATTCAGCTCTATATTCTCATTCAACTGTGACAGATGTAGTTTAACTGCAGCCAAAGTGGAATGTTGTAACCAGTTCTGACACAATTTGCCTACTGAATAAGTAGTAACAGTGTGATCTGTTTCAAAACGGGGATCTGGCCTGATGTGTGTAAAACCTTCAGACAAACCCAAAAAAACGACGTTGGCAAGAATCAGAGCTTCTTTGCCACAAAAGCCACCCCTCCGGATCAAAACTGGAAATATTAAAGGAGGAATTGTGCAAGAGTGCTTGTATCCCACTGATGGACAATGTAGTGAAATTATTCCAACCTGAATATTCTTCCAAATCAGGGATTGTAGGTGTATTCAATTTTTTAGATGTAGCCAATCCAAAGCATGTTGTTTGGGAAATGGTAGAATTTAAAAACAACATGTGATTCGGGATGAGACATGCACGATGCAAAGCCTCAGTGCCTTGTACCTGCCAATCTTTGGTACCCCAAACCGATTTAAGGTCAATAACCTCCTTCCATAACTCATAGCCATCTATAGCTAACCTGTCTAGAAAGGACTTCGAATACAATAATTTTGTATCGGTAAGTCTAACTTTGGACATGAATTTCTGTGTTACTTTAAAAATAAAACGACTCAGGATGTGATTGATTAAAGTCTGTAAAATAAGAGTATTTACCCAGAAATGTACTAGAGCTCCCTTGCAAAGGAGCATGGCAATGTTCCCACTGTGTGTAATTCACAGGAACCCTCCTGGAACTTGTTTTATGTAAGAAATGATTCCCATAATGTTGAAAACAAAACAAATCACCATAATTGACAGAATCTAAGTACAAATCCTCAGCATCAAAGGCCGCATAATATTTTAAATCAGAGAACAATGCTGCCACGGCCTGAAGATCCCAATCATCAGAACGAATATTTTGTTTAATCACATCTCCCATGTTTACTCTAAGCACATTAGGAACATTAATAACTTCTGTGGGGCCATGTATCTGAAACCTAACCGCATCCCACACAATCCCATCAAGGACAGGCCAAGCAGTAATCTCTACTGTATTTAAGTCTCTTTTTAGTCTGTGTGCTGAATGTGAGGAGGAAAGAGGGGCCAATGTTCCATTAAGGTACCGAATTCCTGTTCTTTCTTTCACATAATGGCCATCGATCAGGCGGAAAAAATAAAACACAAAACCAATTGACATAAAAAGATAAAATGAAAATAGTATCAGCCAAACATATGTCCAAGGTGGAATTAAAAAATGTTTTTTAAATAACGTGGTATATTTTGCAATAGTCGATGGTTTCTTTGAAAGTTCCGAATCAGAGTCAAAAGAGAATCTGGACTGGTTAGCCAAACGAGCTTGTAAATCAGGCATAGATAAATCAGCAGGATATGCATAGGTCAGCTCATCAATGTTAGTAACAGGAATAGTATTTAATAAAGGACTGGATATAGCAGGCATCTCGAGGGACACCTCCTGTTCTGCACCAGATGTAATAGCCAGCACAGAGTGCCTCACCATGGAAGGACAGGATACAGCCGGTGTCATGCTATGAAGAATCGGCCACCCTGTGTGCCTTGACATTGTCAATAGAAATAAATCTGTTTTCTTTACGACCTGGAAGTGGTGGTAATATGACTGTTCTTGTGCCCTTCACTCCAAGAACTCGAACCGGTGCTCGATATGAGGGACCAAACTCTTTCTTGTTATCGATCTTCTCACGAACCAGTTCTCCAACTTGGGGTAGCCAGCCAACTACCGGGATCTGCAACGCATCATCCGACGTGGAGGGCAAGTGTTCCTTAGCAAGACTGTCTCTGGTCTTTTGTAGATCCTGTAAAACATTGCAATGTTCATCTACGTCAAAGGCCGCGGCCTGGGCCTGGCAGTCTAAACCATCGAGGTCAGGGACGTACATCTTGATACCAAAGAGCATTTCGTATGGGGTCCGCCCACCCAGAGACCTTCTAGGGAGATTATTAAGCGCACGCTGCACGTCATTGAGGTGGGCCAGCCAGTTTCTACCAGTGCCTATAACTCGGGCTGTCAAAGATTGCTTTAAGTCGCGGTTCATTCGTTCTACTACACTATTGCCCTCGGGCCTGTAGGGACTTGAAAACTTGACTTGGACTCCCAACGAAACCATAGCATCCTTGTACGCCTTAGAGGCGAAGGCCGGACCCTGGTCCGAATGGAAAGTACCACAGGCAAAAATTCCCACCAAGACACGCAAATCCTTAATGACAGTCCGCGAATCAGCTCTTCGATGTGGCCATACCCACACAAAGCGTGTGCATGAGTCAACTGCTACTAAGATGTATTTAAACGCAGTATCAGAAGAAAAAGGACCGCAGTGATCCAAATAAACGCAACCAAGCGGTTTATTAGAGATGTACAACCGTGTCTGAGGCGGACGCGCAGCAGTAGAAGGCTTAATCTGCTGGCAAATGTCACACATAAGGACATAATCGCGCGTCTGTTTGTACAGTCCCCGCCACCAGAACCTTTGTTGTAGCTGAGTTACAGTGGCTGAGACGCCCGCATGCGCAGACGCCACACTTTCATGAGCCGCTGTAATCAGAGAAGCCCTGCGATCCGAGTTGGGAACTAGACGTTCGCCAACTTCAGGAATTTTCACATAAGGAACCTTATCGGGACTTAAGTGGTATGTGTACTTCGAAGGGAACCCCGCAGGATATTTACCTCCTTTCTCCGTGGCAGCAACAGCCGCCAAGATGTCATCATCTATTTTGCTTTTGGACCTTGTGACTGCTGCAACTAAGTATTTTGATACCGCAGACTTTGCTGCCTCATCAGCAAGCGAATTTCCAACAGCGTGGACCCCCACGCGCTGATGGCCGAGAGTATGAATCACAAACACGAGCAGCAGTTTCTCTTTAAGTTCCGCCACTCGGACCCAGATCATTTTATGTTTTATTGTGCTACCTTTGGAATCACGAAAATCATTCTGAATCCAAAAGAACAAGTTCTCATTGTAAGACTGGACACAGTAGTAAGAATCACTTACGATTAAAGTCGTCACACTAGGATCAGCGTACTCCAATGCGAGCATCAGAGCACGAAGCTCTGCTAATTGTGCGGTGCAGTCTCCTAGTGTTTGCGTGTGCACGACACTGGACTTGAACTCATCGTTCACCATGGCACCGACCACAATGGCGCAAGCGGAAACGTAGGCATGTTTAGAGCCATGCGCAACCTGCGCCGAACCATCAGTGTAAATGATACAATGGAAATCCTGCAACGGCTGCATCGCTAAAGGAGCCGGATGAACAAATTCATACTGTAAATACTCCTGCGACCGTAAAGCGGCGTCAAAAATAAACGTGACATCCTGGGATGTCAAGGATGTAGCCCACTGAATCCACCGAGGGTGCAAAGCTTTAGAATTTGGTACCCTGGCTTTCGTGACTGCCTCCAAGGCAGGACACGGGGTAACAACCAACATGCGCTTTCCCTGGGACAGGGCATGTTCCCTAAGAATTGCCATCTGCACAGCCGTTAAAACTTTCTCCACAGTGGAAAAACGCAGTTCAGCCGAAGTGTACAAGTGTGACTTGTAAGCAATAGGCACTGTATCTCCTTCATTAAAAGTCAGGTACGTGAAACCCACCGCCCCAGGGATAATTCTTATCACCAGGTTGGTCTGGTTATCACGAGTCTGTAAGTAGTCAGAAGCGAGCAAATCAGCCTGCAAAGACTGCAGAATGTGTGAATGCTCAGGCAGCCAGCATGATTTGGAAAAAGATGGTTGTATCAAGGCATACAAAGGCTTGATACGCTGGGCATATTCCGGAATGTATGTCCTCCCGAAATTTAAAAAACCAAGCAAAGACTGTAATTTTTTCAGCGTTGTCGGAGAGCGCAACTGCGCGCACTTCTCCAGGAAGTGAGGAGCCAACCCCTTCCCTTCGTGGTTAAGTTCATAACCCAGAAACAACACTGTGTACTCCGCAATGTGTGATTTCGCAAAGTTAAACTTGTAACCCATGTCTGCAAAGTTACAAATTATGCTGTTCACTCGACACAGATGCTCCCAAAGTTCGTCGTCTGTGAGATAAATGTCATCCACATAAGAACAAGCAACTGGATCGAAGCTCTCCAAAAGAGAGACTATGCGGGCGGAAAACACTCCAGGACTATTCTTATAGCCCATTGGGAGTCATTTAAACATTTTTTGTACACCGCCGCACGTAAAACTGGTCCATTGGGAACTTAGACCATCTAATCTGTGTGCATAAAAACCATTGGAAATGTCAAGCGTGATTTTGAACTGTTTACGCTCAAGACTATTCACTAGGGCAGAGCCGTGAGTATTCTGTACTGCACAGTTACGGAAATGCGAGTTCAAATGCCGGTAATCCAAAACCAGACGATATGAGCCGTCCGGCTTGTTCACAGTAAAAAGGGGATTATTCATTGGTGACACACACGTTTCAATTACACCTTGATATTCCAATTGTTCAAGGATAGCCGCGACAGAAGCTTTAGCTTCACGCCGTATGGGATACTGAGGTTGTGGTTGCGGCTGTGACCGTAAAGGAATCTCATGGCTAGGAGACAATTTATCCCAGCCACACTGATTTCGGTACACAGCCGGCGCAAGCGCCAGAGCCCACTCTTCTGCAAAATGCAGCGCTTCCACTCTCGATACAGTGTGCGCGAAATTGGGGAGGATCACCTCCTCCCCTCGCGGAGCTGCGAGAACAAAAGGTGGGGGCCAGTCAGCCTCCGAAAGTAAAATGTCATACGTAGACGAAAGATTTTCCCAAAATACCCCTTTTACAGTTCGCTGCATGTCACCTTCGATTAACAGGACAATTTCAAAAAGTCGTTCAGGGGGAGCAACATGTGTATCAGCCGTTTCAATCACAACATAAGTGTCAGTCGCTGTCACCTTCAACAGTGGACGGAGGGCCTCTCTCACTATGGTAATCTCCGCCGCGCTGTCCAGCAAGGTCAGAGCCCACGTCAGATTCCGAAGCCGCGTTCTCACTATCTGGGGCATATCGATGCGCCGTTAAGGCTGCGACCTTCTTCTTGGCAAACTGCGGTCTCTTGGGCGTAGAGTCGTCCCGCTGATCCCCTTCACTTCGCGGGCGGGGCTGACCACGTCCTTGCTGGCCACCCCTGCCCCTGCCGCCCCCTCCACCACCGGTTGACGGAGCCGATGAGTCCTGAAAGGAACGAGGAGAGCGTTGGTCAGAAGCCTGAAATCTTTCAGGCGATTTAATCGTCGCGCGATCGCGCAAATCATAAACTCTATCCGACTGCGCAGGCAGCGAAGGCGCAGGACTAGAAACCTGTGTCTGCTGTTGTTGTTGTTGCTGCTTACCCTGATTCTGCTTTTTCGACCAATTTTGTTTTTTGGACTTGGGTTGTCCACCCGTTTCCGAAGACTGTCCCTGGGGCTGTTTCTTCTCCTTTTCAGAAAAAGCCTTTACACCCTTAGAAGTGCGGCCAACCATTTTATAAGCCGCCACAATAATCCTTGCTAACTGACGGGGTTTATCGGCATCGGGAACTAACGCCAGAGCATTGGCCACCTGAAAGTTCACTGCATCCCCCTTGACATTCGCAAGGATGAGTTCGCAAACCACATCAAAGGAGCCACTCACACGCATACCCAATTCAACCGCCGACTCCGGTCCGTGATCATCTTGAACACGTTTAAGGACCGCAGACAGGTTGGACACAGTCGGGGTGCCATAGCACCTCGAATAAACCGCTGCAAAAGTCTTACCCCATGTCTCACAGTCAACAAGTTCAGGGGCTAAATCTTTCGGTAAACTGAGCGTAAGAATCCGGTGTTTCTCACCAGGAGTCGTATTAGGAAACACAGCCTCCAGCTGGTCGAATTTCTCGGCAAGCCAGAAAGGAAAATCATCCTTATCCTGGGGCTTCTTGCCCATAACGGAATTCACCATGACAGGACTGATTTTCAAACCAGACTGTTCCGCTCGAAGCTGCGCACCTGCGGGGGCTGCGCCATGAACATTACGACCAATGTAATGAAAAGCGCCCTAATCACTCCAACCGCGACTTCATGAAGACGCCGCAGGTCAGCCACACTACAAGTAGCGCGATTAGGGTGAGGAGTAAATCCACCCAAAGCGGGCCAATTTGTGCCCAGAATGGACAAAGGACCTAACCTCGGATTGGTTAAAGAATGGGGTAGGGCGCCACCAAACCAAACTCCGTGCTGCCAAACATCTATAGGTACTTCCAGTGCCCTGTACGGAGCATAAGCCACCGGTACAGCCGAGGCAGTGTATGAATGGAACACACCAGAATTAGCGTCCACTGCCGGAAATGTCACCCATGAATAAAACAATTCGTACGGGTACGCATGTTCCGCACTCACCACTAGAACCACAGCTAAGCCATTCACAGGGACATTATATGCCCGCAAGTGGTCACGAACCGCAATGCAGCTATGCTGTGGGATGTCCACGGCCATGTTAGCACAGGAAGTGAAAAAAGACAAAGAACACTATGTAGCACAACTGGGTAGTAAGTCAAAGAAACCGTTTTTAGAAGAATTCAAGCTTGAAAAGACCTATTTTAAAAATAGGTAGGTTTTTCCGACACCACTGTTTTCCGGAAACGGGAATGAAGGTGTTAAGGTTTGAATGATATACTACTCGAGTGTCATGATATAAGGCCAACAACGTACGGGCGCCATGTAGCAGGGTTTCCGTTCTCCCACAGAACTGTGCATAGAGATCTAGAACCTCAGTGAGTTAGGATGATCCAAAACTCATCTCAGTATCAGAAATCCCCTTACCTAGCTAGCTACAGTGTCTCATGGATCATTATGAAATGATCCATGTCTTAGACAAACCAGAACATGATCTTTAGAATACCTCAGGAATCGTGGAACACATGAACACTCTTTCGTTATATAATCATTTCAAACTAAAACTGAGAGTCAAAGAACACACGTGCAAGTTTGAAATATTTATTATTCAATGCAAGGTTCTCAAACGCAGTATCTTGTATAATACCAAAATGCATATTATAAAAATCAGAGTTAGCAGCATAGTCACTAATCCATAGTAAGCAAAAGGTGATAGCATGTTACAATGCAAAATCTATAGAAATCTATATCACCTATATTTTGCGCACCCTATTTAGCATATTATATTATATCTAAGAAGGTCTCATTCGGGTTTTAGCAGGGCGGACCCATACCTCTAAATGTCAGTAGGAGTAGATCACATCAACAGCTACCAGCTCTCTTCATGCGCAGCACCAAGTGTCTGCGTTCATTCCCTGTAACTCTATCTTAAACCCGCGTAGAGCCCAAATGTTGGCATCAACATTATTTGTGTTATGTCTAATGTGGTGCGAGGATCAGGCCTCCCAGCAACCTTGTGTTAGGTTATTCTTAGAGTGTGCAGCTCTCAGTGTGCAGACAGTTGTACCAAGTGTACCAAGCAAAACTGATAGCATAGTAATAACATATTATTCTCAAATAAATCACATCACCGCTTCTAGGGTGAAAGCGACAACAACAAGTAGGTGTCGTGTGCAAAACTGAAGCCGAAGGAAAAATGGCTGTTTAGACATGTAATACACTCATGCTAACTTAACGCAATATATGTAACGAAGTATCCATATGACACCGCCCCCAATGATCCGAGCACCGTCAAACATAAGGGAAAGGCAATACTAAATCAGATACATAAAATGAAAGCAAAGTTCAATAATCTTGAGCTAAAATAAGCTAAAAAAATATGTATGAATGAATATGTATGAATGCCTACAGTGGCCTCAAATATAAAAAGAAAAACAAAACTTTCGAATCAAAAGTTATCCGCCAGGTCTCCAATATATGAAATGTAGGACCAGGACGCATTAATTCAAATGTCTGTAAGAAAAAAAAAACAAGGCACTTATCCGATATCCAAAGTCATGTGCCACATTAACGTTATTCTCAGCGACATCACATGATTGAACTCTCCATCATCTGAACACAGTTCATCCCGCCAATTCAGCAAGGGGAAAGTCATATTCCATAACAAAGCAATCCTCCCAGGCATCTCACGATTGGACAGTATATGCAAAGTAAGTTGCAACAGCCTCCAGTATGAAATCACTGCCATCATCCGAAAATAGTTCAGCAATCCAATTCAGCAATGGGAAAGAACATACGTGCTCCTCCAGCATCGGATCCTCCTGTAACGTCAGAGGACAACTCGGTGAGTTCACCAGAACGCTGTGTGTCAGAAAGGCATGCGCCGCTGCAGAGATCTCCCATTGACCCAGTACTCCATTTATCGCTGCCAAGGCCATAACTCTTTCGCCAGAACAAATCAGCTCGTGAGCCACTACGGGACGCATTAGCTGATCAAAATCGACGTCAGGAGCAGTCCTCAAGCATAGACACAAATCAATGGCCCAATCGAACTCGCAGCTCAGGCAGTGAAACACAGGTTGGACACATGTGAAGTCAGTGAACCGAAATGACAATCTATAAGCCGTGCTTAATGCTGCAAGCGGCAATGTTCCATAGTAATTGAGCATCCGATTACGGCACAGTGTCAGGAGGCGTTGAACGGCTTCTTGCGCAGGATGGGCATCCATGTTTTATAAAGAAAAACAATAACAAAATGCCCGCAGCCACAGCCAGTAAAACAGGTAGTCCACCAAACAAACTTGAAAAAATAGAATGGAAAAACGTGGGAATGATGCCAAAAATTTTCTCAAATGTAGTCACGAGGCCACGGCTAACCAATTTAAAAAATGTGCGAGCCCAGTCGTGGAAGATGCATTAAAGATCTGGTGCACCAGCTCACAGAAATGAAACGGCAAGTCAGTATTTAAAAGCGCCTGCACCTCTGTGCGTGTGTTAGCTATGTGAAGGACATAATTTTCCCGGGCCGAACTCAGGGTCACTTGTTTTTGAGACAAAAGGGCCCTTATTCTGCTTAAACCATTGAACTTCGCCTTCAAGGTTGGTATCCGTGGCCAGATGGAGACATCTGAAGACCCATGCGTGGGTGGGTATAGAACGTTTTTACAACACACCACACGCTCTGATACAGTTACCACATAAGCTACACCAATTAATAACCCACAACATACTTCGTTGTTTAAAAGCAAATAACTACCATTAGTCAATAATGTAAATGTGGGAACCACAGCTGGAACTGGCGTGCCTTTTAAAACACATGCTAAATTTGGCCGGTCCTGATTACAAGAACCGTGTAACTGAATGTGTCTGCATATTAATGAATGGTCAGGTGACTGTGTGCATTCCTCACCATTAAGATTTACTTCTTTTCCATCCTTCAGACATCTGTATGTGTATGGTAACGACCATGCCTCATGGAGGAATGCATTGCCTAGTGGTTCATATCGTCCTATAGCAATATACCGCATACAATTAGTAAATTTGTATAAGGGAAATGGTAATGTAATTAATCCATGAATAAGCCACGTGGCAGTAGTGGTTTCAGCAACAGAGAAAAGTAAGGATTCTAGCTTCTCAATATGTAACATAGAAAATGATGCATCACGCATTGAAAGCACGCGTTGCTTTTCAGTCAGATTAAAAGGGGCAAAAAGGGACGAAATGTTCAATGAGTTCCAGGGAACTCGACCAGACTTAAGTGTCTGTAGGGTCCATGCAAACTGCATTACAGAGCGTAATTGATTTTGACCATGGTATAACGTGGACACGTCATCATGCACAATATCAACAACAGAAGAAACAATATTATCCAACGTGTAAATCCTGGAAGAAAGCATGTTAATACTGTTATCGACCACCGCAAGCACTTTTTCCAAATTTGCTTGATCAATAGCTCTCAGGCGTTTAGCTGCCTCAATCTGTGAAAATTTCCAAATTTCATTGTAAACAGCATAAAGCCAGCGCTTAGACCTACCCTTAGCCGGGCCTTTTATAAAATCATTCAGCTCTATATTCTCATTCAACTGTGACAGATGTAGTTTAACTGCAGCCAAAGTGGAATGTTGTAACCAGTTCTGACACAATTTGCCTACTGAATAAGTAGTAACAGTGTGATCTGTTTCAAAACGGGGATCTGGCCTGATGTGTGTAAAACCTTCAGACAAACCCAAAAAAACGACGTTGGCAAGAATCAGAGCTTCTTTGCCACAAAAGCCACCCCTCCGGATCAAAACTGGAAATATTAAAGGAGGAATTGTGCAAGAGTGCTTGTATCCCACTGATGGACAATGTAGTGAAATTATTCCAACCTGAATATTCTTCCAAATCAGGGATTGTAGGTGTATTCAATTTTTTAGATGTAGCCAATCCAAAGCATGTTGTTTGGGAAATGGTAGAATTTAAAAACAACATGTGATTCGGGATGAGACATGCACGATGCAAAGCCTCAGTGCCTTGTACCTGCCAATCTTTGGTACCCCAAACCGATTTAAGGTCAATAACCTCCTTCCATAACTCATAGCCATCTATAGCTAACCTGTCTAGAAAGGACTTCGAATACAATAATTTTGTATCGGTAAGTCTAACTTTGGACATGAATTTCTGTGTTACTTTAAAAATAAAACGACTCAGGATGTGATTGATTAAAGTCTGTAAAATAAGAGTATTTACCCAGAAATGTACTAGAGCTCCCTTGCAAAGGAGCATGGCAATGTTCCCACTGTGTGTAATTCACAGGAACCCTCCTGGAACTTGTTTTATGTAAGAAATGATTCCCATAATGTTGAAAACAAAACAAATCACCATAATTGACAGAATCTAAGTACAAATCCTCAGCATCAAAGGCCGCATAATATTTTAAATCAGAGAACAATGCTGCCACGGCCTGAAGATCCCAATCATCAGAACGAATATTTTGTTTAATCACATCTCCCATGTTTACTCTAAGCACATTAGGAACATTAATAACTTCTGTGGGGCCATGTATCTGAAACCTAACCGCATCCCACACAATCCCATCAAGGACAGGCCAAGCAGTAATCTCTACTGTATTTAAGTCTCTTTTTAGTCTGTGTGCTGAATGTGAGGAGGAAAGAGGGGCCAATGTTCCATTAAGGTACCGAATTCCTGTTCTTTCTTTCACATAATGGCCATCGATCAGGCGGAAAAAATAAAACACAAAACCAATTGACATAAAAAGATAAAATGAAAATAGTATCAGCCAAACATATGTCCAAGGTGGAATTAAAAAATGTTTTTTAAATAACGTGGTATATTTTGCAATAGTCGATGGTTTCTTTGAAAGTTCCGAATCAGAGTCAAAAGAGAATCTGGACTGGTTAGCCAAACGAGCTTGTAAATCAGGCATAGATAAATCAGCAGGATATGCATAGGTCAGCTCATCAATGTTAGTAACAGGAATAGTATTTAATAAAGGACTGGATATAGCAGGCATCTCGAGGGACACCTCCTGTTCTGCACCAGATGTAATAGCCAGCACAGAGTGCCTCACCATGGAAGGACAGGATACAGCCGGTGTCATGCTATGAAGAATCGGCCACCCTGTGTGCCTTGACATTGTCAATAGAAATAAATCTGTTTTCTTTACGACCTGGAAGTGGTGGTAATATGACTGTTCTTGTGCCCTTCACTCCAAGAACTCGAACCGGTGCTCGATATGAGGGACCAAACTCTTTCTTGTTATCGATCTTCTCACGAACCAGTTCTCCAACTTGGGGTAGCCAGCCAACTACCGGGATCTGCAACGCATCATCCGACGTGGAGGGCAAGTGTTCCTTAGCAAGACTGTCTCTGGTCTTTTGTAGATCCTGTAAAACATTGCAATGTTCATCTACGTCAAAGGCCGCGGCCTGGGCCTGGCAGTCTAAACCATCGAGGTCAGGGACGTACATCTTGATACCAAAGAGCATTTCGTATGGGGTCCGCCCACCCAGAGACCTTCTAGGGAGATTATTAAGCGCACGCTGCACGTCATTGAGGTGGGCCAGCCAGTTTCTACCAGTGCCTATAACTCGGGCTGTCAAAGATTGCTTTAAGTCGCGGTTCATTCGTTCTACTACACTATTGCCCTCGGGCCTGTAGGGACTTGAAAACTTGACTTGGACTCCCAACGAAACCATAGCATCCTTGTACGCCTTAGAGGCGAAGGCCGGACCCTGGTCCGAATGGAAAGTACCACAGGCAAAAATTCCCACCAAGACACGCAAATCCTTAATGACAGTCCGCGAATCAGCTCTTCGATGTGGCCATACCCACACAAAGCGTGTGCATGAGTCAACTGCTACTAAGATGTATTTAAACGCAGTATCAGAAGAAAAAGGACCGCAGTGATCCAAATAAACGCAACCAAGCGGTTTATTAGAGATGTACAACCGTGTCTGAGGCGGACGCGCAGCAGTAGAAGGCTTAATCTGCTGGCAAATGTCACACATAAGGACATAATCGCGCGTCTGTTTGTACAGTCCCCGCCACCAGAACCTTTGTTGTAGCTGAGTTACAGTGGCTGAGACGCCCGCATGCGCAGACGCCACACTTTCATGAGCCGCTGTAATCAGAGAAGCCCTGCGATCCGAGTTGGGAACTAGACGTTCGCCAACTTCAGGAATTTTCACATAAGGAACCTTATCGGGACTTAAGTGGTATGTGTACTTCGAAGGGAACCCCGCAGGATATTTACCTCCTTTCTCCGTGGCAGCAACAGCCGCCAAGATGTCATCATCTATTTTGCTTTTGGACCTTGTGACTGCTGCAACTAAGTATTTTGATACCGCAGACTTTGCTGCCTCATCAGCAAGCGAATTTCCAACAGCGTGGACCCCCACGCGCTGATGGCCGAGAGTATGAATCACAAACACGAGCAGCAGTTTCTCTTTAAGTTCCGCCACTCGGACCCAGATCATTTTATGTTTTATTGTGCTACCTTTGGAATCACGAAAATCATTCTGAATCCAAAAGAACAAGTTCTCATTGTAAGACTGGACACAGTAGTAAGAATCACTTACGATTAAAGTCGTCACACTAGGATCAGCGTACTCCAATGCGAGCATCAGAGCACGAAGCTCTGCTAATTGTGCGGTGCAGTCTCCTAGTGTTTGCGTGTGCACGACACTGGACTTGAACTCATCGTTCACCATGGCACCGACCACAATGGCGCAAGCGGAAACGTAGGCATGTTTAGAGCCATGCGCAACCTGCGCCGAACCATCAGTGTAAATGATACAATGGAAATCCTGCAACGGCTGCATCGCTAAAGGAGCCGGATGAACAAATTCATACTGTAAATACTCCTGCGACCGTAAAGCGGCGTCAAAAATAAACGTGACATCCTGGGATGTCAAGGATGTAGCCCACTGAATCCACCGAGGGTGCAAAGCTTTAGAATTTGGTACCCTGGCTTTCGTGACTGCCTCCAAGGCAGGACACAGGGTAACAACCAACATGCGCTTTCCCTGCGACAGGGCACGTTCCCTAAGAATTGCCATCTGCACAGCCGTTAAAACTTTCTCCACAGTGGAAAAACGCAGTTCAGCCGAAGTGTACAAGTGTGACTTGTAAGCAATAGGCACTGTATCTCCTTCATTAAAAGTCAGGTACGTGAAACCCACCGCCCCAGGGATAATTCTTATCACCAGGTTGGTCTGGTTATCACGAGTCTGTAAGTAGTCAGAAGCGAGCAAATCAGCCTGCAAAGACTGCAGAATGTGTGAATGCTCAGGCAGCCAGCATGATTTGGAAAAAGATGGTTGTATCAAGGCATACAAAGGCTTGATACGCTGGGCATATTCCGGAATGTATGTCCTCCCGAAATTTAAAAAACCAAGCAAAGACTGTAATTTTTTCAGCGTTGTCGGAGAGCGCAACTGCGCGCACTTCTCCAGGAAGTGAGGAGCCAACCCCTTCCCTTCGTGGTTAAGTTCATAACCCAGAAACAACACTGTGTACTCCGCAATGTGTGATTTCGCAAAGTTAAACTTGTAACCCATGTCTGCAAAGTTACAAATTATGCTGTTCACTCGACACAGATGCTCCCAAAGTTCGTCGTCTGTGAGATAAATGTCATCCACATAAGAACAAGCAACTGGATCGAAGCTCTCCAAAAGAGAGACTATGCGGGCGGAAAACACTCCAGGACTATTCTTATAGCCCATTGGGAGTCATTTAAACATTTTTTGTACACCGCCGCACGTAAAACTGGTCCATTGGGAACTTAGACCATCTAATCTGTGTGCATAAAAACCATTGGAAATGTCAAGCGTGATTTTGAACTGTTTACGCTCAAGACTATTCACTAGGGCAGAGCCGTGAGTATTCTGTACTGCACAGTTACGGAAATGCGAGTTCAAATGCCGGTAATCCAAAACCAGACGATATGAGCCGTCCGGCTTGTTCACAGTAAAAAGGGGATTATTCATTGGTGACACACACGTTTCAATTACACCTTGATATTCCAATTGTTCAAGGATAGCCGCGACAGAAGCTTTAGCTTCACGCCGTATGGGATACTGAGGTTGTGGTTGCGGCTGTGACCGTAAAGGAATCTCATGGCTAGGAGACAATTTATCCCAGCCACACTGATTTCGGTACACAGCCGGCGCAAGCGCCAGAGCCCACTCTTCTGCAAAATGCAGCGCTTCCACTCTCGATACAGTGTGCGCGAAATTGGGGAGGATCACCTCCTCCCCTCGCGGAGCTGCGAGAACAAAAGGTGGGGGCCAGTCAGCCTCCGAAAGTAAAATGTCATACGTAGACGAAAGATTTTCCCAAAATACCCCTTTTACAGTTCGCTGCATGTCACCTTCGATTAACAGGACAATTTCAAAAAGTCGTTCAGGGGGAGCAACATGTGTATCAGCCGTTTCAATCACAACATAAGTGTCAGTCGCTGTCACCTTCAACAGTGGACGGAGGGCCTCTCTCACTATGGTAATCTCCGCCGCGCTGTCCAGCAAGGTCAGAGCCCACGTCAGATTCCGAAGCCGCGTTCTCACTATCTGGGGCATATCGATGCGCCGTTAAGGCTGCGACCTTCTTCTTGGCAAACTGCGGTCTCTTGGGCGTAGAGTCGTCCCGCTGATCCCCTTCACTTCGCGGGCGGGGCTGACCACGTCCTTGCTGGCCACCCCTGCCCCTGCCGCCCCCTCCACCACCGGTTGACGGAGCCGATGAGTCCTGAAAGGAACGAGGAGAGCGTTGGTCAGAAGCCTGAAATCTTTCAGGCGATTTAATCGTCGCGCGATCGCGCAAATCATAAACTCTATCCGACTGCGCAGGCAGCGAAGGCGCAGGACTAGAAACCTGTGTCTGCTGTTGTTGTTGTTGCTGCTTACCCTGATTCTGCTTTTTCGACCAATTTTGTTTTTTGGACTTGGGTTGTCCACCCGTTTCCGAAGACTGTCCCTGGGGCTGTTTCTTCTCCTTTTCAGAAAAAGCCTTTACACCCTTAGAAGTGCGGCCAACCATTTTATAAGCCGCCACAATAATCCTTGCTAACTGACGGGGTTTATCGGCATCGGGAACTAACGCCAGAGCATTGGCCACCTGAAAGTTCACTGCATCCCCCTTGACATTCGCAAGGATGAGTTCGCAAACCACATCAAAGGAGCCACTCACACGCATACCCAATTCAACCGCCGACTCCGGTCCGTGATCATCTTGAACACGTTTAAGGACCGCAGACAGGTTGGACACAGTCGGGGTGCCATAGCACCTCGAATAAACCGCTGCAAAAGTCTTACCCCATGTCTCACAGTCAACAAGTTCAGGGGCTAAATCTTTCGGTAAACTGAGCGTAAGAATCCGGTGTTTCTCACCAGGAGTCGTATTAGGAAACACAGCCTCCAGCTGGTCGAATTTCTCGGCAAGCCAGAAAGGAAAATCATCCTTATCCTGGGGCTTCTTGCCCATAACGGAATTCACCATGACAGGACTGATTTTCAAACCAGACTGTTCCGCTCGAAGCTGCGCACCTGCGGGGGCTGCGCCATGAACATTACGACCAATGTAATGAACAAGCGCCCTAATCACTCCAACCGCGACTTCATGAAGACGCCGCAGGTCAGCCACACTACAAGTAGCGCGATTAGGGTGAGGAGTAAATCCACCCAAAGCGGGCCAATTTGTGCCCAGAATGGACAAAGGACCTAACCTCGGATTGGTTAAAGAATGGGGTAGGGCGCCACCAAACCAAACTCCGTGCTGCCAAACATCTATAGGTACTTCCAGTGCCCTGTACGGAGCATAAGCCACCGGTACAGCCGAGGCAGTGTATGAATGGAACACACCAGAATTAGCGTCCACTGCCGGAAATGTCACCCATGAATAAAACAATTCGTACGGGTACGCATGTTCCGCACTCACCACTAGAACTACAGCTAAGCCATTCACAGGGACATTATATGCCCGCAAGTGGTCACGAACCGCAATGCAGCTATGCTGTGGGATGTCCACGGCCATGTTAGCACAGGAAGTGAAAAAAGACAAAGAACACTATGTAGCACAACTGGGTAGTAAGTCAAAGAAACCGTTTTTAGAAGAATTCAAGCTTGAAAAGACCTATTTTAAAAATAGGTAGGTTTTTCCGACACCACTGTTTTCCGGAAACGGGAATGAAGGTGTTAAGGTTTGAATGATATACTACTCGAGTGTCATGATATAAGGCCAACAACGTACGGGCGCCATGTAGCAGGGTTTCCGTTCTCCCACAGAACTGTGCATAGAGATCTAGAACCTCAGTGAGTTAGGATGATCCAAAACTCATCTCAGTATCAGAAATCCCCTTACCTAGCTAGCTACAGTGTCTCATGGATCATTATGAAATGATCCATGTCTTAGACAAACCAGAACATGATCTTTAGAATACCTCAGGAATCGTGGAACACATGAACACTCTTTCGTTATATAATCATTTCAAACTAAAACTGAGAGTCAAAGAACACACGTGCAAGTTTGAAATATTTATTATTCAATGCAAGGTTCTCAAACGCAGTATCTTGTATAATACCAAAATGCATATTATAAAAATCAGAGTTAGCAGCATAGTCACTAATCCATAGTAAGCAAAAGGTGATAGCATGTTACAATGCAAAATCTATAGAAATCTATATCACCTATATTTTGCGCACCCTATTTAGCATATTATATTATATCTAAGAAGGTCTCATTCGGGTTTTAGCAGGGCGGACCCATACCTCTAAATGTCAGTAGGAGTAGATCACATCAACAGCTACCAGCTCTCTTCATGCGCAGCACCAAGTGTCTGCGTTCATTCCCTGTAACTCTATCTTAAACCCGCGTAGAGCCCAAATGTTGGCATCAACATTATTTGTGTTATGTCTAATGTGGTGCGAGGATCAGGCCTCCCAGCAACCTTGTGTTAGGTTATTCTTAGAGTGTGCAGCTCTCAGTGTGCAGACAGTTGTACCAAGTGTACCAAGCAAAACTGATAGCATAGTAATAACATATTATTCTCAAATAAATCACATCACCGCTTCTAGGGTGAAAGCGACAACAACAAGTAGGTGTCGTGTGCAAAACTGAAGCCGAAGGAAAAATGGCTGTTTAGACATGTAATACACTCATGCTAACTTAACGCAATATATGTAACGAAGTATCCATATGACACCGCCCCCAATGATCCGAGCACCGTCAAACATAAGGGAAAGGCAATACTAAATCAGATACATAAAATGAAAGCAAAGTTCAATAATCTTGAGCTAAAATAAGCTAAAAAAATATGTATGAATGAATATGTATGAATGCCTACAGTGGCCTCAAATATAAAAAGAAAAACAAAACTTTCGAATCAAAAGTTATCCGCCAGGTCTCCAATATATGAAATGTAGGACCAGGACGCATTAATTCAAATGTCTGTAAGAAAAAAAAAACAAGGCACTTATCCGATATCCAAAGTCATGTGCCACATTAACGTTATTCTCAGCGACATCACATGATTGAACTCTCCATCATCTGAACACAGTTCATCCCGCCAATTCAGCAAGGGGAAAGTCATATTCCATAACAAAGCAATCCTCCCAGGCATCTCACGATTGGACAGTATATGCAAAGTAAGTTGCAACAGCCTCCAGTATGAAATCACTGCCATCATCCGAAAATAGTTCAGCAATCCAATTCAGCAATGGGAAAGAACATACGTGCTCCTCCAGCATCGGATCCTCCTGTAACGTCAGAGGACAACTCGGTGAGTTCACCAGAACGCTGTGTGTCAGAAAGGCATGCGCCGCTGCAGAGATCTCCCATTGACCCAGTACTCCATTTATCGCTGCCAAGGCCATAACTCTTTCGCCAGAACAAATCAGCTCGTGAGCCACTACGGGACGCATTAGCTGATCAAAATCGACGTCAGGAGCAGTCCTCAAGCATAGACACAAATCAATGGCCCAATCGAACTCGCAGCTCAGGCAGTGAAACACAGGTTGGACACATGTGAAGTCAGTGAACCGAAATGACAATCTATAAGCCGTGCTTAATGCTGCAAGCGGCAATGTTCCATAGTAATTGAGCATCCGATTACGGCACAGTGTCAGGAGGCGTTGAACGGCTTCTTGCGCAGGATGGGCATCCATGTTTTATAAAGAAAAACAATAACAAAATGCCCGCAGCCACAGCCAGTAAAACAGGTAGTCCACCAAACAAACTTGAAAAAATAGAATGGAAAAACGTGGGAATGATGCCAAAAATTTTCTCAAATGTAGTCACGAGGCCACGGCTAACCAATTTAAAAAATGTGCGAGCCCAGTCGTGGAAGATGCATTAAAGATCTGGTGCACCAGCTCACAGAAATGAAACGGCAAGTCAGTATTTAAAAGCGCCTGCACCTCTGTGCGTGTGTTAGCTATGTGAAGGACATAATTTTCCCGGGCCGAACTCAGGGTCACTTGTTTTTGAGACAAAAGGGCCCTTATTCTGCTTAAACCATTGAACTTCGCCTTCAAGGTTGGTATCCGTGGCCAGATGGAGACATCTGAAGACCCATGCGTGGGTGGGTATAGAACGTTTTTACAACACACCACACGCTCTGATACAGTTACCACATAAGCTACACCAATTAATAACCCACAACATACTTCGTTGTTTAAAAGCAAATAACTACCATTAGTCAATAATGTAAATGTGGGAACCACAGCTGGAACTGGCGTGCCTTTTAAAACACATGCTAAATTTGGCCGGTCCTGATTACAAGAACCGTGTAACTGAATGTGTCTGCATATTAATGAATGGTCAGGTGACTGTGTGCATTCCTCACCATTAAGATTTACTTCTTTTCCATCCTTCAGACATCTGTATGTGTATGGTAACGACCATGCCTCATGGAGGAATGCATTGCCTAGTGGTTCATATCGTCCTATAGCAATATACCGCATACAATTAGTAAATTTGTATAAGGGAAATGGTAATGTAATTAATCCATGAATAAGCCACGTGGCAGTAGTGGTTTCAGCAACAGAGAAAAGTAAGGATTCTAGCTTCTCAATATGTAACATAGAAAATGATGCATCACGCATTGAAAGCATGCGTTGCTTTTCAGTCAGATTAAAAGGGGCAAAAAGGGACGAAATGTTCAATGAGTTCCAGGGAACTCGACCAGACTTAAGTGTCTGTAGGGTCCATGCAAACTGCATTACAGAGCGTAATTGATTTTGACCATGGTATAACGTGGACACGTCATCATGCACAATATCAACAACAGAAGAAACAATATTATCCAACGTGTAAATCCTGGAAGAAAGCATGTTAATACTGTTATCGACCACCGCAAGCACTTTTTCCAAATTTGCTTGATCAATAGCTCTCAGGCGTTTAGCTGCCTCAATCTGTGAAAATTTCCAAATTTCATTGTAAACAGCATAAAGCCAGCGCTTAGACCTACCCTTAGCCGGGCCTTTTATAAAATCATTCAGCTCTATATTCTCATTCAACTGTGACAGATGTAGTTTAACTGCAGCCAAAGTGGAATGTTGTAACCAGTTCTGACACAATTTGCCTACTGAATAAGTAGTAACAGTGTGATCTGTTTCAAAACGGGGATCTGGCCTGATGTGTGTAAAACCTTCAGACAAACCCAAAAAAACGACGTTGGCAAGAATCAGAGCTTCTTTGCCACAAAAGCCACCCCTCCGGATCAAAACTGGAAATATTAAAGGAGGAATTGTGCAAGAGTGCTTGTATCCCACTGATGGACAATGTAGTAAAATTATTCCAACCTGAATATTCTTCCAAATCAGGGATTGTAGGTGTATTCAATTTTTTAGATGTAGCCAATCCAAAGCATGTTGTTTGGGAAATGGTAGAATTTAAAAACAACATGTGATTCGGGATGAGACATGCACGATGCAAAGCCTCAGTGCCTTGTACCTGCCAATCTTTGGTACCCCAAACCGATTTAAGGTCAATAACCTCCTTCCATAACTCATAGCCATCTATAGCTAACCTGTCTAGAAAGGACTTCGAATACAATAATTTTGTATCGGTAAGTCTAACTTTGGACATGAATTTCTGTGTTACTTTAAAAATAAAACGACTCAGGATGTGATTGATTAAAGTCTGTAAAATAAGAGTATTTACCCAGAAATGTACTAGAGCTCCCTTGCAAAGGAGCATGGCAATGTTCCCACTGTGTGTAATTCACAGGAACCCTCCTGGAACTTGTTTTATGTAAGAAATGATTCCCATAATGTTGAAAACAAAACAAATCACCATAATTGACAGAATCTAAGTACAAATCCTCAGCATCAAAGGCCGCATAATATTTTAAATCAGAGAACAATGCTGCCACGGCCTGAAGATCCCAATCATCAGAACGAATATTTTGTTTAATCACATCTCCCATGTTTACTCTAAGCACATTAGGAACATTAATAACTTCTGTGGGGCCATGTATCTGAAATCTAACCGCATCCCACACAATCCCATCAAGGACAGGCCAAGCAGTAATCTCTACTGTATTTAAGTCTCTTTTTAGTCTGTGTGCTGAATGTGAGGAGGAAAGGGGGCTTATGTTCCATTAAGGTACCGAATTCCTGTTCTTTCTTTCACATAATGGCCATCGATCAGGCGGAAAAAATAAAACACAAAACCAATTGACATAAAAAGATAAAATGAAAATAGTATCAGCCAAACATATGTCCAAGGTGGAATTAAAAAATGTTTTTTAAATAACGTGGTATATTTTGCAATAGTCGATGGTTTCTTTGAAAGTTCCGAATCAGAGTCAAAAGAGAATCTGGACTGGTTAGCCAAACGAGCTTGTAAATCAGGCATAGATAAATCAGCAGGATATGCATAGGTCAGCTCATCAATGTTAGTAACAGGAATAGTATTTAATAAAGGACTGGATATAGCAGGCATCTCGAGGGACACCTCCTGTTCTGCACCAGATGTAATAGCCAGCACAGAGTGCCTCACCATGGAAGGACAGGATACAGCCGGTGTCATGCTATGAAGAATCGGCCACCCTGTGTGCCTTGACATTGTCAATAGAAATAAATCTGTTTTCTTTACGACCTGGAAGTGGTGGTAATATGACTGTTCTTGTGCCCTTCACTCCAAGAACTCGAACCGGTGCTCGATATGAGGGACCAAACTCTTTCTTGTTATCGATCTTCTCACGAACCAGTTCTCCAACTTGGGGTAGCCAGCCAACTACCGGGATCTGCAACGCATCATCCGACGTGGAGGGCAAGTGTTCCTTAGCAAGACTGTCTCTGGTCTTTTGTAGATCCTGTAAAACATTGCAATGTTCATCTACGTCAAAGGCCGCGGCCTGGGCCTGGCAGTCTAAACCATCGAGGTCAGGGACGTACATCTTGATACCAAAGAGCATTTCGTATGGGGTCCGCCCACCCAGAGACCTTCTAGGGAGATTATTAAGCGCACGCTGCACGTCATTGAGGTGGGCCAGCCAGTTTCTACCAGTGCCTATAACTCGGGCTGTCAAAGATTGCTTTAAGTCGCGGTTCATTCGTTCTACTACACTATTGCCCTCGGGCCTGTAGGGACTTGAAAACTTGACTTGGACTCCCAACGAAACCATAGCATCCTTGTACGCCTTAGAGGCGAAGGCCGGACCCTGGTCCGAATGGAAAGTACCACAGGCAAAAATTCCCACCAAGACACGCAAATCCTTAATGACAGTCCGCGAATCAGCTCTTCGATGTGGCCATACCCACACAAAGCGTGTGCATGAGTCAACTGCTACTAAGATGTATTTAAACGCAGTATCAGAAGAAAAAGGACCGCAGTGATCCAAATAAACGCAACCAAGCGGTTTATTAGAGATGTACAACCGTGTCTGAGGCGGACGCGCAGCAGTAGAAGGCTTAATCTGCTGGCAAATGTCACACATAAGGACATAATCGCGCGTCTGTTTGTACAGTCCCCGCCACCAGAACCTTTGTTGTAGCTGAGTTACAGTGGCTGAGACGCCCGCATGCGCAGACGCCACACTTTCATGAGCCGCTGTAATCAGAGAAGCCCTGCGATCCGAGTTGGGAACTAGACGTTCGCCAACTTCAGGAATTTTCACATAAGGAACCTTATCGGGACTTAAGTGGTATGTGTACTTCGAAGGGAACCCCGCAGGATATTTACCTCCTTTCTCCGTGGCAGCAACAGCCGCCAAGATGTCATCATCTATTTTGCTTTTGGACCTTGTGACTGCTGCAACTAAGTATTTTGATACCGCAGACTTTGCTGCCTCATCAGCAAGCGAATTTCCAACAGCGTGGACCCCCACGCGCTGATGGCCGAGAGTATGAATCACAAACACGAGCAGCAGTTTCTCTTTAAGTTCCGCCACTCGGACCCAGATCATTTTATGTTTTATTGTGCTACCTTTGGAATCACGAAAATCATTCTGAATCCAAAAGAACAAGTTCTCATTGTAAGACTGGACACAGTAGTAAGAATCACTTACGATTAAAGTCGTCACACTAGGATCAGCGTACTCCAATGCGAGCATCAGAGCACGAAGCTCTGCTAATTGTGCGGTGCAGTCTCCTAGTGTTTGCGTGTGCACGACACTGGACTTGAACTCATCGTTCACCATGGCACCGACCACAATGGCGCAAGCGGAAACGTAGGCATGTTTAGAGCCATGCGCAACCTGCGCCGAACCATCAGTGTAAATGATACAATGGAAATCCTGCAACGGCTGCATCGCTAAAGGAGCCGGATGAACAAATTCATACTGTAAATACTCCTGCGACCGTAAAGCGGCGTCAAAAATAAACGTGACATCCTGGGATGTCAAGGATGTAGCCCACTGAATCCACCGAGGGTGCAAAGCTTTAGAATTTGGTACCCTGGCTTTCGTGACTGCCTCCAAGGCAGGACACGGGGTAACAACCAACATGCGCTTTCCCTGCGACAGGGCACGTTCCCTAAGAATTGCCATCTGCACAGCCGTTAAAACTTTCTCCACAGTGGAAAAACGCAGTTCAGCCGAAGTGTACAAGTGTGACTTGTAAGCAATAGGCACTGTATCTCCTTCATTAAAAGTCAGGTACGTGAAACCCACCGCCCCAGGGATAATTCTTATCACCAGGTTGGTCTGGTTATCACGAGTCTGTAAGTAGTCAGAAGCGAGCAAATCAGCCTGCAAAGACTGCAGAATGTGTGAATGCTCAGGCAGCCAGCATGATTTGGAAAAAGATGGTTGTATCAAGGCATACAAAGGCTTGATACGCTGGGCATATTCCGGAATGTATGTCCTCCCGAAATTTAAAAAACCAAGCAAAGACTGTAATTTTTTCAGCGTTGTCGGAGAGCGCAACTGCGCGCACTTCTCCAGGAAGTGAGGAGCCAACCCCTTCCCTTCGTGGTTAAGTTCATAACCCAGAAACAACACTGTGTACTCCGCAATGTGTGATTTCGCAAAGTTAAACTTGTAACCCATGTCTGCAAAGTTACAAATTATGCTGTTCACTCGACACAGATGCTCCCAAAGTTCGTCGTCTGTGAGATAAATGTCATCCACATAAGAACAAGCAACTGGATCGAAGCTCTCCAAAAGAGAGACTATGCGGGCGGAAAACACTCCAGGACTATTCTTATAGCCCATTGGGAGTCATTTAAACATTTTTTGTACACCGCCGCACGTAAAACTGGTCCATTGGGAACTTAGACCATCTAATCTGTGTGCATAAAAACCATTGGAAATGTCAAGCGTGATTTTGAACTGTTTACGCTCAAGACTATTCACTAGGGCAGAGCCGTGAGTATTCTGTACTGCACAGTTACGGAAATGCGAGTTCAAATGCCGGTAATCCAAAACCAGACGATATGAGCCGTCCGGCTTGTTCACAGTAAAAAGGGGATTATTCATTGGTGACACACACGTTTCAATTACACCTTGATATTCCAATTGTTCAAGGATAGCCGCGACAGAAGCTTTAGCTTCACGCCGTATGGGATACTGAGGTTGTGGTTGCGGCTGTGACCGTAAAGGAATCTCATGGCTAGGAGACAATTTATCCCAGCCACACTGATTTCGGTACACAGCCGGCGCAAGCGCCAGAGCCCACTCTTCTGCAAAATGCAGCGCTTCCACTCTCGATACAGTGTGCGCGAAATTGGGGAGGATCACCTCCTCCCCTCGCGGAGCTGCGAGAACAAAAGGTGGGGGCCAGTCAGCCTCCGAAAGTAAAATGTCATACGTAGACGAAAGATTTTCCCAAAATACCCCTTTTACAGTTCGCTGCATGTCACCTTCGATTAACAGGACAATTTCAAAAAGTCGTTCAGGGGGAGCAACATGTGTATCAGCCGTTTCAATCACAACATAAGTGTCAGTCGCTGTCACCTTCAACAGTGGACGGAGGGCCTCTCTCACTATGGTAATCTCCGCCGCGCTGTCCAGCAAGGTCAGAGCCCACGTCAGATTCCGAAGCCGCGTTCTCACTATCTGGGGCATATCGATGCGCCGTTAAGGCTGCGACCTTCTTCTTGGCAAACTGCGGTCTCTTGGGCGTAGAGTCGTCCCGCTGATCCCCTTCACTTCGCGGGCGGGGCTGACCACGTCCTTGCTGGCCACCCCTGCCCCTGCCGCCCCCTCCACCACCGGTTGACGGAGCCGATGAGTCCTGAAAGGAACGAGGAGAGCGTTGGTCAGAAGCCTGAAATCTTTCAGGCGATTTAATCGTCGCGCGATCGCGCAAATCATAAACTCTATCCGACTGCGCAGGCAGCGAAGGCGCAGGACTAGAAACCTGTGTCTGCTGTTGTTGTTGTTGCTGCTTACCCTGATTCTGCTTTTTCGACCAATTTTGTTTTTTGGACTTGGGTTGTCCACCCGTTTCCGAAGACTGTCCCTGGGGCTGTTTCTTCTCCTTTTCAGAAAAAGCCTTTACACCCTTAGAAGTGCGGCCAACCATTTTATAAGCCGCCACAATAATCCTTGCTAACTGACGGGGTTTATCGGCATCGGGAACTAACGCCAGAGCATTGGCCACCTGAAAGTTCACTGCATCCCCCTTGACATTCGCAAGGATGAGTTCGCAAACCACATCAAAGGAGCCACTCACACGCATACCCAATTCAACCGCCGACTCCGGTCCGTGATCATCTTGAACACGTTTAAGGACCGCAGACAGGTTGGACACAGTCGGGGTGCCATAGCACCTCGAATAAACCGCTGCAAAAGTCTTACCCCATGTCTCACAGTCAACAAGTTCAGGGGCTAAATCTTTCGGTAAACTGAGCGTAAGAATCCGGTGTTTCTCACCAGGAGTCGTATTAGGAAACACAGCCTCCAGCTGGTCGAATTTCTCGGCAAGCCAGAAAGGAAAACCATCCTTATCCTGGGGCTTCTTGCCCATAACGGAATTCACCATGACAGGACTGATTTTCAAACCAGACTGTTCCGCTCGAAGCTGCGCACCTGCGGGGGCTGCGCCATGAACATTACGACCAATGTAATGAACAAGCGCCCTAATCACTCCAACCGCGACTTCATGAAGACGCCGCAGGTCAGCCACACTACAAGTAGCGCGATTAGGGTGAGGAGTAAATCCACCCAAAGCGGGCCAATTTGTGCCCAGAATGGACAAAGGACCTAACCTCGGATTGGTTAAAGAATGGGGTAGGGCGCCACCAAACCAAACTCCGTGCTGCCAAACATCTATAGGTACTTCCAGTGCCCTGTACGGAGCATAAGCCACCGGTACAGCCGAGGCAGTGTATGAATGGAACACACCAGAATTAGCGTCCACTGCCGGAAATGTCACCCATGAATAAAACAATTCGTACGGGTACGCATGTTCCGCACTCACCACTAGAACCACAGCTAAGCCATTCACAGGGACATTATATGCCCGCAAGTGGTCACGAACCGCAATGCAGCTATGCTCTGGGATGTCCACGGCCATGTTAGCACAGGAAGTGAAAAAAGACAAAGAACACTATGTAGCACAACTGGGTAGTAAGTCAAAGAAACCGTTTTTAGAAGAATTCAAGCTTGAAAAGACCTATTTTAAAAATAGGTAGGTTTTTCCGACACCACTGTTTTCCGGAAACGGGAATGAAGGTGTTAAGGTTTGAATGATATACTACTCGAGTGTCATGATATAAGGCCAACAACGTACGGGCGCCATGTAGCAGGGTTTCCGTTCTCCCACAGAACTGTGCATAGAGATCTAGAACCTCAGTGAGTTAGGATGATCCAAAACTCATCTCAGTATCAGAAATCCCCTTACCTAGCTAGCTACAGTGTCTCATGGATCATTATGAAATGATCCATGTCTTAGACAAACCAGAACATGATCTTTAGAATACCTCAGGAATCGTGGAACACATGAACACTCTTTCGTTATATAATCATTTCAAACTAAAACTGAGAGTCAAAGAACACACGTGCAAGTTTGAAATATTTATTATTCAATGCAAGGTTCTCAAACGCAGTATCTTGTATAATACCAAAATGCATATTATAAAAATCAGAGTTAGCAGCATAGTCACTAATCCATAGTAAGCAAAAGGTGATAGCATGTTACAATGCAAAATCTATAGAAATCTATATCACCTATATTTTGCGCACCCTATTTAGCATATTATATTATATCTAAGAAGGTCTCATTCGGGTTTTAGCAGGGCGGACCCATACCTCTAAATGTCAGTAGGAGTAGATCACATCAACAGCTACCAGCTCTCTTCATGCGCAGCACCAAGTGTCTGCGTTCATTCCCTGTAACTCTATCTTAAACCCGCGTAGAGCCCAAATGTTGGCATCAACATTATTTGTGTTATGTCTAATGTGGTGCGAGGATCAGGCCTCCCAGCAACCTTGTGTTAGGTTATTCTTAGAGTGTGCAGCTCTCAGTGTGCAGACAGTTGTACCAAGTGTACCAAGCAAAACTGATAGCATAGTAATAACATATTATTCTCAAATAAATCACATCACCGCTTCTAGGGTGAAAGCGACAACAACAAGTAGGTGTCGTGTGCAAAACTGAAGCCGAAGGAAAAATGGCTGTTTAGACATGTAATACACTCATGCTAACTTAACGCAATATATGTAACGAAGTATCCATATGACACCCCCCCCAATGATCCGAGCACCGTCAAACATAAGGGAAAGGAAATACTAAATCAGATACATAAAATGAAAGCAAAGTTCAATAATCTTGAGCTAAAATAAGCTAAAAAAATATGTATGAATGAATATGTATGAATGCCTACAGTGGCCTCAAATATAAAAAGAAAAACAAAACTTTCGAATCAAAAGTTATCCGCCAGGTCTCCAATATATGAAATGTAGGACCAGGACGCATTAATTCAAATGTCTGTAAGAAAAAAAAAACAAGGCACTTATCCGATATCCAAAGTCATGTGCCACATTAACGTTATTCTCAGCGACATCACATGATTGAACTCTCCATCATCTGAACACAGTTCATCCCGCCAATTCAGCAAGGGGAAAGTCATATTCCATAACAAAGCAATCCTCCCAGGCATCTCACGATTGGACAGTATATGCAAAGTAAGTTGCAACAGCCTCCAGTATGAAATCACTGCCATCATCCGAAAATAGTTCAGCAATCCAATTCAGCAATGGGAAAGAACATACGTGCTCCTCCAGCATCGGATCCTCCTGTAACGTCAGAGGACAACTCGGTGAGTTCACCAGAACGCTGTGTGTCAGAAAGGCATGCGCCGCTGCAGAGATCTCCCATTGACCCAGTACTCCATTTATCGCTGCCAAGGCCATAACTCTTTCGCCAGAACAAATCAGCTCGTGAGCCACTACGGGACGCATTAGCTGATCAAAATCGACGTCAGGAGCAGTCCTCAAGCATAGACACAAATCAATGGCCCAATCGAACTCGCAGCTCAGGCAGTGAAACACAGGTTGGACACATGTGAAGTCAGTGAACCGAAATGACAATCTATAAGCCGTGCTTAATGCTGCAAGCGGCAATGTTCCATAGTAATTGAGCATCCGATTACGGCACAGTGTCAGGAGGCGTTGAACGGCTTCTTGCGCAGGATGGGCATCCATGTTTTATAAAGAAAAACAATAACAAAATGCCCGCAGCCACAGCCAGTAAAACAGGTAGTCCACCAAACAAACTTGAAAAAATAGAATGGAAAAACGTGGGAATGATGCCAAAAATTTTCTCAAATGTAGTCACGAGGCCACTGCTAACCAATTTAAAAAATGTGCGAGCCCAGTCGTGGAAGATGCATTAAAGATCTGGTGCACCAGCTCACAGAAATGAAACGGCAAGTCAGTATTTAAAAGCGCCTGCACCTCTGTGCGTGTGTTAGCTATGTGAAGGACATAATTTTCCCGGGCCGAACTCAGGGTCACTTGTTTTTGAGACAAAAGGGCCCTTATTCTGCTTAAACCATTGAACTTCGCCTTCAAGGTTGGTATCCGTGGCCAGATGGAGACATCTGAAGACCCATGCGTGGGTGGGTATAGAACGTTTTTACAACACACCACACGCTCTGATACAGTTACCACATAAGCTACACCAATTAATAACCCACAACATACTTCGTTGTTTAAAAGCAAATAACTACCATTAGTCAATAATGTAAATGTGGGAACCACAGCTGGAACTGGCGTGCCTTTTAAAACACATGCTAAATTTGGCCGGTCCTGATTACAAGAACCGTGTAACTGAATGTGTCTGCATATTAATGAATGGTCAGGTGACTGTGTGCATTCCTCACCATTAAGATTTACTTCTTTTCCATCCTTCAGACATCTGTATGTGTATGGTAACGACCATGCCTCATGGAGGAATGCATTGCCTAGTGGTTCATATCGTCCTATAGCAATATACCGCATACAATTAGTAAATTTGTATAAGGGAAATGGTAATGTAATTAATCCATGAATAAGCCACGTGGCAGTAGTGGTTTCAGCAACAGAGAAAAGTAAGGATTCTAGCTTCTCAATATGTAACATAGAAAATTATGCATCACGCATTGAAAGCATGCGTTGCTTTTCAGTCAGATTAAAAGGGGCAAAAAGGGACGAAATGTTCAATGAGTTCCAGGGAACTCGACCAGACTTAAGTGTCTGTAGGGTCCATGCAAACTGCATTACAGAGCGTAATTGATTTTGACCATGGTATAACGTGGACACTTCATCATGCACAATATCAACAACAGAAGAAACAATATTATCCAACGTGTAAATCCTGGAAGAAAGCATGTTAATACTGTTATCGACCACCGCAAGCACTTTTTCCAAATTTGCTTGATCAATAGCTCTCAGGCGTTTAGCTGCCTCAATCTGTGAAAATTTCCAAATTTCATTGTAAACAGCATAAAGCCAGCGCTTAGACCTACCCTTAGCCGGGCCTTTTATAAAATCATTCAGCTCTATATTCTCATTCAACTGTGACAGATGTAGTTTAACTGCAGCCAAAGTGGAATGTTGTAACCAGTTCTGACACAATTTGCCTACTGAATAAGTAGTAACAGTGTGATCTGTTTCAAAACGGGGATCTGGCCTGATGTGTGTAAAACCTTCAGACAAACCCAAAAAAACGACGTTGGCAAGAATCAGAGCTTCTTTGCCACAAAAGCCACCCCTCCGGATCAAAACTGGAAATATTAAAGGAGGAATTGTGCAAGAGTGCTTGTATCCCACTGATGGACAATGTAGTGAAATTATTCCAACCTGAATATTCTTCCAAATCAGGGATTGTAGGTGTATTCAATTTTTTAGATGTAGCCAATCCAAAGCATGTTGTTTGGGAAATGGTAGAATTTAAAAACAACATGTGATTCGGGATGAGACATGCACGATGCAAAGCCTCAGTGCCTTGTACCTGCCAATCTTTGGTACCCCAAACCGATTTAAGGTCAATAACCTCCTTCCATAACTCATAGCCATCTATAGCTAACCTGTCTAGAAAGGACTTCGAATACAATAATTTTGTATCGGTAAGTCTAACTTTGGACATGAATTTCTGTGTTACTTTAAAAATAAAACGACTCAGGATGTGATTGATTAAAGTCTGTAAAATAAGAGTATTTACCCAGAAATGTACTAGAGCTCCCTTGCAAAGGAGCATGGCAATGTTCCCACTGTGTGTAATTCACAGGAACCCTCCTGGAACTTGTTTTATGTAAGAAATGATTCCCATAATGTTGAAAACAAAACAAATCACCATAATTGACAGAATCTAAGTACAAATCCTCAGCATCAAAGGCCGCATAATATTTTAAATCAGAGAACAATGCTGCCACGGCCTGAAGATCCCAATCATCAGAACGAATATTTTGTTTAATCACATCTCCCATGTTTACTCTAAGCACATTAGGAACATTAATAACTTCTGTGGGGCCATGTATCTGAAACCTAACCGCATCCCACACAATCCCATCAAGGACAGGCCAAGCAGTAATCTCTACTGTATTTAAGTCTCTTTTTAGTCTGTGTGCTGAATGTGAGGAGGAAAGAGGGGCCAATGTTCCATTAAGGTACCGAATTCCTGTTCTTTCTTTCACATAATGGCCATCGATCAGGCGGAAAAAATAAAACACAAAACCAATTGACATAAAAAGATAAAATGAAAATAGTATCAGCCAAACATATGTCCAAGGTGGAATTAAAAAATGTTTTTTAAATAACGTGGTATATTTTGCAATAGTCGATGGTTTCTTTGAAAGTTCCGAATCAGAGTCAAAAGAGAATCTGGACTGGTTAGCCAAACGAGCTTGTAAATCAGGCATAGATAAATCAGCAGGATATGCATAGGTCAGCTCATCAATGTTAGTAACAGGAATAGTATTTAATAAAGGACTGGATATAGCAGGCATCTCGAGGGACACCTCCTGTTCTGCACCAGATGTAATAGCCAGCACAGAGTGCCTCACCATGGAAGGACAGGATACAGCCGGTGTCATGCTATGAAGAATCGGCCACCCTGTGTGCCTTGACATTGTCAATAGAAATAAATCTGTTTTCTTTACGACCTGGAAGTGGTGGTAATATGACTGTTCTTGTGCCCTTCACTCCAAGAACTCGAACCGGTGCTCGATATGAGGGACCAAACTCTTTCTTGTTATCGATCTTCTCACGAACCAGTTCTCCAACTTGGGGTAGCCAGCCAACTACCGGGATCTGCAACGCATCATCCGACGTGGAGGGCAAGTGTTCCTTAGCAAGACTGTCTCTGGTCTTTTGTAGATCCTGTAAAACATTGCAATGTTCTTCTACGTCAAAGGCCGCGGCCTGGGCCTGGCAGTCTAAACCATCGAGGTCAGGGACGTACATCTTGATACCAAAGAGCATTTCGTATGGGGTCCGCCCACCCAGAGACCTTCTAGGGAGATTATTAAGCGCACGCTGCACGTCATTGAGGTGGGCCAGCCAGTTTCTACCAGTGCCTATAACTCGGGCTGTCAAAGATTGCTTTAAGTCGCGGTTCATTCGTTCTACTACACTATTGCCCTCGGGCCTGTAGGGACTTGAAAACTTGACTTGGACTCCCAACGAAACCATAGCATCCTTGTACGCCTTAGAGGCGAAGGCCGGACCCTGGTCCGAATGGAAAGTACCACAGGCAAAAATTCCCACCAAGACACGCAAATCCTTAATGACAGTCCGCGAATCAGCTCTTCGATGTGGCCATACCCACACAAAGCGTGTGCATGAGTCAACTGCTACTAAGATGTATTTAAACGCAGTATCAGAAGAAAAAGGACCGCAGTGATCCAAATAAACGCAACCAAGCGGTTTATTAGAGATGTACAACCGTGTCTGAGGCGGACGCGCAGCAGTAGAAGGCTTAATCTGCTGGCAAATGTCACACATAAGGACATAATCGCGCGTCTGTTTGTACAGTCCCCGCCACCAGAACCTTTGTTGTAGCTGAGTTACAGTGGCTGAGACGCCCGCATGCGCAGACGCCACACTTTCATGAGCCGCTGTAATCAGAGAAGCCCTGCGATCCGAGTTGGGAACTAGACGTTCGCCAACTTCAGGAATTTTCACATAAGGAACCTTATCGGGACTTAAGTGGTATGTGTACTTCGAAGGGAACCCCGCAGGATATTTACCTCCTTTCTCCGTGGCAGCAACAGCCGCCAAGATGTCATCATCTATTTTGCTTTTGGACCTTGTGACTGCTGCAACTAAGTATTTTGATACCGCAGACTTTGCTGCCTCATCAGCAAGCGAATTTCCAACAGCGTGGACCCCCACGCGCTGATGGCCGAGAGTATGAATCACAAACACGAGCAGCAGTTTCTCTTTAAGTTCCGCCACTCGGACCCAGATCATTTTATGTTTTATTGTGCTACCTTTGGAATCACGAAAATCATTCTGAATCCAAAAGAACAAGTTCTCATTGTAAGACTGGACACAGTAGTAAGAATCACTTACGATTAAAGTCGTCACACTAGGATCAGCGTACTCCAATGCGAGCATCAGAGCACGAAGCTCTGCTAATTGTGCGGTGCAGTCTCCTAGTGTTTGCGTGTGCACGACACTGGACTTGAACTCATCGTTCACCATGGCACCGACCACAATGGCGCAAGCGGAAACGTAGGCATGTTTAGAGCCATGCGCAACCTGCGCCGAACCATCAGTGTAAATGATACAATGGAAATCCTGCAACGGCTGCATCGCTAAAGGAGCCGGATGAACAAATTCATACTATAAATACTCCTGCGACCGTAAAGCGGCGTCAAAAATAAACGTGACATCCTGGGATGTCAAGGATGTAGCCCACTGAATCCACCGAGGGTGCAAAGCTTTAGAATTTGGTACCCTGGCTTTCGTGACTGCCTCCAAGGCAGGACACGGGGTAACAACCAACATGCGCTTTCCCTGCGACAGGGCACGTTCCCTAAGAATTGCCATCTGCACAGCCGTTAAAACTTTCTCCACAGTGGAAAAACGCAGTTCAGCCGAAGTGTACAAGTGTGACTTGTAAGCAATAGGCACTGTATCTCCTTCATTAAAAGTCAGGTACGTGAAACCCACCGCCCCAGGGATAATTCTTATCACCAGGTTGGTCTGGTTATCACGAGTCTGTAAGTAGTCAGAAGCGAGCAAATCAGCCTGCAAAGACTGCAGAATGTGTGAATGCTCAGGCAGCCAGCATGATTTGGAAAAAGATGGTTGTATCAAGGCATACAAAGGCTTGATACGCTGGGCATATTCCGGAATGTATGTCCTCCCGAAATTTAAAAAACCAAGCAAAGACTGTAATTTTTTCAGCGTTGTCGGAGAGCGCAACTGCGCGCACTTCTCCAGGAAGTGAGGAGCCAACCCCTTCCCTTCGTGGTTAAGTTCATAACCCAGAAACAACACTGTGTACTCCGCAATGTGTGATTTCGCAAAGTTAAACTTGTAACCCATGTCTGCAAAGTTACAAATTATGCTGTTCACTCGACACAGATGCTCCCAAAGTTCGTCGTCTGTGAGATAAATGTCATCCACATAAGAACAAGCAACTGGATCGAAGCTCTCCAAAAGAGAGACTATGCGGGCGGAAAACACTCCAGGACTATTCTTATAGCCCATTGGGAGTCATTTAAACATTTTTTGTACACCGCCGCACGTAAAACTGGTCCATTGGGAACTTAGACCATCTAATCTGTGTGCATAAAAACCATTGGAAATGTCAAGCGTGATTTTGAACTGTTTACGCTCAAGACTATTCACTAGGGCAGAGCCGTGAGTATTCTGTACTGCACAGTTACGGAAATGCGAGTTCAAATGCCGGTAATCCAAAACCAGACGATATGAGCCGTCCGGCTTGTTCACAGTAAAAAGGGGATTATTCATTGGTGACACACACGTTTCAATTACACCTTGATATTCCAATTGTTCAAGGATAGCCGCGACAGAAGCTTTAGCTTCACGCCGTATGGGATACTGAGGTTGTGGTTGCGGCTGTGACCGTAAAGGAATCTCATGGCTAGGAGACAATTTATCCCAGCCACACTGATTTCGGTACACAGCCGGCGCAAGCGCCAGAGCCCACTCTTCTGCAAAATGCAGCGCTTCCACTCTCGATACAGTGTGCGCGAAATTGGGGAGGATCACCTTCTCCCCTCGCGGAGCTGCGAGAACAAAAGGTGGGGGCCAGTCAGCCTCCGAAAGTAAAATGTCATACGTAGACGAAAGATTTTCCCAAAATACCCCTTTTACAGTTCGCTGCATGTCACCTTCGATTAACAGGACAATTTCAAAAAGTCGTTCAGGGGGAGCAACATGTGTATCAGCCGTTTCAATCACAACATAAGTGTCAGTCGCTGTCACCTTCAACAGTGGACGGAGGGCCTCTCTCACTATGGTAATCTCCGCCGCGCTGTCCAGCAAGGTCAGAGCCCACGTCAGATTCCGAAGCCGCGTTCTCACTATCTGGGGCATATTGATGCGCCGTTAAGGCTGCGACCTTCTTCTTGGCAAACTGCGGTCTCTTGGGCGTAGAGTCGTCCCGCTGATCCCCTTCACTTCGCGGGCGGGGCTGACCACGTCCTTGCTGGCCACCCCTGCCCCTGCCGCCCCCTCCACCACCGGTTGACGGAGCCGATGAGTCCTGAAAGGAACGAGGAGAGCGTTGGTCAGAAGCCTGAAATCTTTCAGGCGATTTAATCGTCGCGCGATCGCGCAAATCATAAACTCTATCCGACTGCGCAGGCAGCGAAGGCGCAGGACTAGAAACCTGTGTCTGCTGTTGTTGTTGTTGCTGCTTACCCTGATTCTGCTTTTTCGACCAATTTTGTTTTTTGGACTTGGGTTGTCCACCCGTTTCCGAAGACTGTCCCTGGGGCTGTTTCTTCTCCTTTTCAGAAAAAGCCTTTACACCCTTAGAAGTGCGGCCAACCATTTTATAAGCCGCCACAATAATCCTTGCTAACTGACGGGGTTTATCGGCATCGGGAACTAACGCCAGAGCATTGGCCACCTGAAAGTTCACTGCATCCCCCTTGACATTCGCAAGGATGAGTTCGCAAACCACATCAAAGGAGCCACTCACACGCATACCCAATTCAACCGCCGACTCCGGTCCGTGATCATCTTGAACACGTTTAAGGACCGCAGACAGGTTGGACACAGTCGGGGTGCCATAGCACCTCGAATAAACCGCTGCAAAAGTCTTACCCCATGTCTCACAGTCAACAAGTTCAGGGGCTAAATCTTTCGGTAAACTGAGCGTAAGAATCCGGTGTTTCTCACCAGGAGTCGTATTAGGAAACACAGCCTCCAGCTGGTCGAATTTCTCGGCAAGCCAGAAAGGAAAATCATCCTTATCCTGGGGCTTCTTGCCCATAACGGAATTCACCATGACAGGACTGATTTTCAAACCAGACTGTTCCGCTCGAAGCTGCGCACCTGCGGGGGCTGCGCCATGAACATTACGACCAATGTAATGAACAAGCGCCCTAATCACTCCAACCGCGACTTCATGAAGACGCCGCAGGTCAGCCACACTACAAGTAGCGCGATTAGGGTGAGGAGTAAATCCACCCAAAGCGGGCCAATTTGTGCCCAGAATGGACAAAGGACCTAACCTCGGATTGGTTAAAGAATGGGGTAGGGCGCCACCAAACCAAACTCCGTGCTGCCAAACATCTATAGGTACTTCCAGTGCCCTGTACGGAGCATAAGCCACCGGTACAGCCGAGGCAGTGTATGAATGGAACACACCAGAATTAGCGTCCACTGCCGGAAATGTCACCCATGAATAAAACAATTCGTACGGGTACGCATGTTCCGCACTCACCACTAGAACCACAGCTAAGCCATTCACAGGGACATTATATGCCCGCAAGTGGTCACGAACCGCAATGCGGCTATGCTGTGGGATGTCCACGGCCATGTTAGCACAGGAAGTGAAAAAAGACAAAGAACACTATGTAGCACAACTGGGTAGTAAGTCAAAGAAACCGTTTTTAGAAGAATTCAAGCTTGAAAAGACCTATTTTAAAAATAGGTAGGTTTTTCCGACACCACTGTTTTCCGGAAACGGGAATGAAGGTGTTAAGGTTTGAATGATATACTACTCGAGTGTCATGATATAAGGCCAACAACGTACGGGCGCCATGTAGCAGGGTTTCCGTTCTCCCACAGAACTGTGCATAGAGATCTAGAACCTCAGTGAGTTAGGATGATCCAAAACTCATCTCAGTATCAGAAATCCCCTTACCTAGCTAGCTACAGTGTCTCATGGATCATTATGAAATGATCCATGTCTTAGACAAACCAGAACATGATCTTTAGAATACCTCAGGAATCGTGGAACACATGAACACTCTTTCGTTATATAATCATTTCAAACTAAAACTGAGAGTCAAAGAACACACGTGCAAGTTTGAAATATTTATTATTCAATGCAAGGTTCTCAAACGCAGTATCTTGTATAATACCAAAATGCATATTATAAAAATCAGAGTTAGCAGCATAGTCACTAATCCATAGTAAGCAAAAGGTGATAGCATGTTACAATGCAAAATCTATAGAAATCTATATCACCTATATTTTGCGCACCCTATTTAGCATATTATATTATATCTAAGAAGGTCTCATTCGGGTTTTAGCAGGGCGGACCCATACCTCTAAATGTCAGTAGGAGTAGATCACATCAACAGCTACCAGCTCTCTTCATGCGCAGCACCAAGTGTCTGCGTTCATTCCCTGTAACTCTATCTTAAACCCGCGTAGAGCCCAAATGTTGGCATCAACATTATTTGTGTTATGTCTAATGTGGTGCGAGGATCAGGCCTCCCAGCAACCTTGTGTTAGGTTATTCTTAGAGTGTGCAGCTCTCAGTGTGCAGACAGTTGTACCAAGTGTACCAAGCAAAACTGATAGCATAGTAATAACATATTATTCTCAAATAAATCACATCACCGCTTCTAGGGTGAAAGCGACAACAACAAGTAGGTGTCGTGTGCAAAACTGAAGCCGAAGGAAAAATGGCTGTTTAGACATGTAATACACTCATGCTAACTTAACGCAATATTTGTAACGAAGTATCCATATGACACCACTTAAAATCTTGGTGCATAGCTCTTTGAAATGAAAATTAGAGCATGTTTGCACAAAAGAAGACTACAAATAGAACCTGTAGTGAAAAATTAAACACATCAAAAACCTTTGGGATATTTGTAGCAAAAAGATATTAGAAACTGTTCAATATACGGCATTTAAAAAACAAAAAAAGCTGCAATAGCTCTCAATGTGCTGGTGAATATCATACAAACACGGAGCAAGACGAGGAAACCTCAACCAGGACCAAGAGGTCTGTAGACATGGTGGAGACTTTAACCAACAAAACATTTACAAACAATAAAGACACAGTTTTGAACAAGGGATTGGGTTTTGTTCCTACCACGTACATGGGCAAACTCAAGCTAAGTTATGAACTAGCTGAATTCTTTAGGAAGATCAGAGTGAAGGTTTTCTTCCAAAACACTCCTATGTCGGACACAGGCGAAGGCTACACCAGACTACACAAAAAATCCCATTTTGATCCTCCTTTGACATCTATACCTCCAGAGGTCCATGTTTTTGAAGAGGCAGTCATTAAAGATGCAGAGAATTTGGATACTAATCGGAGAAGATACTAAAAAATCGAAATAGGACAGGAATGCTCTAGAATTCCTGATTAAAAAAAAAAACACCTCCTCATAAAACCAGCATACAAGGGCAGAAAAAATAGTGATTCAAAACAAAGGAGTATAAAGAAGCATGCCTGACCTTGCTCAAAGACGAGAGAAACTTCAAAGTTCTAAGATCTGATTCCACCAGATCACTACAGAACAAGATCAAGACACTAACTGAAAAAAACAACGACCGGATCACCCAAAAAGAGGCTCATTTCCTTGCCACCACAAAATCAAAGATAACCTACTTCTACACACTCCTTAAAATACACAAAGGTAGACTATCATTCCCCGGCAGACCAATTGTCTCAGGGATAAGATCAGTTTTATAGTCTTTGTCCCAGTTTACCGATTGGCTTTTACGTCCTTTCGTTGAAAAGACCAACTCGTACATTAAGGACATTAAACACCTTCCCAATATCTTAAGTGATGTGGAATATGACCCAAACATGGAAAGTATGCTCTGCTCGAACATAGAGGCACTTTATAAAAGTATCCCCCAGGATGAAAGCCTTAGGATTATCACAAACCTATTACGCGACCAAGATTGGGACTGGGTCGCTCCCATTGATGGGATCAAGAGACTGGCTAAACTGGCACTAACAGAGAATTATAACGCCTTTGAAGATAAGATTTACCTTCAACAACATGGGACTTCAATAGGAAGCATATTAGCTCCCCTAAAAGCTTGCCTGTACGTCCATTATTTTGAAGAATAGAACATCTGGATTAATAACCCCATCAGAGATGGGCTACACCTATGGCAACGTTATATTCAAGATATCATTGTTATATGGCATGGAAACAATGAATAACCGTTCACCTTTTTGGAATGGTTGAACAATAGGAATCCCTCCCTGAGATTCACAATCTCAAATAACCAAACAGTTTCTTTCCTAGCTATAACAATCCAAGCAAGTGGTGGAAAGGATTTCACTCCACTCCACACCAAAACTTTGGATAAGAACTGCCTTTTTCACTTCAACAGTGCACCCCCCATGACCTCAGGGAAAATGTCCTCGTAGGACAATTCTTGCGAATCAAGAGGATCTGCTATGAAATGAACAACAAGATGCCGAGACCCTCATAAGGAAATTACTTGAACAGGAATATCTTAAAGGGGTCATTGAAAAAGCAAAGAAACAAGCTTGAAATATCCAGAGAGAACCCCTACTAGAAACAAGTATAAAGAAAGAGGCAAAGTCCCTAATCTGTGTGAGCACATACAACTCCTCCAACATGATCAAGAAGATTATAAATAAGCTCTGCCACATCCAGATCTCTATCCAATTGTACTTTGAAAAACCACTTTTCTCATTCTAATGGAATAGAACCATCAGGGACGTATTGTTGCACACCAGTCCCAGAGAGCAGGAACTTCCAAGATCAAATACTATTTGGAACCTGCTTTGTGTAACTGGGCATTATCCCTGTGGTCAAAGGTCCAGCTGTCCCCTTACAAAACACTACAAGACCTTGGGTCTATCCACACATTGGGAGCAGCGAACACACACAAACTGTACCTCTAAGAATGTGGTCTATCTCATTGAATGTCTTTGTATGCTATGCTAAATAGAAACGCTGACCAGAAAAATAACAAGAATTGGGTAGCACAGGAATAATATTCGTTGCAAGATCTCCACAAGAGTGACAGCCCACTACCTTGAGAAAAATCACAATGAAAATGAGACGCATTAGACCATAACAGAAAAACCAACAAAACACAATAACATAACAAAATTACTCTTGGAAAAAGAACAACGGTGGGTGTACAAGTTATAAACACACAAGACTAGCCTCAACTAGGAAATGCCATTGAACCAACTTAACTCTTTTCACTTCTAGGAACAACAGAAGTTGAACAAGAGACCTCATCATAGTATGGACTCTCTCTCATTTCCTCGTGATTCCAACAGCTTGGGACCTCACCACAATTGATACTCCTTAGGTATAACAAACACTGTAGCCCCACACCACTGGCCCAGGGAACCCCTTACACCTATACCCATCTGGCGCACCCTGTTCCCCTAAATTAAGACCATTACCATTCTATGCCAGTCTTGCCATATAAACTATGTGTAGCGGGAATAGGAATACCCCGGTTCTGCTTGTGCGTTATGAAGTGTGCATTCGTCCTAGGGGTCTCCCATATAATCTTCGACTTTGCTGCTTTTCTCCCTCCTTGTACTCCCCACGTTCAAAAACATAAAAGAAATACACAAGAGGAGATGGAACCACATCTCCCAGAATCCAACTAGTAAGATGAGAAAAACCAGGCTTCACAGCGGCAGTTATGTGGGAAGAGTATATATATATATATATATATATATATATATATATATATATATATATATATATATATATGACCAAGGCGCAGGGACGGCCGAAACGCATCATGGCTAACTGTTTATTGGGGAAATAAACTGTATGCTGCAACAAAGTTGGTTCATGCCTTGCATTTCACCTGAGTGGTGGAGCGCTGCGAGGCATTGCAGATATATATATACATAACAGCAAATCCTACCTTCCGCCCACCCCACTGGGTTTTCATCACTATCACCACCTACCTGGGATCGGACCTGTGCATTCTGGGTGTTGCAGTTCAGCGCTACACGGTAGGCTGCAACAGGTGGTGCATCATCTACATAGGGGGCGGAGCCGACCTTCTTCAACAAAGGGGGCGGCAGGATTCAACATGATGCTAAATTGGAAGCTGCTGTGAACATCTTTGGGCGCTGAGGAAGGCATTAAAAGCCGAAATGCATTCGCCATTATTTGCCAATAAAGCTGTTTCCTTGCTGTTTCCCCCGATGTGGCCTCTGCTCTCTTTTGTGTGTGAAGAGAGATTACAGACATATTTTCTGCGTTTTCCAGGGACGCATTACAGAGGTCCCCGCCTCACAAGTGGTCCGGAGCACTCTGGTTCGGCAGGTTTTTGTTTTCACCAAGGTATTGGTTCAGCTCCGGAACCCACCACGTTGCTGTGGAAGAGACTAAGCGGTTGCGAGGTATTGCACCTGGCTTTGGGTGACGTGCATTTTCACATCTATCCCCGCCGACATTTGGTCTGCAGCACGCCGGTTGAGGCGGTGAGGGGACTCGAGGGAAAAACTTTGGGGGCATTTCAAGGATTCACTATTTGGGCTCCCTTAACAGCAAATCCTACTTTCCGCCCACCCCACTGGGTTTTCATCCCTATCACCACCTACCTGGGATCGGACCTGTGCATTCTGGGTGTTACAGTTCAGCGCTACACGGTAGGCTGCAACAGGTGGTGCATCATCTACATGGGGCGGAGCCGACCTTCATCAACAAAGGGGGCCGCAGGATTCAACATGATGCTAAATTGGAAGCTGCTGTGAACATCTTTGGGCGCTGAGGAAGGCATTAAAAGCCGAAATGCATTCGCCATTATTTGCCAATAAAGCTGCTTCCTTACTGTTTCCCCCGATGTGGCCTCTGCTCTCTTTTGTGCGTGAAGAGAGATTACAGACATATGTATACATATATATATATATATATCCACAACTGCCCACTCCGGAGAGTAGAGGTAGAGGCCGCTCAGGGGAGACGTCGGAGGATCTCTATTAAAATACAGCGTGTGCATAATGCATTTCAGCCTTTACGGCATTCCTCAGATGCCGCCATATGCAAAGTGTAACTCCACCCCCACCTTTAAATGTCCAGTGTCTCTCTCGTTGGCAGATAGCCGCTGACCTATGGCCACGTGATGACAACTCAGCTGTAGTTCTGCCACAACCACAGCTGTCAGAATGCAATGTATCCAGGTGAGTGTTGCATGGGAGAGACAAATTCCTGGAAAGGTGCGAAGTGTTCAAATGTAGAGTCTTTGCTAAAAACAACTATCTTCCTTGGGTTCCCTTTGACGCTGCAGCCTCCTTGCACGTGTGCCAGTAGGGTCGTGAGACAGGATAGCTGCGAGGAGCAGATAGTCATTGACGAGGAGGCAGGTACACAGGACTCATGGGAAACCGGGTCCCATTGTTGCACTGATGCCTTTATGGGGTAAACTTGAGCCTGTTAATTCACACACTATGACATTTTTTGTTATTTTATTTTTGAACACTGACATTGCGTAGGAGCAGCTCACTGCAGCGTTATTATGGCACTACTAATCCCAGCAGGCTCTGGGTATGCCAACGCCCACTGGGGCTGGAGCCGAAGCCCACTGGGGCAGGTGTAAACGATTGAAAAAAGTGCTCCACACAATGCTTGAAATGAAGCCTCTGAAGAAATGCTGGAAGAGCATGAAACGCGTCAGGCACATTGATTTATTTGGACATTGTTTCCTTCACTGGGCTGTTATTCCTGCAAAATAAACGCGAAGATTTACCTACCTGCAAGTTTGGCTCATCTAAAAGGGGTGCTTTCTGTTGTGAATTTATATATATGTGAATATATATATATATGTGAATATATATATATATATATATATCTGTATACAAAAGAGGCGGCACAACCAGGATACTTTTAAGCCTTGTATATATATATATATATATATATATATATATATTTTCAAAGTCCGCTCTGGCGTGCTGCCTGTGGCCCCGAGGGAGTTGGCACCAATGCCGGCCGAGCACGCTGGTAAACACAATTTCAAAGTTCCAAAGTGATAGTGCTCTCAGCTCGCAAAACAAACGCAACTCCACTGCTTGTTCACAAGGCTGTCCGCAGCCGAAACATGTTGTTAGGTGAATAAACACCCTTGGAGAAGCAGTGGAGTTGCGTTTGTTTTGCGAGCTGAGAGCACTATCACTTTGGAACTTTGAAAAAAAATATATATATATATATATACACATATACATATATGAAAGCTCCAAGGTACCCACAGATAAGGAATGCACTCATGCAGCAGCCCTTATTTAGAGCGGGTAAAAGACATCACCGCATCCCAATCTGCAGCTTCTCATGTCTCGGTTAAAAGCCTGACGCGTTTCTGAGCCTACGCTCGTCTTCAGAGGCACGACTTGAGTTTCTGACGCCTTGACACTCCCACAACTCACAGCTTTGTGGGACTTATAGTCCGTGTCTCTTCCCTGTATGGGTGCGTGTTCTGCCTCACAGCCCTGGATGGGCCCCGGGATGCAGATGTCCATAGATCCCTCGGCTGCTGCTTCACAGTGGGCTCGGCGACTTCCGCCAGTATTTCTTCACTTTTAGTGGGATTGGTAGTTTGAATGTCAAGTGATTTCTTGCACATGTGTATTTAAAACAAATAGTTGAGCAACGCAAGTATGTGAACAAGGCCACGTAGTTGGCCGAAACGCGTCATCCTTTCCGATGTATTTGCGCTCTTGGCTAAACAAATAAAAAAAGTCACTGTTTCCAGCAGTGGGAGAAAGTTACTACAGAGTCCGTGTTTCTCTTTATGGTGGATCTACTTACTGGAGCGGTGTGTGTGTATATATATATATGTGTGTGTGAATTAACAGGCTCAAGTTTACCCCATAAAGGGATCAGTGCAACAAAGGGACCCGGTTTCCCATGAGTCCTTTCGAGCACACATGACACATTTGATGCTCCTTGTCACGTGACGTCCCACTACCTGATCACAAATAGCCACCACATTGGTGCGACAAAGGAACTCGGTTTCCCATTAGCCCCTCACACGCACATGACTCTTATCACATCTGCATCATCATGTGGGTGGCGTCACGTGATCAAGAAACTCAGAGAGGCCTTAAAATACCGGGCCACCTGTGAACTGAGACAGGCCAAGCAGGGAGAGTGTGGGCACACAGATAGGTATCAAAGAGGCACATTACCCTTGATGATGTGAGTAAGACGCCATGTCTTATTACTTTTGACCACTACTTGTACTACTTCACTTTTTTACTTCACTTACTGAACCCCGACTGATACCCTAACTTTCTCATAAACCCTCTGAGGTCGGAACAAAAATCCAATATGTGACTACAGGGCCATTTTATCCACTACTCCTCCTACTCCCCCGTCCCCCTCCGTCCCCCCGCCCCCCCGCCCCTACCCTCCCAGTGTTGTAGTACTATAAACCCAAGAGAGGTAAGTGACTTGGGTAAGTGATTTACAACAGACAGTAAGATTGGAAATGTTGGCACCTTGTGTATGTGATTCTGCTTTTGTTTTGCTCACAAATGACGTGTGGTTTGCTAAAGTATCTTTTCCAGGCATGACAACAATGAACACAAAATATGTGTAGCACTTGTGACAGTAATAATGAGTGAAACGTGGTGTGTGATAAGGTTGGATTACTCACATGAGTCGGAACCACTATTATCAAAATATGCATGGATTGACAATTCCAGGTTGATGGTCATCTATACTATCAAATGTGGAATCAGGGTAGCAAATATTGATAGCTTCAGTCATTTTCCAGATGGTAACTCCACATTCTAGTTAAAAATACAGATTATGAATTATCACTCCTTTTCAGGAACGGAGACGCTACAACGAGGCGAGTAACACACTCACCTTTCCTGTAATTAGTATTGCATGCCCTACAGAAAGTAAATGATTGTGATACCGGGGCAAACAATACACTAACGTCCTGACGAAAGCCCTGGACGAGATAGGCCTTAGAAGAGGGGCTATTATACGTGACGGCTATTTTAGGATCATAGGACCATAAAATCCTTAGCTCCTTTCGTGATAATTTTAACCCATACCCATTCAAACCATTAATAAAGGGAAACCTATGTCTGTTTGAGGTATTTTAATTTAGTCTAGGTATCCCGGTCATGGAAATATCTAAAGTGCTCCAAGGAATATTGTTGTGTCCATCCTGTTTTTTAGGGACCAGGATGGAACTTGATGAATCATACCACTACCAAAGTGTGCGAGGGTCTCATAATAAGAAAAAGATTCCTTTTTCTTTACTAATAAATGACAGGGTATCCAGTTGTGAAAGGCCTTTCTTCTAGACAGGCAAGGGATACCCCATGATCAATTGAATATCGTAACCACTGATCATACAATGGATACGTTCTCTCATTAACTATTATGAATTAAATGACAGTAGAATCACTCGGACCTCTCCTCACTATAACCAATTCCTCACAGAAGGCATTTTCCCAAAGAATTTAAAATTGAACAGATACCCCTACTACTGAAAAACAAAAATCAGCCAATACAAATTCACCAAGATCCATAACATAGATTCCTTGGAGAGAAAACATTCATGTTAATCTATGCTTATAAGACCATCACCCTTGTTTCGACAATCAACAGTCCCAAAAATGCTGACCATTTATAACTCTATTTCTAACTCCTCACCTGCAAATGAATTGATCAACTTAAAGACTGCTTTGCCCTCACCCTTGCCTACATATGGTGTCAAACTCAAAATAAATGTGATAAGGACCAAATGTATCCGAAACACAGAGCAACAGACATGCATGGATTCAAGACTAGTTCCCGAAGATGAATTTAGTAGGTATTTCCTCCCAATTACTACAAGCGCAAAACCATTGGGAATCAGTGACCTCGTCTCAAAACCCTCATTGCCAGGAAAACCTGAACGGCCTCACACTATCAATTACTCCTGCTCTGATGAACACACCTTCGCGGAGCAGCCTTCAGAGTCACTGCCCAAGCCCTGGTGCTATTTCACCAAGATGGACGCAGCACATTGCTTACTGGCTTCTTGTCCTATCCTTCCAACGATGTACATCCTGCATAAACCTGCCTAACTCAAAGGACTAAGAACGTAAAACCAAACAACAATTCTCTGACTGAGCTGCAACGGCTCCCTCACCCAGGCACGCATCACCTTCAAGTTCTGCTCAATCAAATAAATACAAGGCAGCAACACAAAGTACACTAACCTATCAGGTAGAAAAGCTAAATTTTAGTGAAAACGATGAGGGCACCACATGACCAGCCTAGAAAGCAAACCATGTACAAAGGAGTACAGAAGAAACTATGCCCCAGAATCTGGAGTAACATCTAACTACATCTTGGCTTGAGCAAATCAATCCTCTACTTCAGAACTGAGTTGAAAATTCACCTCTTCAGGGAGCGCCTCATCCAATTAGGACCTTTCTGCTCTAATGACCCCAGTATCAAAACTATAAAGCAAATCCTTTTCCATTCACCTTTCACCATGCCTGTGAATAGAAGATTGGGTCATCCCTTAATTCACTAGAAAGTAAAATGCTCTATATATTCCTCAATGTGGATATGTCACAACTGAGCAAGAGAAGAAACGTGGAAGGATAATGTGAAATATGCATCAACCGTAACAACAGGATTGTGGAATGCAGCATAAGGATATAGAAACAAGGGGAAATAAATAGTAGAAAGCTAAGGGATGGAAGAGGGAGAAAGGGAAAAATACCACTATTCGGCAGTGAATCAAACCATCATTCAACAGTATTGTCTCAAATAATCAACACTGCCGCGCAATTACTGCATATATGCAAGTTCATTTTTAATTAAACTGATTTATAGATCTCACTGAAACCCAGGACAAAGGCTGAAACATCTGGATCATAACTAGACTGTCCCAAAGTAGTTAGTCTGATAGATAGGCTCAGAGGTGCAACGTATCCAGGGTAGCTCCGATGAAACGGAGCCTCATGAGGAGGAATCAGATGTGGCTTCGTCATGTTGACTAAGAACCCCAATGATGTGCAGAGGTTTGTCGTCATCTAGAGGTGCTCAGCAACTAAATGTGGTGAACTAGCCTTCAACTGCTAGCAATTGAGCTAGGGGAAAAGTGGTCCTCCGAGGACGGGCAGCGACCATCACCTTGGTAAGCACCAGAGGAGCACTGGTGAGACTAAAAGTGAGCATGGCAAACTGAAAGTGCTTGTGCCCCAACTTGAACCACAGGTAGTGATTGTGTGCCTAAAGGATGGGGACATAAAAATAAGCACCCTGAAAGTCCAATACCAACTTCAGGTTAGATAGAACATAGGCCAGGGTGACCAGTTTGAATATGTCCTTGTACAAGAAGGCGTTGAGAGGTCTAAGGTATGACAGAGGTGTCTGTCCTTCTGGGGCACAAGATAGTAGCAGGAATAGCATCCAGTCCATATGTCTGTGGCTGGGAAACCAATTGGTCTAGTTGTCTGTTGGGCCCACAGGCCTGTACATGAAGGTGCTAGAAGGCTTGTTGTGCAGCCAGTGGAGTCTGACATTACTGATACACCAAGCCTCTGACACATCCCCTAAAAAAGTAAAATTATTGGGGGTATTGCCTGACTGGATTTGAAAGGTCCAGAAGACATGTCAGGGCTACACTCTCATTAAAGAAGCTCTAGGGCTGGGTCCACCTTCTCAGCAAACAAGCGAGAGCTCTTTAAAGATATGCTCATCGAGGATGTTGGGGAAACAGAACAGGGTGGCTGGACAGGACAATTACCAACAACAAATTTCAGCCACGTAGTCAAAAATATACCACGCGACCGCCGGGAGGGAATCCCAAAGCAAATTTATTTTCTTATTAGACTCAAATTTAAGGATTCTAGGACACGAACACAAACAAAACAACTGTTATGACAGTGGATTCATGATGGCAATATCTACAAATATACAGAATTTACAAATATACAATACATACAAAAGTGAATGAAGCCACATTAGTGAGCAAGACACACCAAAAACAATGCAAAATTCAGTGAACAATATTGATTGTAGTTATATACAGTGCAAAAACTTTCAAATATAAAGCAAATGTATAACCAGTCCTTCAGACTGTGAAACCATGGGACAGGCGGGGAGGTGGAATGAAATGCCTGCCTGTCAACCAGGCCTGTGGTTAGTTGTTAGAAGCGGGTTGCACAACTAGGGTCCAAAGGAATCGGTATAGTTATGTCCTAGTGGCACCCTTGGGGGTTTACCACAGGGTGGAGATGTCGACGCGCTTCGAACCGGCGTTATTACTGGTTCTCTTCAGGACAGGGACTGGGGATAGTGGTTCTGTAAAAGATATACAGAGTGGGTGTCAGATATATCTTTCAGGACGATATTATAAATAGCTCTGACTTCAAGGGACAAAGTAAGGGTGATTACCTGCACAATGGCGTAAGAATAGCCGTGGTATCGGTTACACTCGACCGGGCAGGATTTCTGAAATAATAAATGAAAGGCTTAGCGCGGTGGCGCACCAGGGAGGCTGGAGAAATACACATGTGGTGTAGGGCCATAGACAGTGCCATTAAATCATCCTACCTGTACTTCAACCAGCAGTTAGGCTGGAGTTGTGGTGCCCTCGAGGCGGTGCACAATCGGTGTTTGATGGAGGCTCACATGTTTCAGCGTCTAAGGGTGGGAACTAAAGGACCACAGAAAACACAGGGTGCCCAAAATTAATGTCACTGGCACACATAATAGGTGGTCACCATTACCCCAAGGAGAGAGGATCCTACCTGAAATCCCAGCCAACGGAAATATATTTGTATTTTCTCGTCTGGTCCACGCCAGCAAAGGGTTAATACTTTGCGCTGACCTGAAACGAGGGAAGCGCGAGCTTCAGTTAGTCAATGTCCCTAGCGGAGCATGCCATCACCGGAGAACAAAGAGAGAGACGCGTCCAAAGGGCGCGCAGCACTTACTCTCACGGGAGGAATCAATCCGGCGTTTCAAGCAGCGACACTGACACGGAGTGAGGTGCCGCGCTCGAACGCGTAACTAAAGAGCCCGCCCGGTCGGTGGACTGGGGGGTGTGGCTAGGGTAGGTGCTCCTAGAAAATGCTGGACTCCGTAGTTTGTGTGATTTTCAAAGCAAGTGGGAGCATTCATGTAAAGAATTTAGCAGAGAATGCGGTAGCATCCCGAAACAATGTTATAAGCAAAGCCATTTCTTAGATTAATTCTGAATATGTGGAGACATGAACCGGCTAGTTGTAAGATTGTAATAGACAACAACAATTGCATACACAAGTCATAACAGTGGCATTGGTTCAAGTTTCATGCGGAAACAGGGAATCTTGGCATTCATGAAGGAAACATGCTCTGAGCAACAATCTTGATAGTGTCATATATGCATTTGATAGCGTTTCTATAAGCAACACCTGAACCTGGGTGATATCAAGCGGGCTGGAGATGATTGTATTTTACAACAACAATTGCATATACAAATCACAACCGTGACATTGGTTATAACTTCATGTGAAGACAAGGAATCTAGGTCTCATGAAGGAAACATGATCTAAACATCAGCCCTAAAAGTATCAGGGGTGCATTACATGACGTAGTGGAGAGAAAAATCTTTACACACATATGGAAGCAACACATGAACCAATGTAGTGTCACAGGCACCATAGATGTTGTTCTGAAAAAACAAACATACTTATTGACGTGTTCCCCATAAACCAAATGCAGACCTCTATCAACCCACCCTGGTCGCCTCGACGCGCCAAACAGAAAGTGGTGTGTAAGCAAGCAAAGATTGTAAGATTGAGACACAGTTCACAGTGAGCGCACAGCCGAGCTCTGCCAGAAAATATATTCAAAGGCTAGTAGATTCAGTCATTTCGTTCAGGCCAGAGTTGGATGTATCAAACTTAAGTATGAGGTACGCCTCCTTTTGTGATAGGCGGACATCTGGATCGCCATTGCCACCCTTAATGACCGCAAGGACCGTCCATCTCATGTCATGACGAATGTTTTTGTTGTACAAAATGAGAGACCATGGGGGCCGTCAGGATTTTGTTGTTGATTCTTGACCGATGTTGTATAATTCTCTGACGGACCTCCTGTGTAGTTTTACCAATATATAACAGATTGCACGGACACAGTATCGCGTACACTGTATATTTGGTTTTGCAATTTGTATGTTCGTTGTGACGCCAAAATTTGTTTCCATCCGTAAAGAGTGAGCCTTCCATCGTAAGGTCACATACGGAGCAAGTCCCGCATTTACGATGCCCTGTGACTGGGCTTGCTCCAAAGATAGTACTTTGAGAAACCTTTTTTGAAGGTGGTCTAGTGGATGTGATCATTTGGCCAATGCTCCTGTTCTTCTTGAGTGCAAATAGAGGGACGCCTATGTCAGGAAGAATTTCCTGCACCAGATGCCAGCTCTTTCTGATGATTTTTTGGAGTTGGTTGGTGTGGGGGCCAAAGGTAGAGACACACACCATCCTCTCAGTCGTTGGCCTTGGTCTTTTTTCTAGTAGATGTTCCCTCGGCGTCCACCTTGCCCTCTTCATCGAATGCTTCAAGAGTTTCTGGGGATACCCACGTTCCTGTAGCTTCGACGTGAGACTCTGACCATGCAGCTCGAACTGTTCGGTAGTGGTACAGTTCCGTCTCACTCGGAGGTATTGGCCATAAGGGAGGTTATCCCTTAGGCTCCGTGGATGGTAGCTCTTGTAATGAAGAGCATTGTTCTTGTCCGTCTTTTTTTGGTACAACGAGCATGACAACACATTGTCTCTGACTGAGATTTCCACATCCAGAAATGGAAGAGATCTTTCATGGTAGCTCAAACTAAACTTGATATCTGGACTCCTATTGTTCAGCCACACGTGGAATTCTTCCAATTGTATAGATGTTCCATTCCACACACACCAAACGTCATCTATATATCGGAGCCATTGTCCGATGTAGCCTCTGTAGGGGTTGTTGTTCAAAACGTATTTTTCTTCAAATTGTCCCATATACAAGATAGCCATTTCGGGGGCAAAAGGGCAACCCATGGCCGAGCCTTTGATTTGAAGAAACATTTCCTCTTCGAAAGTGAAAAAATTATTTTTCAGAGCCACAGTGGCCAAGGAGATTATGAATTCAGTAGGGACTCTGTGGGGGCGTGGTCGGCTGTCCAGATACAGTTCCATTACATCCAAGCCATCTTGTTGTGGTATTTGTGTGTAGAGAGATGACACATCCATGGAAGCGAGAAGTTGACTACAGGGATCAAACGGAAGGCCTTCGACTTTGTTTATGAAGTCCATGGTGTCACGCAGAAAAGATGGTACTTGTACCACAAGGGGTTTCAAGAAGACATCCACGAATTTGGAGATGGGCTCAAACACGGAATCGCACCCGGACACGATGGGGCGGCCGGGTGGTACCTTGGGATCTTTGTGCACTTTGGGGAGGAAGTACAAGTGGGGGGTTCGCGGGTGTTTTTTGATGAGATATTCCGATTCTTTCGGTCCAAGAAACCCTGCATCCTTGGCAGCGTTGACCAGTTTGCTTACTTCATCCTGTATCTGTGCCGTCGGATCGTGGGTGATTTTGCGGTACCACTCCTGGTTGTACACGTGGTTCCGCCCTTCAGTACGATATAGATCTTTGGACCACAGGACCACCGCGCCCCCTTTGTCAGCTTGCCTGATGACGGCCTCCTGCTGGGTTTTGAGTCCTTGAATAGCCTCTCTGTGTTTTTTCGTGATGTTTTTAGGGACGAAAGGACGTTTTTTCTCCAAAATATTTAGTGATGACATGACTGAACGTTCGAAGGCTAGTATATTTTTGGAGACGTTATGATTGGGCGGACAGAACGAGGATTTATTTTTCAATCCTGATGCTTCAGAGGAGAGTGGTTCGGTGGCATCCTTGAAAAACCATCTCAAACGGACCTTTCGGAAAAATTCCATCACTTCCATTTTGATTTTTGTGAAGTCCATGGCGACCCCAGGAACAAAAGAAAGACCTAGTTCTAGAACTTCTTGTTCCGCTTTGGACAAGATCTTCGCCGAGATATTGATAATGGCAGATGGTTTCACGAGTTGTAGTGTTTCTTGCGTGTTGTCATCTCCCATTGAGGTTTGAATCGTGTCCGCTTGGGTTGTTGGCCCTGTCCTAAAAAAGGCCTCTTAGGGGTGTTCCTGTTTTGTTGATTTCTATTTGATGGGCCTTCTCCTGCATCGGAGTCCTCCATGGACTCGGAAGAAGATGTTTCAGAGAAAGTAGTGAATCTTCTCTTCGATCTTCCCTGATTGGAATTCAGATACCTGACGGAATCAGATCTACTATAGAATTCATCTTTTAAATAGGGGTACACGGTGTCGATGTTAAAATTTTTTGGGGACATCTCTGGAAGAGCCAGTGAACCTCATCCAGGCACGGCGACATACTAATACACGCGTTCCGATGGCTCTACCCAGACATCTATAGTGTCCAGGCCAGAGCCGGTGATGAATTTGGTTGCATCTTGTGCTAAGCAAGCACGTAAGTCTTCTGAGACAGCAAGAAATATCTGACCCACCATTCCCCATAGGGGGTAGGCGTTGCAAACTAGTAAACACTTTGCGTTAGTCGACCTCAAGGCAAGGCTGGCTGAGGAGCCCATATATCTGCAAAATGTATCTTCCTGTTTTGACTTCATGTCAGGGGGACTGGCTGGAAAGGTGTTAGGGTTCACTCTAATGGCGAGTGCCTGTATCACCAGATATCAGGGGTTGGATGCTAAATTTAGAAATCTAGGTCTGCTGGGGGTGATGTGGCCAACAGCCGAAAGATGGTGAAAGCTTTTTGAGCTGGCTCCGTGCCTGGGCCCACAATCTGGTACCATCTGTTTGGTAATGGACATCACACCACCAATGCGGTTTGACTGGTGAGGCCCACAGGGCCTAGGGGTTTGAATGAATGCTCCTGACTTCTCCCGCAACTCGAGGGTGGCCAGCAAGCTGTGCATGGCCTGGCCAGAGGGGCCTGCAGAGCCCGGATGTGACCCGGATCGGCTGAGGGGAACTGCCATGGTCATATTTTAGAGGACGCCCCACCATTTACTACCCCGCTTGGTGCCAACGAGCCCCCGCTGGAGACTTTACCCGTGCAGAGGCCATGCAAGGAGGGAGGGGCTGTGGGCCGCACTGATGGGGTAGTCGGCCACTGGGGACATCAAGATTTGCCGCTGGAATGCGACCGGGGAAGACGTCGCTGACCCCTTGTGCTTTTCTGCAGCGCTCCGCAGTGGTCGCCGGTCACAGCCCTCATCTGTAGAGACAGGATAGTGAGGACAAGTGTTGCGACGTTGGCTACGAGTAGCTGGCTGGCGAGAACCAGGAAATTGCGTTGGCCTCCGTGCTGGATTGGAGGTCCCTGGTATAGATGACAGAGGGTCTGGGAACTGCCGCAGAGGAAGCCTACGTCTGCCCCCCTTCCTTGCCCTGATTCCAGGCTGCCATTGGACCTACCCCACCTGTGGGACAAATTTTTACTTTGAGCGAGTACTGACTCGGCTTGCTCGCTGTTGAGTGGCACTGTTGACAGGAGAAACTTCAGAGCTTTTTATCTGCAAGCCCTACACTTTGGGGGTGGGGGAGAGGTGAGGCAGGTCTGACGCCCGTGTTCCCCTAATCCAATCCCCCGTCCTTCTCGAATTTAGGACTAGTGTGTCGCAATATAGCTAGGGCGGTGCTCTGTTGACCGGACTGCCAGTCCCTCCCTCTTTTTACTTGTTGTTCCGCGGAGAGGTGAGGTGGGCCCCAGTGATAAGGTGCCAAAGGGAGATATGGAGGCCCCCGGACCCAATCATTAGGTCGACCAAGAGCACGAACCCCGGAGGCGGGTGGAAACAGAGAGGATGAGTCCCCCCTATGGACAATTTTGAAACAATTTTGGCAGCCTTAGAGGACAGCAGACAGGATCTGAGCACCAGAAACAATGCTGTGGCAATAGAGGTGGGCGTACTTCGGGATGGCCATACAAAGCTGTCAGGGAGGGTCACCCAGACAGAACCCGTGCTTGAGAACCTGCACCTGTGGTTACAAAACTGGAGAAGCAAGTCTAATCATTGATGACCAAGGTCAGGGATCTGGAAAGCAAAGCATAGGTTCCCCCAACAAGCGGAGGGGCGCAACCCAGTGTCTTACTTTGAAAACTGGCTTGTGCAAATGATAGACCCGGCGTCGCTTTCGGCTCACTATCAAGTGGAGCGGGCTCACTGAGTTCCAGCATGCCGGCCGCCACTGGGTTCTTCTCCCAAACGGTAGTGATCCGCCTTATGAATTTCAGAGACAAGGAAACAATCCTGAATTCAGTCCGTTCTGCTGGTCCACTGCAATATGACAATGCATGCATTTACCTGTTCCAGGATTATACACTAATGGTGCCAAGTCAGAGAGCATCCTTCTTGAGGGACAAGAAGAGACAGACAGGTGGGCTTTACCTACTCCCTACTGTTTTAGGTGAAGTTCAAAGTGTCAGCTAAACAGAAAAGTTATTTCTTCAAGGAAACTGCTGATTCCTGGGACTGGGTGGAGCGCCACCTCTATGAATACTCCGCTCCGTCCACCCCACCACGCCGGCCTGGAACAGACAGGGGGAGCCGATGGAGGCGGCATCAACTCAGAGATGGAACCAAGCCGCGTATGGAGGTGGCTCCCTCCCTGGTTCAGGTGTGTGAACAGCAGCAGCAGACACTGACTGTTGTGACACACTTGGCCTCTGATCGATGCTCTCCCTCTGCATTGCGGCTCGCTGATGACTGATGACTGATGACTCGCAGACGGACACAGGTTCTGCTGTTTTGCAGTATAGCACCCCCTTGACGGCCCTGCTGGATGTTACTCCACAGATTGTGGACCTGATAGGCTAAATCCATGATATGGCAGACATGTTTTAATGTGGTCATATGTGTTGGTTCCCCCCACTCCTCTGTTGCTTTCAGGTCATCTTCATATTCTAAGACACTGGTACATATTGCATCCTTTACTACACGTTGTCATGGGCTGAACAAGCTGGAGGGGTGTTTGCTTTGAGTTTTTCCTTTCCCTTTTCATTACATACTTCGTGTTTGGGGGTTGGCTCTCATTACTGGTCCCCCTCCCCCAAATAGACAACATTCTTTTTGGCTGGAGACCTCCATGAGACTCTGCTATTAGAGTTCCCACATCATGGATGTACTGGTTTGCCATATGGGTAATCACCGTTCTAGAGCTTACCCTCGGAATGGAGTTGGGCATTATGTTTTACTGTTTTGCAGGTCATATAACACACTTCTTGCTGGCACTGAGCTGTATATATATCCACACTGCTAAAGTGTAATTGCATTTATATAGCACTTACTATCCTCTGACAAGGCATTGCAGTACTTTTCCGCGAGTAGAATGCAACTCCGAAACCCAAAAAGAATTAGTGGTAAATAAGTACAGGGAAATATGAAATTAATTTGAGCAGTGGACATGTGAGTCTGTTAGTTGGATGGGAAAGAACAGTGGAAGGATAGAAGAGGGAAGGGTCTAGAAAGTGTTTATTTGGGGATCATAGAAGTAGGAGGTTTGGGATGGGTAAAGAAAAGATGGAGGGGCAAAGAGTCTCTATTAGTGGGTTAGGGAGAAAGATGAGTCTAGGAGGGATACATGAGGGAAGGGTTTAGAAAGGCTTGTTTGGAATGTCTGAATAATAACATAAGTTTGAGAAGCTGCAAGGATTGATAGAGGAGGATAAAGTCTAGAAAGGGTTATTTTGGGAATCAAAGTAGCAGAATGGGGTTTGAGATGAGTCTGAGAGTGGAGGTAGAGGATATATTGGCAGAGGTATAACAGTTATATTTTAGCGTCAACAAAGGACTGGTGAGCATTTAAAAACCTCAATTGATAAATGATTTTGTATTGAACATTATCATCAGGGCAGCCAATCACAAGACTACAATTAGCTTATTGAACTAACCATACAGGAATAAAGTCGTGGTGGTGTTTACAAAGCCAGATTTGCATATTAAAGAACATTCCAACCCAGAAGCAATCATAGAGCAGGTTTCTATAAAATATGACGGGAAGGTTACAATATTAAAATTGATCTTTAAAACAAGATCATTCAATGGTGGGATGTGTGCCTAGTCCTACAACATCAACATGCATTAGATAAAAACGTGCATTTCCTTAGATTTTGGAATAGGGCAACATTAAAACCTCATTTAGGCTCAACAATCAGATTAATACTTATGGGACTCATGTCAGATTTAAAATTGAACCCATATAGGAGAATCGAAAAAAAGCGAACTGGGAATTATCCTTGCAGCTGGAGACGGTAACAACTTACAGAATTCTTAATGTGACCTCTCAGCTGAAAGGACTTAAAAGGGAAATTTAGCTAAGTAGGGAAGAGACAAATAAACTGGAACCTAAAGGGCGAGAACACAAATTAACTGAAACATAAGTGAAAGAAATTATTATTAATTTTAAATGCCTAGACGTGACTTTAATCATCTGAAAAAGAAAATGCTACCAAATTATCTGTCACTGTGAACAGTTGTAAAGAAAAGTGACTCGAGTCAGCATGCCCCAATGCTTTATTTGTGAAACTAGCCTAGGATACACCCTGCATTAGGCGCTTACGAATATCAACGTATAACTGTAAATAGTGACAGGAATCTAAACAAATTGGCTGATCAAATTTCAATATACCATGTCGGGTACTATTTGTGAATTAGGACTGCAATCACTAGATCCCCACAGAAGCTAAAAAAAGGGACCCGTCAGGGTGACAGCTGTTAATATGGAAGAAGTTAGGCTGCAGTATCCCAGCTCAACCAGTGGAAGGGGGGACAAACTGCAGGAGTATACGTGGACCACTATAGACAATGCTGTGTTGCTAACACTAGGAAGCCAGTTGATGGCCATATTGTTGTGATGTTGTAGTGATCTTAGTTTTGTTAGGAAAGGTTTTATTCCAAGTTAGAAAGATAGACAACTTACCCCTTTCGCTCCCACCACTCCTTCCTACCTTCAAGAGCAGATGTATTTTCCAGCTCTACCCTGGAGACAGCAGGAAACTGCCAAGGAACCATCTTCACCCTTTGCTTTCTATGTAATCACTAGGTGTCCTCACAGGCAGGACACCCCATACCTCCTCTTACTATAGGGTAACAAGCATTTGCAATGCAATAGCATGCTTTAGCTGGATCGAGTCCTTCCTTTCAGGAAGAAGTCAGAGGGTGTTGTTGCGGCCTTTTAAATCGGAGGATAAACCCTTGTCATGCGGTGTGCCACAGGGCTCTGCCCTCAGCCCTCTATTTTTTAACATCTATCTTGCCCCACTGGCCGACGTTGTGGAGTCCTACGGAGTCAGGGTGGTCTCCTATGCTGACGATACTCAGCTGATGTTTTCCTTCAGAGACCACTCGGACTCCGCGTTCACCAACTTCCGCCAGTGCCTCAACAACATCAGTGTCTGGATGACTGATAACCACCTTAGACTCAATGCAGACAAGACAGAGGTGCTGTTTTTTAACCAGAAAAATCCCATCCCTTCCTCTTGGTGGTGGCCCACGGCACTTGATCCCGCTCCCTCTCCCGTTCACTCTGCTCGTAACCTGGGATTTCAGTTTGACGACTCCCTCTCATGCAAAACTCAGGTCAATAAAGTGACCTCTGCCTGCTTCCTGAAGTTGCGCATGATCAAAAAGATACTTCCCTATCTCCCTCTGGATTCCCGCCGTACAGTTACCCATGCCCTCATCACGTCTCACCTGGACTATGCTAACAGCCTTTATGCTGGTGCCCCCCAATATCTGATAGACCGGCTTCAGATTGTCCAGAATGCGGCGGCCAGATTGATTGGTAATATCCCCTACCGTCAATCAGTCTCCGCTTATCGTAAGGAACTTCACTGGCTACCGGTGGCCAGCCGTATCCAGTTCAAGATCCTTACCCTTGCCTACCGAGCCATCAACGACCTCGGACCCAACTACTTGAAAAAACGTGTCTCAATATCCCGTTCCATCAGATCCTTGAGATCCAATGACCTCCGCCTTCTGATCTCTCCCCGTTTCAGACTCTCTAGAATGGGTGGCAGAGGGTTCAGTGTTATCGCGGCAAAATTGTGGAACGCTCTGCCAATCGATCTTAGATTCTGTCCTTCTGAATCCATCTTCCGGGCCAGACTCAAAACTTGGCTCTTTTCTGGACTCTGATTTTTATTCTGCTGTTTTCCCTCCATGCTCCTCTCTTCTCACCTGGAGGTTCAGGTTCTAGCGCCGGGACACCCCCTCGGGGGTAGCTGTGCGCTCTACAAACTACATAAATAAATAAATAAATAAATTGGAGAATCATTCCATTTTTTAAGGTCCTTGCATCGTTTTGTGGAGTGATATTCAGCATCCAACAGAGTATTGGGCTGGTTGTGACATGAACACCCAGGTATTTGAAGCTGCGGGGTTGGACTTTGTGCTGCCACTGAGTCTCCCCCTTGTGTGGGTTTAAGATGGATTTATAACAGTTGGCCATGAGGCTGGATGCCTCTCCTTAAATGTGCAGGGGTTTCATTTTCCTCTTACCCTCTTCCCTAGCACCAACCAGTTTTTCACTCTACCTCAATACCCCTCCTAAACCCTGCTCTTACTTACTGCTATTTTTGCTTTGCTACCTAATAATTGTATGCCTCATTCTGCAGCTTTGAAAAAGTTCTACTTCATTGATCATTCCAGGCATGTCCTGTTTATCTTGGTGATTTGTTCTGTTCTTGAGTTAATGGTCTGCATATTATCAGTGGTAGATATCTGCTTCATCCACAGGAAGTCAATGTGCCTGCTAAATAATTTATGTCAGCATCTATGTGTATTTGTTTGGTTCTATTTTGTAACCAGACTGTTTCTAAGCACTGTAATGATCTATAATGATCTGTGAACGTGTGTGTGCAATATTAAATTGCAAAAATGAACAAAAAGAGAAAAACTTACATTTGCATATGAATTCACCTTGAAAAAGCACCATCAAGATTACAGCAGCAGACATATACATCTTGGCATTATATCTAGGAAATGTGTATTTAAGTCTGTGGAAAACATTGTTCTGACATTGTTTACTTGACACATTTTATCTACCCAGTATGTCCAAAATGTATTAACCTCAAGCTACATTTGTTTTACCACTGGTTCAGGAGTTCAATTGACCATGGCACAACATAAGACACATTTTACTCCTCTATCATGTTACATTATATTATGAAGTCATGAAGATACAAAACATGGGAGTTTCTTTCTTGCTTTTTAACGTCACTGTGACCCTTATATTATGTCTAACAAAACTTCACTAATATTGTTAATTGTTGTAGTTAATGGGGCTATTTTGTACACGGGTCTATAGATATGATGCTTCAAATCTGCCATGCCCAATCTTTTATTGAAAATAAACAAACTACTTATCTTCGGTAACACACTTTCCATATGTTTTAGCAACATGTGCCAACAAGTTCAGAGTAGCCTTTGAATTAGGGGGAGTGAGTTGGGAACTGGGGCACTCTATAAGTGGTTAAGGAGGTCATGTTTGTTAAGACTGGTTCAAGATGGGACAGCAGGTCTTCCCGGGACACAGCTTTTATAACACGGTCTGAGCCACGCATGCCGTTTCCCGGCAAGCGGAGCCACGCGTGCCTTAACAACACAAGTGTGGTAATGGCAGTGCGCAGTCTAGATGCTGTGATGAGTGGGCACAGGAAAAGGAAGGATCAAGATAGAACAGTCTGGTAAGTGAGAATGGGGCCGGAATTTGGGGGGTAAAGGGTAGTTGTTAAGGGTTAGAGGGTAGTTTTTTAGGGGGTCGGGTAGTTTTTAAAGCTAAGAGATGATCTGGGAAGTTGTTAGGGCTCAAAGTGGGGTCGTGGTAGTGTTTAGGGCTAGGAGGCGAGTAGTGTTTATGGCTCAGGGAGAGGTTGGTGTAGTGTATAGTGCTCGGTGGGGGTTAGGGTAGTGTTTAGGGTTCAGAAGGGTTGGGTGGTATTTTGGTATTTAGGGCTTAGGTAGTGTTTATGGCTTGGGGGGTCAGGGTAGTGTTTAGGGCTGGTGGGGTTGGGTGGTGTTTAGGGCTCAAGGGGGGTGTTGATAGTGTTTTGGACTCAGAGGGGGTCGGGTAGAGTTTAGGGCTTGGGGTAGTGTTTAGGGCTCAGGAGAGATGTCTGGGTAGTGTTTAGGGCTTGGGGGTGTCAGGGTAGTTTTTAGGGCTCAGGGCAGGGGCGAAGGGATGTGATCTTTACCACCCATCCCTTTACCAGTTATGCTGTTACCACGAAATTGTATGGTAAAGGAATGCGTTGTTCAGACGCATTCGTTGTTGGGGCAGGGTTGAAGAGGCACATGTGGTTTAGCCATGCATGCCTCTATCATACAACCGGCCTTCCTATTTCCGAATAACCAATCATTGACTACAACTGTGTGGGATACAAGATAGTAAAGGTATAGGTCTCCCATACCCAATCTTCCATCACATACTAGTTCAGTGCATTTGTTAAATGTCACTCAGGGAGTTGGATTTCTCCATAGGAAAGCACGTGCCAAGTCTCAGGTCGCTCTGAAAAACCGCTAAGAGTTCTTGTATGGGAAATTTTGTAGGGTACATAGCAGCCTGGGTAGTGCTATCACTACCCGTCAGCCTGATCACCAAAGCATTAAATTTTGAAGGTCCACGCATCATCTTGTGATTTGTGGAGCGATATTGTGCATCCAACAGAGGATTGGGTTGGTTGTGACATGAACACCCAGGTATTTGAAGCTGTGGGGTTGGACTTTGTAATGTGTGGATTTAAGATTGATTTATAGAGGGAGGAGCTACACTACGAACCAAGATGGCCGCATAAGCTCCCGGCTCCGCCAACCTCCGCCGGCGGCTCGTATATCCTGTTGACTATCCTTTCCTCCCACCGGACTCCCGTGCACATGAAGTGCTCCTGACTCTTGCGGTGCAATCCCGGACTTCCCAACTGATCGGGTGACGAAGCTATGTCGAGTACTATTCTTGGCCTACTCCAGAGCTGAAGCCGGGACCTCGATTTCTAGCCCATCCGGGTTAGAATTGCACAACATCGGCTGTGGGACCTGGGTTGTGTCCGGTCTCCCGAACTTGGATCATTCTTTGCATTTTCGAATGGCAACTCAGTGACCGGCTTACGCTGCGGACATGGTACAGTGACGCAAGTGACGAACGGCAGCCGCGGTCGGGGGTCCGACGCCCGGAGACCCTCCTGGGGGGGCCGGGGTCGACGGGCTTGGCCCCGTGGGCGGCGAAGGTGTCGATTCTGTCAGTTTTGTGAGCGCCCGCTGTTGTCATCGGCTTTGTGTGTGCCTGGTGCCTCGGAGTTGTGTCTGGGGTTCGAATCCTGCTTCGTCTCTTCGCGAGAGGGGATGGAGGGGACGGACGGCACAATATCGTTGAGGTCCGTAATGGCCGCCATTGGGGAGCTCCACTCTCAATTCACCGCCATGTACGCTCGGATGTCTGTACCGCTGAACAACGTTTGTTTGAGACCGGACCGCGATGCTCCGACATGCTATCAGCAAGCTGTGGTTCCTGTGGAGTCCTCTGCCTACCATTTTGAGGTCCCGGGGCGGAAGCCTGATTTAGCTCACTTTGATGCATCTGGCTTTATGGATGGCGCACCTATGATCATCGCTGGCTTTCCCTACTCGATCCCTGCTCGGCCAAACACCGTTGCTAAAGGTTTTGATCGCCACGAACAGCTCTTCAGTGACTATCAGAGAGGTTTGCCTTTCTTCTTCATCTTTCCTTGCCGGAATTGTGGATGTCGCCATCTTGTATCCTGTCTTCGACCCGACTCCATTGACTTGTACTGTGTTGAACGCTTCGATTTCCTTATGATGACTCTGGCTTGGGCGGCAAGGACTATCGTAAAGACACGTACTGGTCAGGATTGATTTTGGCTTCTGGGGTTTGCTGCGTTATGTGCTATAAGCCGGGATAGTACCTCATATTGTAACGGGGGTCGGATGGTTTTGTTGATGTTCTCCCCAGGTTGGGGTTCAATACTTGCTTCAAACAGTGGCTAAGATGTCTTGGGGAGGTCGCCAATGGCGGGGGGTAAGGGAGATCGGGAGTGTGTATGCTATTCTCCTCCTCCGCTTTCTTTTCCTTTCTTCCTTTCTTTAGGGTAGTTCCGGGGCGACAGGCACACTGTTAGTGGGGTAGGCCGTAGCCATTACAGGGGTGCAGGGTGGCGGGTGTTAGGGTGGGGGGGGTTGTTATTTTAGTTTGTTTTGTTCTATGGTCTCTTTCTTTCCTTTCCTCTTCTCAGTAGGGTCGGCTGTTTCTCCTTCTGCCACTTCTTTATTCATGGGGCGTCTATACCAGCTTCTACTTTATCGTCTCCTGAGAGTGGGTTTTCTGGATGGTGCTCGCACTTGATCGCTTGCTAATAGATCTCTTTTCTACTCCTGGTCTGTCGCGTGACTAAGGCTTTATTATTTGTTACCTGTTCTTGACTGCAGTGCGTGGAACATCCCCTCATCTCTTATTGCTTCTTAAAGTATGGTGTGACGCCTCTTACAGTAATGCCACTACTGCTTCTTCAAAAAAGAAAAAACGAAACCTTTGATATGTCCTTTGTACTGGTGACGCATCCAATTCTATGCTGTACTTTCTTCGACGATGTCGCCAGGGTCGATGATAGATGCATAAACTCTAAATTGATTGGCTAATTTGCAGCCGGCCCCTGTGGTTGTAGGCCGGCGCTTGTAATACTTTGAATGCATTAATAAAGGTTTTTAAAAAATAAAAAAATAAAATTGATTTATAACAGTTGGCCATTAGGCTGGATGCCTCTCCTGAAATCCTGTCCCTGACACCTACCAGTTTTTCACTCTACCTCAATCCCCCTTCCGAAACCTGCTCTTAATTACTGCTGTTTTCGCTTTGCTAACTAATAATCCTATGTCAAGACCGGAGGCGAGGATTATACTTTACTCTCTCCGCTTTATTAACATAGCATCCTTATTTAAAACAACTTTATTTTAACTTTCCATTTGAAGGCAAAAAACGAATAGTCCCCATGAATCACTGGGAACGTAGCCCAAAACACAACCAATCACAATGCAACTGTATTCCATAAAATAGCTAATCAGGCTGCAGTTGACCGTGAAATAGTCCTCTCTCTGCTCTGATCTCCCTCTTTCGTTGCTGCTTGCAGCCCTCATATGTGTCACATATTTTTTTATCTCTATTTCTTCTGTGAGCGTGTACTTGCTTAAATTCCATGCTGTGGTTTGTGTGTGTAGCGCACACCGCTGAACTTGATCCGGCCGCCGGAGCGTTTCACCTGCTCCTGCGTGGCCGATATCCTTGGTGCTGAGCCACGGTGTGGTCCTCCGAGGCCCTGTGGTGCTCCAACGCTGAGGGTTCTGCCTACGCGATGCACGATTCCTGTCAGCTTCGAGAGCAGCATAACCACGAGCCTTGAGCCTAGGGATCTGTACCATGTGAAATACTTGCAATTTGCCTTGCTTGGCACCCGAGCTGGGTCCATATTACCTATTCATTTTGACGCCACAGTGGTCCGTATTAATTACTGTGGCCAACAAGGTCTCCTCAGGGAACACGCTCCCAGGCATTTACCCCTTCCATACCTTTAGCACCAAAAGGGGAGTGTTCCTAGAGCTCAGACCCAACGTTTAGTGTGGCTCTGCCCACAAATAAATGTTTGACTGTATCCCCAGTCCTTAAACTGCAGCCACCAGTCTGCCCATACTCCCTGCTTGTGGGGTATGCTGCGTTAGTAGGATGTCACAGAGTATCTTTTACTACTGTACGGTAGATTAATCTATGGTCCCAATGGCAGAGCGCCTCGCTCTACTCACTGCACGCGAGAGCGCCAAGAGACTCCAGACTGTGCCAGCTGTGCCTGGCCCGCCCTGTTCCTGCCCTGTAGAGGCTGGCTCAACACTGGTGAAATGACCGAAGGAGGAAGGTATTGACCTGGATGCCTTTGAACGACTAAAACACGCCGTTATAGTGCAGTCTCCCTGCAATACCCCCTACCACGCAGAACCCCAACAGGAGACTCCAGCCCGCCATCCCCACAGTTGCAGGATGATGATCCATAAGATGAGAAGGCAGGGCCCTCCAGACCCTGGAGACCATCTCCGCCTGCCAACGAGGTGGGAGAAAGGGCGAGGCAATCAGATAGGTTAAACCCTGACCAGATTCTGCATCCACGATTGGTGGAGTGGGTCCCATGCAACAAAGTGACACAACATGTGGCCAATCGCCTACGCAGGCCTTTGAAGAAAGAGGCGCTTAAGTGCCTGAGAGCAGAATGCCCACGCCCTCATTAGAGGGTAAGGTAGCCCAAACAAGACATTCTAGGTCAAGTTTACTAAGGATCCTAAAAAGGCGATATACAGGTCTTGGAGATCATGCTAGGACAAGCTCTTGGACGCTATAGGTTCTGTGACCAAAATCCTAGATATGGCGGAAGACGCTAAGGTTTCCGGTGCCATGATTTTCCCTGAGGCTCTGCCAGGCTGGGCACAGAGGGTGATTATCTTTTTGGGTAATGCCAACTGTGCTCTGTCTACGGAGCACAGATGATCATTACTGATCAAAGTTTACACAAAACTTGGAGATCTAGCTGCCTCAGAGGCAGGTGCTGTGCCCAGAGTGGACTCTTCAGAGATCCTTTCATCAAAGAACTCAGGAAGTTCGTGAACACGCTACTTCCCTATACAAAGCCCAAAAATTAATAAAGAAGGTGTTTACCTCTGGGGCTTTTCATAGGGCTGGCCCTAGTATGAGCCGCTTGGCAAGCAGCTTTGCTTCCCAACCCTATCCCAGAGGGCAAGGCTCCAGGCAAGGCTATGGCTACCTTGACCAATTCTGCTTCGCAAACTTCTACCCCGCCAAGGGTCAGCAGAATCGTGGCCATAGTTCCAGAGGACAAGCCAACAGTACCGATTCCGGTGAGTGTTCACCCATCATCAGGGGTTCAGGTGGGAAAAAGATTGTCCTGTTGAATAAGTTACTTACCTTCGGTAACGATATATCTGAAAGAAACATCGTTACTGAATGTAAGTAACTTATTCAACAGGACAACAGTAACTTATTCAACAGATAGATTCCTTACCTTAGAATTACCCACAGGCGTCAGACTGGATTTGGAAAGTTTTCATCAGCAGTACCTCTGCGCATCGTAATGTGGCGTCATGCGGCTCCGGTCTGTCGTTGGCGTCGTGGTCGCCAAGGTGACGTTGTGGCAGCTAATTAAAGGCCGCCCTTGCGCGCGGACGTCAGTTCTGTACACGATTTCTGAGCCAGGAACGCAGAGCCATACAAGATACTGACCACTGGTGCCTTGAAACTAGGGCCCTGAAAGGATGACCTTAACCCTAGAAATCAGTTTGTAGCTGCCTGACAGATGTCTTACAGTAGGACACCATGTCCCAAAGCTGTAGTGGCTGCCGTCGCCCTGGTGGAATGGGCGCACAGCCCCACCGGAGGCTCCTTTTTAGCAAGAGAATAACAGGCTTTAATACACAAGACGACCCATCTAGAGATAGTTCGCTTGTGTACGGCCTGATCTTTCTTGGCGCCAACATAGCCAACAAAGAGCTGGTCATCCACACGGAACTGTTGTGTGCGGTTCAAGTAGAACGAGAGCGCACGTTTTGGGTTCAGACGGTGGAGCCTCTCTTCCTCGCTAGAAGGATGCGGACAGAAGTGGGCAAATTGATGGTCTGCCTGATGTGAAAGGCAGTGACAACTTTGGGCAAAAAGGACATACGGGTTCTGAGCACGACCTTGTCCAGATGAACAGACAGAAAAGGAGGTTTACAAGAAAGAGCCTGAAGCTCACTCACTCACCAAGCGGAGGTGATGGTCACCAGGAAAGGAGTCTTCAAAGTTAAAAGACTTAGAGGACAATTGTGTAGAGGCTCAAAGGGAGCGCACATCAAATATGTGAAAACCAAGTACAAGTCCCACTGAAGCATCACAAAAGGAATAGGAGGGAATAGGTTAGTAATGCATTTGAGGAATCTATTCACAACAGGGGACTTAAAAGAGAAGGCTGATCAGAAAGGCTGAAATTGCAGAACAATAGCCCTTGACAGTGCCCAGAGCAGAGAACTGCTGGGCCAAAGAAAGAAGGAACAAAAGGACTTCTGAAAGAGGGGCAGAAAGAGGATCCACAACCTTTGCTGTGCACCATGCCACAAACTTGTTCCACCGGTAGGCATATACCAACTTAGTGAAGGGATGCCTGGCTGCCAGAATCTAATTACAGACTTAAAGAGGCAAGTCGAAAGGAATCAACTGCTTCCGCTCAATCTCCATGCAAGGAGGTGGAGACTGGACAGTTTCGGGTGGAGGACAGTCCCCTGCTGCTGCGGCAGAAGATCCTCCCGAAGAGGCAGTCAGATCGGGGGATCGATTGTCATACTGAGTAGCTCAGGATACCCTACTCTTCTAGTCCAGTCCGGAGCCACAAGAATGACTTGGGCCCGGTCGCGCCTGATCTTCTTCAGCACTCTGGGTAGAAGTGGTATAGGTGGAAAGGCGTAAAACAGACTGCAACTCCACTCACGACGAAAAGCGTTGCCTAGCGAGTACCGCCTTGGAAATTCCAACGCACAAAACTGCTGACATTGCGCGTTGTCTTTGGTGGCTAATACGTCCAAGGGAAGACACCATTTGTGATCTATCATGCACCTGCGGCTGAGTTCGTCCGCCCTGGTGTTCAGTGAACCTGCCAGGTGTTGAACCACCAGGGAAATGCCCTGATGTTCCAGCCATGTCCAGCGGCACAGAGCCTCCTGACAAGGGGTCCACGACCCAACACCGCCCTGTTTGTTGCAGTACCACATGGAGGTGGTGTTGTTCATTAACACCTGCACTACTCTCCCCTTGACAGAGGGAAGGAATGCCTTCAGTGCAAGTCGGATCGCCCGGAGCTCCAGAAGGATGATATGGAGGCGGGACTCCGCCGGAGCCCAGAGGCCTCTGATCTCCGCCTCTCCCATGTGGCCACCCACATCCCAGGAGGGACGCATCCGTCACCACTGTGTGCTCCGGTTGGGGAAGGGAGAGAGATCTGCCATTGACCCAAAGCTGGTTCGTGAGCCACCACTGCAAATGATGAGTATTGCCCTCCGAGATCTGGATGCACTCGGACAGGTTCCCCTGATGCTGCACCCACTGGTACTTCAGGTCCCACTGCCAAGGTTACCCTGACCGAAACCCAGGATAGAGGCTGAAAGATTGGAATTAGAGCCTGAATATCCTGGACTCACTGTTCGGAAGGAATGACCTAAAAGTGCATCATGTCTAGAACCGCTCCGATGAAGAGGAGCTTCTGAGAGGGAATAAGGTGCGACTTGGCACATTGATGGAGAACCCCAGCAAATGCAGGAGGTCACCGTAGTCTGGAGGTGGGAGACAACTGCCTGGGGCGGGCCCGCCTTCAACAACCAGTCGTCTAGATAGGGGAAGACTGGAACCCCTGATCTGTGCAGATGAGCTGCGACCACTGCCTCCACTTTCGTGAACACCCGAGGTAACTGGTAAGGCCAAAGGGGAGCACGGTAAACTGAAAGTGCTTGTGGCCTACCGTAAACTGTAGTTAACGGCGGTGGGCCGGCAGGACGGGAATATGGAAATTTGCGTCCTGCAGATCCAACGTTACCATAAATTCTCCAGGGACGAGGGCAGACAAGACCTGAGCCAGAGTCAACATCTTGAACTTCTCCTTCCGGAGGAAGCGATTGACTTTCCAGTGATCTAAAATAGGACGCAGGCCCTTGTCCGTTTTGGGCACCAGAAAGTAGTGGGAGCAGCAACCACGTCCTACTTCTGGCACAGGAACGCGCTCGATGGCCCCCTTGGCCAAGAGGGTGACCACTTCCTGTTGGAGAAGTGCTAAATGATCCCCCGACATGCCGTGGTACTGGGGTGGCATGGCTGGAGGGGTAGTCTCGAAGGGGAGGGAGTAGCCCCTTCGGACTATTTGTAAAACTCACCTGTCCGTAGTGGGAGAGGTGATGGTGAATCCTGCTGTCCACTGGCGTTTGATGGGCCTGAAAGATCGGACTAGGAAGGTTTGGAGGCAGTGGTGGCTGGGGTGGAGGTGGACTGACCCGCCCACTGGCCCCCTGACCCGCCATGGCAGGTTCAACGTCCACACTGAGACTGTTGCTGCGCAGGCCTGTGGCTCTGAAGCAAACGTGTAGAGGCGCCCCTTCCATGGCCACGAACGGAGCGAAAAGAAAAGGCGAGGAGGTCGGGTGGCCGACAGGCTCAAGGACGGAGCCTTAGCAAGTGAATCCTTAAAACGCTCTAATGCACTGTCCGCCTTGTTGTAAAAAAGACGTATGCCATCAAAGGGCATGTCCATGAGAGTGTTCTGGACATCCCCAGAGAAGCCAGTAGTCCTCAGCCAGGTGTGGTGACGGAGCGCCACTGTCGTGGAAATCGCCCTGCCCAGCGAGTCGGCGGTGTGAAGGCCACATTGAATTGTGAACTTGGCTGCATCTCTACCTTCAGCAATAGCCTGAGAGAGCACTGTCCGGGCCTCTTATGTGCTGGGGCTGCACATGAGCAACTGTTTCCCACCCAGAGTGGGTATAACGGCCCAAGATGCATGGGGTGTTAACACACCGCAGCCCTGAACTGGCAGTGGAAAAAATCTTCTTACCAAACTGTTCCAGGCTCTTGGAGTCCCTATCCAGGTGTGCGGTAGGGAATGCGCTTTGGGATGTGGGGGCTTGGACAACCAAGTACTCAGGGGTGGGACGTTGGGAGAGGAAAAGGGGGTCGCCAGGGGCCGGGTGATGGCGTCGGGCCAGGCCAGTCCTATCCACAGGAGCCCCAGTGTTGGGCCTGGACCAGTTGCCCAAAAGAACGTCAGAAAGTGCATCATTAAAAGCAGCAGTGGCTCTGTAGAGGTAGCCGCCGGCTGAAGCACTTCTATTCAGCAGGTTAGTCCTGACAGCCACTGTAGGGAGTTGGGGGTGGAGAGTCTCCGCTGCCCTACGCAACACCACAGCGTAGCTTGCATCCTCCTCCATAGGCTCGGTAGGAGGAGATAGCATGCCGAGGTCAGGAGAGGTGTCAAGACCACTGGCATCTCCCAATTCTTCTGCCCAGTCCGGGTCATACTCATACTGCGCAGTGAGAGGGTCCTCAGACCCCTCCCAGTCCTCCCCTTCCTCCGAAGGCTGATGAACAGGCTGAAAATAAGGAGGCTGGATATAGGGGTAAAAACATCCAGTCTGAATCGGCGTTGAGCGATGCCGTTCCGGCATAGTGTCCATTTCGGGGCTGAAACCGGGGCTGACGTCGTCGAAAGTGGTGTCGGTGGGGTCAATGTCGGTGGAGGTGTCACCAGGCCACCGGCGTCGACCAGGATCCAGACCTGGGTCCTTGGGGACCCTGCGACGCCGGGGCCAGAGCCAACAGCGATGCCGGGGCCGGAGCTGCCAAAAATGCAGAAGAAGGGCCCCCAGTCGGACCCTAAGGCGCGCCGGCGGTGCCCAACGGCCCAAAGAGGTGGGCCATGGCTGACAGAAATTCCTGCAGCTGGGCCGGAATCGCCGATGGACCCGGGAAGGGCGGGTAGGCCGACGGCAACTGCGTAAGCTCTGCTGGAGCCGCTGGGGTGGTACCACCCACACCCTCAGCCGTGTCAGGAGACAGGCGAGGGAAAGCCGGCGAGTGATGGCGCTTCTTCGACTTCTTGTGCTTCCTCTTACCTGACCCCGAGTGTGAAGACTTCGATCCAGATGAACAATGGGGATGGCTCCGCAACCGGTACCTCGACCTCGACGGTACGGGACCTTGAACGGCACGAAGTCGACTGCTGGAATTCTAGCAACTTCGGGGACCGCTCCCGCAAAGTCTTCGGCACCATGGCCCAGCAGTCGGGGCACGAATTGGGGTTGTGGTCGCGCCCCAGGCAGTAGAGACACAAGAGGTGCGGGTCCATCACTGACATCATAAAATGACAGTCCCCGCAGGACTTGAAACCGGGCATCCCTACAGCCTCAAAAAACTCAGTCAGTGACTGGGGGTACCGCTCTCTCCGGATCTTCGCTTGCTGGCCAAAGAAATGACGTCAGCGCGCGAGGGCAGTGTCTAAGTAGCTGCCGCGACGTCATGTCGGCCACCACAACGCCAACGATGGACGCGGAGCTGCACGACGCCACCTTCCGACGTGCAGGGGTACTGCTGACGAAAACTTTCCGGATCAAGTCTGATGCCTGGGGGTAATTCTAAGGTAAGGAATATATCACTACGTGTTTTTTTCAGATTTCACCCAGCATGGCAGGGATTGACAGGTGAAACTTGGGGCCTTCAAACAATTCAGGGTTTACAAATAGAATTCAAAGGTACCACTTTTCAGGTTTCCAGACCACATCCAATACACTGCTCTACGGCGGACGCAGTCTTGACAGACGCAGAAATCCAACCCTTGTAGGCCAAGCAGGCTATTTGGTCAATGACCATTCACCCCCAAAGTTTTGTCAGCAACATCTTTCTGGTGGACAAAGCCGATGGGGGGCAAAGCCCAGTAATAAACTTACAGGAATTCAACGAATGGCTGGTATGGCGGCATTTCAAGTTGGACCGTATTCACCTCCTGCGAGATGTCTTGCTACCGTCAGACTGGATGGTGCGCCTCGACCTCAAGGACGCGTATCTGGTGATTCCCATTTTCCCTCCACACCAGTGTTTCCTTCAGTTCATTTCGTGCCAAAAGGATTTCAAGTTGTCACGCCATCCCTTCGGATTGTCCTCTGCTCTTCAGTACTTTGCCAAGGTCCTCAAACCGGTGGTGGAGCACCTTCAAGCACAGGATATTCATTTCACTGCTCATCTGGGCGACATGCTCCTCATGGCCCAGTGTCCTCCCCAGCTGTCTCTACACTTACAAACTACGGTAAACCTCCTAGAAAGCTTGAGCTTTGTGGTGAACGAGGGGAAATCCCTCTTGAAATCTTCTCAGACAGCAACCTTTTATTTTTGACATTTCTAAAGCGCGGCAAATACCCTCAGGCGTCTTGGCGCTGATAAAAACAGTTACTTGTGAGGAGGAGAGTAGGGGAGGAAGGGGAGTCACTGATCAAACAGCCATGTTTTCAGGAGTTTGCGGAAGTGAAGGAGGGAGGGGCTCTGCCTGATCTTTTGGGGCAAAGTATTCCAAAGCTTCGGGGCTGCTACCAAAAAACGTCGATCTCCCCAAGACACCGTCTTGGTGCGAGGAATAACCAATTGGTTGAGGGTGGCTGAGCGTAACAGTCTGCTTGGTTTGTACAGTTGCAACTGCTCTTTCAGAAAGTGTGGTCCTTGGTTTTTGAGTGCTTTGTATACAATGCATAAGGACTTGAAGTGAATTCTGTTGCGAATAGTAAGCCAGTGGTATTCCTTTATACTTTTTGATATTGATTCATATTTTGTTTTGCCAGAGAGCAGACGTGCTGCTGCGTTCTGAATAGTTTGTAGTTTAGTTATAACTCTGGATTGTGCTTTGAGGAAAAGACCATTACAGTAATCCAGAGTTGATAGCACTAGGGAACTGACTAATGTTTTGATAGCTGACTCTGGGAGGAAGGGGCGGATTTTTCTGATCATCTTCAGCTTTAGATGGGCTGTGGATACTGTTTTGTTTGCATGGTCCATGAAGTTTAGACCTTCGTCGAAGATGATTTCCAGATTCCTAACTTTGGCGGTCGGACTTGGAGGGGTGCCAAAAGCTTCTGGCCACCAGCTTGATGGCCAGGCTGGAAGAAGAGGTCCAAAGATGACCACCTCAGTTTTTTCTGAGTTTAATTTCAGACAATTGGTGGCCATCCATTCTCCTATATCTAACAGTCCCTTTTTGAATTTTTCTGCCACTTGATCTCCGTCACCTTTAATAGCTAATACCAGCTGGGTATCGTCGGCATAGGAGGTTAGGCTCATCCCGTGTGCTTTGATGGTATTAGCAAGGTCCGACACATAGATGTTAAATAGTGTCGGACTAAGGGATGAGCCTTGAGGAACTCCACATGGTGATGAGAGTGGTGCCGATTGGAAGGGTCCTAGGGTGACAGCCTGCGTTCTTCTGGCTAGGAAGGAGGCAAGTAGGTCTCTAGCAGAGTGACAGATACCGAATCCCTCGACACGGTCGACCAGGATGGTATGGTCGACCGTGTCGAAGGCCGCTGATAAATCCAACATTACCAGGATAGCTGTCCCCCCCTGATCCCTGATTACCCTGATATCATCAGCAGCCTTGATCAAGGCTGTCTCTGTCCCGTGGTATTTTCGAAACCCAAATTGCATGTCATCCAAGAGATGATGTTTTTCGATGTATTCAGAAATCTGGGTGTTCATGGCTTTTTCAATTACTTTAGCCACGAACGGGAGACTCGCAATGGGCCGGTAGTTTTTTAGCTCGTTTTTATCAAGGGAGGGTTTTTTTAGCAGGGGTTTTAGTAGGGTTTTCTTTAGGGGGTCTGGATATGTGCCTGAGAGCAGAATGGAGTTACAGACTTGAGTAAGTAATGGAATAATGGAATCCATTACCGGCGGGAGCACTGAAAATGGACAAGGGTCCAGGGCCGATCCTGATTTAATTGTCGACACTATGGTTCTTATATGGTCCGTTGTGACTGGTTGAAAGCTGGGGAACGTGTTAACTGGAGGTAGTGGGGAGGAATTCACTTTCCTAGGGGGTGGATTTGCCGAGAAGATAGATATCATCGACTTTAGTGAAGAAAAATGAGGCTAAAGAGTCACATAAAGCCTGGAGGGGGGGGGGGCGGGGGGGGGGGGGGGGTGAAATTCCGGGGTGTTGCCTGACAGTGATTTGGTGATTTAGTACAGTCGTCTACTGGAGTTTTTAGCTTTTTGGATTTGGTCAGAGTAAAAATCTTTTTTCGCCTTTGTAATCATGGCTTTGTAGAGTGCCAATGATTCCTTGTAGATTGCTTTACTGGCTGTGTCATAAGTTATCCTCCATTGCCTTTCCTTGTTCCGGTTAATTTGTTTTTGCGACCTTAGTTCCTCGTTGTACCAGGGGCAGTGGGTTTTGCTCTATTTTTAGATAATACTTTGGTAGGGGCTAGTTGATTCGTGGCCTGACCCAACCAAGTTTGAAATTGAAGTAATGCCGAGTTGGGTTCGGTGGACAGCAATGGACGAGTGTGGTCCAGGTTTAACCTAAGGTCGTTCTGATTGATATTTTTCCAATCTTTAAAAGGCTTTTGAGGTAGATTTCTTGTTGGAAGGGGTATTGGTGGTGAGTTTAGCAAATATTGCATAATGGTCTGTCCACGGCATCGGTAAGATATTGGTTATTTGTAGGCCTTCTACATTGTAAAAAATGGCATCCAAGGTATGGCCAGCTGAGTAGGTGGGGGAGGTAACCCGTTGTTTTAACCCTAGTGTTTCCAAATCGGAAATTAGGGTAGCAGTGTCTGTTAGGTGACCTTGGTCCAAATGAAAGTTCAGGTCACCTAGGACCGTAAACGCACTTTCAGTGGCGACTGATTCCATCGTTGTATTAATATTCGTTAGAAATGCTGTTTTCGTTCCAGGGGGACGATATATCAATATTCCTTTAAAGTTGAAAAAAGGTGATAGCTTGATGGCAAACTGCATAGCTTCACAGGATGTGGATGTGATAGAATTCGTTCTGACGGGATATAGATCTCTAGCTATTATGGCCAGTCCACCCCCTCTTTGTCTGAATTTGTCCTGGCGGTATACTTTATATCCTTCAGGTACTGCAATAGCTAAATCTGGCTCTGATGATTCATCAGTCCACGTTTCTGTCACAAACAGAACGTCCAATTTGAAATCAGTTATGAGGTCTGAAATCTCCTGCCTATACTTACAGAGTGAGCGGGCGTTAATCAAGGCGATAGTTGTGACATCAGCCTTTTCGTTCCGTGCTGGTTTAGTATTTGCAGCAAGTAGTCGTAAAGGTATTGTGCAGGTACAGTGGGGACAGTAGGTAACGAGGTCGCTGTGAATTTCGGAGGGCTCTATTTTGGCACAACAAGTGTTGGGTGGTGGCCGGAGTGTCAGTAATCCATGGCGTGTATAGGTCCGGTCGATGTCTGGCGCCGGTCGGGCAGGGGTTATGTTTCTAGGCCCGGTCCCGGCGCGGGCGGGCCAGACGGGCTTGCCTCTGGCGCGCCCGCCCGCTGCGCCCGCCCGCTGCGCGGACGGGATGGTCCTGTATTTTTATACATGCAAAGGGGCGAGGAGGGCGGGTGGATTGAAGCACTAGACCGCAACCCTTACCTCCCTCAAGATGGCGGGTGAGGTGGGTCAGGTCACGTGACAGCGCCTGGAGACGGCAGCGCTGTTGTCAGGAGAAGCCTGAGATCGCGCCTCTAGCGAAGCAGTTCTCGCTATGAGGTAGGGCAATTTCAATTCAATAAGGGCTTAAAATCCACACGGTTAAAATATCCTCTGAGCGGACGATCACAGTAACAATAATTACAAATTGTCAAAAAGAATAGAAAGAGAATCCCCCGGCTTCCGCCTCAGGGGAGAGCGTTTCACAAGTAAAAGGTTTTGCCTAACGTGGCGAATTCCGCCACTTATGTATTCTAAGAGGGCGGGGGGATTGAGGCACTAGACCGCAACCCTTACCTCCCTCAATTCCACGACCTCCATCCTCAGTTTACCGGCCCGGAAGATGACACAAATAAAACATGAATTACGATGCACTTTGGCCAAACTGCGCACTTCCTTATGACATATTGCCTGGATAGTAGGACTCCTGTCCTCCTGATCCACGTAATTTCCTCAGCCCTTAACCTTACTGAGCTCTACAACAGCTCAAAGCAGCACATTTTTGCAAAAGCCTGACTTACTCCCAAATGGTTGCTCTCACAGACAAGGTACCAGGGGAAATTCCATGTGGTGGCTCTCTCACATGGAGGCATGGAATGGAAGAGCGATCTTCAGATCAGCCCTGGACCTTGTCATAGAGTCAGACGGCAGCAGGTTCGGATGGGGCGCTCGCTGTAGTGAGTTCTCGACAGGGGGGACGTGGTCTCCTCAGGAAAAATCGTTACACATAGACTGGTCGGGACTTTTGGCCGGGTCCTTCACGGTCCGATGTTGGGCGAAGGACAGAGCCAAATCAGGTGTGCTTCTCAAAATGGACAACGTGTCCGCTATCAAGTACATCAACCATCTCGGGGGCACACGTTCCAGGGTCTTCACGGACCTAGCGACCAACAGTTGGCAATACTGCCTGGACCACAACATCTCAGTGATGGTGGAATACCTACTGGGTCAGGACAATGAAGTTGCTGACTTGCAATACCGGCATGTAATGGATTCCAGCTTATGGAAGCTAGACCCACAAGTATTTGAGCAATTGCATGGGAGATGGGTCCCATTTTCAGTGGCCCTGTTTGCATCACAGTTAGATCATCAATGACCCTGGTTCTTCAGCTGGAGACCAGATCCTCTGGTGGCTGCAACGGATGCATTACTGCAAGATTGGGCCCCAGAGAAGGGCTATGTCTTTCCCTCATTCGCTATGATCACACAAGCCTCTGCCCAGATCAAACAACAGAGGGCGGAAAGTGTCATGATCACATTGATCTGGAGTTTCCAGTTCTTGTTTCCAGTTCTTCTGGAACTTTCTTGGGATTCTCAAATCCAAGTCCTCCACTTTCCTTGCCTACTTCTCAATCTAGACGGAGTTCCCCACTAGTTAGTGGTGGGGGTTCTCTAACCCTCATGGCTTGGTGGATTATAGGGGACGATGGTGAGTCCCGGGCCTGTCACATCAGGCTGAAGAACCCCTATCCAAAGCCTGGCAGACAGTACTGTCAAGAGATACAAGTCAGCTTGGACCTGATGGACAAGTTGGTGTCTGCAACAACGTTTGGATCACGCAAGCACGGATGTAGTACAGGTATTAATGTTTTTGCGGATTTCGACATGGAAGGTTTGGCATATCGTTCCATCAACACCTTCCGTTCTGCTATCTCTGCTGGGCACATTTCGGTGGATGGGGCTCCGGTAGGAGAACACCAGTTTGTATGCACACTACTGCGAAGAATTAGACTGTCCCTTCCATCTTCGCTGAGATATTCGGCACTTTAGGACGTTAATCAGGTTCTCAACCTATTTCTTTCCTGACAACCAAACAGGTCCCTATCTCGCAAAGAATTTTCCACCAAACAGGCAATGTTGCTATGCTTAGTTTCCTGCAGGAGGGTATCCAATGGTTGGGCCTTTGATATAAAATGTAGTATGTCCAACACCAGAACTATTAAGTATCCAGCCTTCCCAGACTCTCCCCGAAGTTTTGTGTGGTGCAGTGCCTAAAGGCATACGAAGAAATGTCATTAGAGTTTTGGACCCCGGGTGAGAGACAACTCCTTATCGCATTAAAAAAGCCAAACACAGAGGTCTCCTCTCCCACAATTGCACAGTGGGTGCGATGGATTATGCAGGAGGCCGGCACTGACCTATCCGCCTATGGGGCGTATTCTGCCAGGGGAGCTATGGTGTCTAAGGCTTTCTCCCTAGGAGCGAAATTGTAGGGCATTATGAACACTACTGATTGATCCAAAGATTCAACGTTTAAGAGATTTTACTTCAAGCTGGTGCCGGATATGGCTCATTTGGTGGTGAGCAAAGTTTGAAATAGCATAATCCTTACTTCTGGTACTGACAGAAAGAAAATTGTTCCTATATCTTGTGTCGGAAAGTTTCAATTCTATTAATGATTATCCCACCCAGCGAGTAAAGGAGTAAGTACTAGGTCTTTATGATGCTATACAACTGTGATGTTGTCATCTGAAGACTCTGTTGATGATGTTCTTTTTGGCATTGACCTCTGTGTTTAGTCAAGATGTCACAACATAGCCTGACCCGTCTGTCTTATTCCTAGGATTGGATTGTGCTAAACTGGACCAGTAAGGAAGTAGCGGAGGATTAACTTATGTGAAGAGAGAGAGGGAGATCAGACCAGAGAGAGGAATATTACAGGCTTAACTGCAACCTGATTGGCTGTTTGATGGACTACAGTTGCATTGTGATTTGTTGTGTTTTGGACATTGTTCCCAGTGATTCATGGGACTATTCATTTTTCACCCTCAAATGGAAAGTTAAAATAAAGTTGTTTTAAATAAGGCTACTATGTAAATAAAGCGGAGAGAGTAAAGCGTAATCCTTGCCTCCGTGTTCTTAATAGAAATGAAACGTTCCTACATGGGAGTTAAGAACTATTTTTCATTGTTCGCCTTATTCTTCAGCTTTGAAAAAGTTTTACTTCATTGTTCATTCCAGACACACCATGTTTGTCCTGGTGATTTGTTCTGTTCTTGCGCTAATGGTCTGCATATTATCAGTACTGTATATCTGCTTCATCCACAGGAAGTCAATGTGCCTGCTAAATAATTTATGTCAGCATCTATGTGTACTTTTTGGGTTCTACTTTGTAACCAGACTGTTTCTAAGCCCTGTAATGATCTGTGAACATGTTTTTGCTATATTAAATTACAATAAAGAACAAAAAGATAGTTGGAGAATCACAGACCGTAGATTCCCCAGACGCACTGTCCAAACACTCCCTATATATGAAACAACTCTAGTATAAACTATGGGTGACAGAGAAAACTAGGGCTAAACATAAGACAACACTTCAGAAAATTTACAAAATGGGTGATAGTGCGGGCAAACTCCTAGCCTGGCTAGAGAAACACAAACAAGTCCACCAATGGGTTCCCAAACTGACCAAAGAGGAGGGTGAAACCCTGAAAGACCCCCAGGAGATAGCAGAAAGCTTTGCAGATCATTTTGAAAACCTATACAAACCCGCAGCTACAATTAGAATAAACAACTCCAGAGAATTATTAGCAACAATTCCACTTTCAACCCTAGCCTGGAAGATAGGGAATAATTAAGGGGGAAAAATCAATACAAAAAAAGAAAGATTTACATTTACATACAAATGAACCTTGAGGAACTACCATCAAGATCACTGCAGCAAACCTATGCATACTGGCATTGTATCTAAGAAAAATTTAAGAACAACTTTCTGTGGACAACATTGTCCTGACATTGTTTTTTTGACACGTTATCTACCTAGTATGTCCAAAATGTATGAACCTCAATCTATATGTGTTCTACCACTGTTTCTGGACTGTCTTTCTTCATGGCACCACGTATAAGATATTTTACACCTATATCATGTTACATTATATTATGAAGTCATAAAGCTACAAAATACGGGAGTTTGTTTCCTTCCTAGTTCACTGTGACCACTATATTATGTCTAACAAAACTGCTCTAATATTTTAAATTAATTTAGTTAGTGGGGCTAATTTGTACACACCTCTATTGATATCGCACAATCTACTCACCTTCGGTAACGATATATCTGTAAGAAACAGTAATTAATATTAGATTCCTTACCTTAGAATATCCCCAGGCGTCAGAATGGATCCGGAAACTTTTGCGTAGCAGTACCCTTGCGCGTCGGTAGGTGTCGTCTGCGGCTCCGCGTCCGTCGTCGGCATCGTTGGCACCGGGATGACGTCGCCGGAGTACTTGGATGACGTCGCCGGAGTACTTAGATGCCGCCCTCGCGCGCTGACGTCAGTTCTTATACACAGCATATCCGCGCCAGAAAAGCAAAGCCATGATAAAAACCAACACTGGTGCCATGAAACTAGGGCCCTGAAAGGGGATGACCTTAACCCTAGATATCGGTTCACAGAACGGGGAGGATGGGTGGGGCGGTAAGGAATCTAATACTAACTACTGTTTCCTACAGATATATCGTTACCGAAGGTAAGTAACTTGTGCATCTGAAAGAAACAGGTTAGTATTAGATTCCTTACCTTAGAATAGATACCCCAGCAATACCAACCCCGTTGGTGGGTCTGCGAACCAATAATCACACCAGAAAGTCCAGGAGGACGGAACGGCCAAAGAAGCCATCCCTCCGGACTTGGCTGTCCAGGCAGTAGTGTCTTGCGAACGTGTGCAGCGAGGCCCACGTAGCTGCCTGACAAATGTCCTGCAAGGGGACTCGCCGGCCCAGGGGAGTAGTAGCCGCCGTGGCCCGAGTAGAATGGGCCCTCAGTCCAACAGGAGGCTCCTTCTTAGCCAAAGAGTAGCATGCCTTGATGCCCAAGACGACCCATGGAGAGATGGTCCGTTTGTGCACCGCTCGTCCCTTCTTAGCGCCCACGTAACCAATAAAGAGTTCGTCATCCATCCGGAACTGGCGTGTGCGGTCCAGATAGTATGAGAGCGCACATTTTGGGTTCAGACGGTGGAGCCGCTCTTCCTCTTTAGAGGTATGCGGAGGCGGAAAGAAGGTGGGAAAGGTGATGGACTGCCCGATGTGGAAGGCTGTGACTACCTTGGGCAGGAAAGAGGGTCTTGTCCGCAACACAACCTTGTCCGGATGGACAGAAAGGAAAAGAGGCTTGGAGGAAAGAGCTTGGAGCTCACTCACTCTCCTGGCAGAGGTGATGGCAACCAGGAAAGCAGTCTTAAGCGTAAGAAGACAAAGAGGACAGTTATGAAGCGGCTCAAAAGGAGCGTACATAAGGTAAGTCAGAACCAGGTTTGAGTCCCACTGGGGCATCACGAAAGGAACAGGGGGGAACATATGAGTGATGCCCTTCAAGAACCTATTTACAATCGGGGACTTGAACAAAGAAGGCTGATCAGGTAGCCTTAAGAAGGCGGAAAGGGCAGAAAGGTAGCCCTTGATAGTGCCCAGAGCAGGGCCCTGCTGGGCAAGAGAAAGAAGTAAGAGGAGAACCTCAGAAAGGGGGGCAGAGAGTGGATCCACAGCCTTTGCTGTGCGCCATGCCACAAATCTGTTCCAGATGCAGGGGTATACCGACTTTGTGGAGGGACGCCTGGCTGCCAGAATCACATTACAAACTTCAGGAGGCAAGTCAAATGGCCTCAACTGTCGCCGCTTAATCTCCAAGCATGGAGGTGGAGACTGGACAGGTTCGGGTGGAGGACCGTCCCCTGCTGCTGTGACAGAAGGTCCTCCTGAAGAGGCAGACGAATCGGGGGATCGACAGACATGCAGAGTAGCTCGGGATACCAGTATCTTCGTGATCAGTCCGGAGTCACAAGGATAACTTGGGCCCGGTCGCGTCTGATCTTCTTCAGCACTCTGGGCAGAAGTGGTATAGGCGGAAAGGCGTACAACAGACCGCAGCTCCACTCGCAACGAAAAGCGTCTCCGAGCGAGTGCCGCCTTGGAACTTCCAACGCGCAGAACTGATGACATTAAGCATTCTCTTCTGTGGCGAATAGATCTAACCAAGGCTCTCCCCACTGCTGAAAGAGGCCTTGAGCCGCGTCAAAGTTCAGACACCATTTGTGATCCATCATGCACCGACGCTGAGTTTGTCCGCCCTGGTGTTCAGGGAACCTGCCAGGTGTTGAACCACCAGGGTCACGCCCTGATGTTCCAGCCACTGCCAGAGGCGCAGAGCCTCCTGGCATAGGGTCCACGACCCCACCCCGCCCAGTTTGTTGGAGTACCACATGGCAGTGGTGTTCTCTGTGAACACCTGCACTACACTCCCCCGGACAGTGGGGAGGAATGCCTTCAGTGCAAGCCGGATCGCCAGCAGCTCCAGAAGGTTGATGTGGAGCCGGGACTCCGCCGGAGACCAGAGGCCTCTGATCTCTGCCTCTCCCATGTGCTCCCCCAAGCCCTGGAGGGACGCGTCCATCACAACTACGTGCTCCGGTTGGGTTAGGGAGAGGGATCTGCCGCTGACCCAATCAAGGTCCGTGAGCCACCAATGCAACTGTCTTGCAGTGCCCTCCGAGATCAAGACATGGTTGGACAAGTTGCCCTGATGCTGGGCCCACTGAAACTTCAGGTCCCACTGCAGAGCCCGCATCCGCCACCTGGCGTGATGCACCAGAAGTATGCAGGAGGCCATCAGCCCCAAAAGCCGCAGCGTCAACCTGACCGAGACTCGGGATAACGGCTGAAAGATAGGAATCAGAGCCTTAATATCCCGAACCCGCTGTTCGGGAGGATAAACCCGAAACTGCGCAGAGTCTAGAACCGCTCCGATGAAGAGGAGCTTCTGAGAGGGACACAGGTGTGACTTCGGCACATTGATGGAGAACCCCAGCAGGTGCAGGAGGTCGGCCGTAGTCTGGAAATGGCTGACTACTGTCTGGGGCGAGTCTGCCTTCAACAACCAGTCGTCGAGGTAGGGGAAGACTGAAACCCTAACCTACGCAGATGAACTGCGACCACCGCTATCACTTTCGTGAACACCCGTGGGGCCCTGGTAAGGCCGAAGGGGAGCACGGTAAACTGAAAGTGCTCGTGGCCTACCGTGAACCGCAGGTAACGCCGGTGGGCCAGCAGGACGGGGATATGAAAATAAGCGTCCTGCAAGTCCAACGCTACCATCCAGTCTCCCGGGTCCAGGGCAGCTAAGCCTGAGCCAGTGTCAGCATCTTGAACTTCTCCTTCTGGAGGAAGCTGTTGACGTTCCGCAGGTCCAAGATAGGGCATAGGCCCCCTTTGCCCTTCTTGTGTACCAGAAAGTAGTGGGAGTAACAACCACACCCTACTTCTGGCCCAGGAACGCGCTTGATGGCCCCCTTGGCAAAGAGGGCAGTAACTTCCTCTTGTAGAAGTTTCAAGTGATCCCCCAACACGTGGTGGTACTGCGGTGGCTGGAGGGGATGCCTCGAAGTGGAGGGAGTAGCCCCTTCGGACGCTTTGCAGCACCCACCTGTCCGATGTGACAGTGCGCCAGTGGAGGTGGTGATGGCGAACCCTGCTCCCCACTGGCGTCACATGGGCCTGAAAGCTCGGACTAGGAGGGTTTTGAGGTGGATGCTGCAGGGGTAGGTGTGGACTGGCCTCGCCGTTGTCCCCAATCGCCGCCACGGAAATCCACATCCTCCACCGCGCTGGATGGTAGTCTGCCGTCCGAGGCTGGCAGGACATGTGGGGGCGCCCCTTCCTTGGCCACGAAAGGAGCGAAAGGCAGCAGTTTGCTGGTGCGGGGTCGAGAGGCCAAAGGACTTGGCCGTAGCCCTGGAGTCCTTAAAGCGCTCAAGCGCATGGTCTGCCTTGTCGCCAAAGAGGCGACGGCCTTCAAACGGCATGTCCATAAGGGTGTTTTGGACATTAGGCAAAAAGTTGGCGGACCTTAACCAGGCGTGGCGACGAATCGCCACCGTCGTTGCCATCGCTCTGCCCAGTGATTCCGTGGTATCCAGCCCACACCGCATCTCGACCCTCCGCAAGGGCTTGGGCGAGTTTAGTCCGGGTCCCCTCCGGACATTGTTGCAGAATGTCCGCTACCGTGTCCCACATAGAGTGGGTGTAACGGCCCAAGAGGCAAGCGGTGGTGACTGACCGCAACCCCAGACTCAGGGAGGAGAATACCTTTTTCCCGTATTGCTCATACCTCTTGGATTCTCGATCGGGGGAGCCGTCGGGAATGCGGTCTGGGAGTTAGAGGCCTGGATGACCAGGCTCTCGGGGGTAGGGTGGGTGGACAGGAAGCAAGGGTCGCCCGAAGCCGGTGGTGGCGCCTGGCCACGTTCCTATCTACAGCGGACCTGTAGCAGGCTTGGACCAAGTGCCCAGAAGAACGTCTGACAAGGCCTCATTAAAAGGCAGCAGAGGCTCGGCCGAGCTTGCCTGCTGTTTAAGGACCTCAGTGAGGAAGTTAGTCCTCACGGCCGCGACGGGGAGCTCAAGACCCAAGGCCTTGGCAGCCCGAGTCAGCACCACACTATAGGCAGCCCCCTCCTCCATAGTCACGGTAGGAGGGAAGACAAAACCAGTGTCTGGCGAAGTGTCCAGACCACTGGCCTCCCCAAGCTCACCTGTCCAGTCCTGAGAAGACTGGCACTCACGTGCCAGAGGGTCCTCGGACCCCTCCCAATCCTCCTCGCCACCCATCACCTGGTACTCAGGTTCAAAGGATGGGGCCGGGTCATAGAAATAGAAATCTCCAAGCGGGGTCGAATACGGCGGCGAGCGGTGCCGCTCCGATGCCGAACCCAAATCGAGGGTAGGACCGGGGACGACGTCGTCCTGGGACGGCGCCGGGGGAGACACCCTGGGGGCTGGTGCCAGCGAGGTCGGGAGGTCATGAGGTCGACCGGCGATGACCCGGATCCGGAGCCGGATCCGGCGGGGCCCTGCGGCGTCAGGACCGAAGACGCCGACGGCGCCGGGGCCGACAGCGCCGGGGCCGAAGCGCCCAGCCCGCTTGGGGACCCAGTCGGGGCCGCCTGCGTCGAGGAACCCGACGGAGGAGTGAGCGACCTCATGGCCATGAGGAAGGCGTCGATCTCCTCCGGCGTCGCGTTCTGCCATGGGACCGGCGGGTATGGAGCAGGCCGCGACACCTGCGGCTCCTGCGGAGCCGGTGTCGCCCGAACCCCTGACCGCGTCGCGCAAGCGTCGGGGGGAGTCAGAAGAGCGATGTCGCCTCTTCGACTTCTTGTGCCTCTTACCTGTGGACTTCAAGCCCGAAGACTGATGACGACTCTCGGAACTGTGGTGACTCCGGCCCCGCGACCGGTCCCGCGACCTCCTTCTGGACCAGGATCTCGAGCGGAGCGGGGCTGATTGCCGGAGCTCGATTCGCTTGCGGGACCGCTCCCGTCTAGCTTTGGACGTCAGGGCCCGGCAGTCGGAGCAGGACATGTCGTCATGGTCGGGCCCCAGACAGTGAAGACACCGGCGATGGGGGTCGGTTACCGACATCATTCGGCAACAATCGGCGCAGGGTTTGAACCCGGGCATCCCTACCGGCACCGTCGGAGTCAAGAGACTTTGAAAGGCGCGAAAAAGTTAGTCAAAAATTGACTATGAGTACAACTTTTTCCGGATCTCGCTTGCTGGCGCGGAAAAAAGAAGAACTGACGTCAGCACGCGAGGGCGGCGTCTAAGTACTCCGGCGACGTCATCTCGGCGCCGACGACGGACGCGGAGCCGCAGACGACGCCTACCGACGCGCAAGGGTACTGCTACGCAAAAGTTTCCGGATCCAGTCTGACACCTGGGGATATTCTAAGGTAAGGAATCTAATACCAACCTGTTTCTTTCAGATATGCTTGAATACTGCCATGTCCATTTTTTCTTTTTAAATGAGCAAGCTACTTACCTTCAGAAACACACTTTCTGATAGATAATCTATCGAACAGAAGATTATTGATTTTGTGAATCCCCCAGGAGCCAGACTGGATCCAGAGATTTTTCTTAGCATTGCTCCAGGGTGCTGAGAGGTGATGTTATGGGGCTCCACGTCAGCTTTATCCCGCCCAGGAAGTTATGCTGGAGCAACATATATCTACTACTTTTACAAGCTGACTGCACTTTCTTTCTTGACTGTCCAAGAAGTCGAACGCAACGCTTATTAAGTGATCAGATATAACAGTGAGCAAATCTCTGGATTGTTTTTATGTTGAAAAAATTCCATTCCACAGAACGGGAAGTAAGGAGGGCTACAAAGAAACTGCTGTTAGACAAGGGTATCCACCAAAAAGAGCATTATCAAAGGCAATTTACTAAGAAAACCTATTCTTCTGATGGATGCTTCTAACTGCAGATTCCTCAACTTGTGAACATATCAAAGAAGTACCTACCCAGGTGGTAGATCTGTGCAATGGCTCAAGCCAGAAAATCCTGCCGGACGGAATGGGCAAAGTGCTCATCATGCTGGACCTGGCTATCAAGGCAGTAGTGCTACATCAGCGTATGGAGTGATGCCAACATTGCAAGAGGCACTCAGCGTGTCATCAAAGTGGTAGCAGCATCAGCTTTTTAAAATTTTTATTTAGGAAGTTTTGTATAGCGCTAGCCAGACCGCAAGGTATCGGAGCACTTCACATAATTACAAGGCGGTGCAAAAGAAAGCAAACAGAGCATAGCATAGTACAATACAGTGCAAAGAGACATTCAAGGTGCTAGTCACAGTAGGAGAAAGAGGGAGAAATCCATTACATGGTTTTTGACCATCCCCGTCCGGGCGGGGAGCAGAATCTCTTAGGGCACTCCCGGGTGATCCTATCTGATAGTTAAGGAGCGATCAAGGAACAGGATTTTGAGCTGACTTTTGAATTTAGGGAAAGAAGGAATAGTTCTGATGTCGGGGGATAGAGTTTCAAATTTTGGGTGCATTCCCGGCAAAGGACCGGTCCTTGGTTTTTTGTTTTCGAGTTTTTAGGGGGATCAGGAGTAGGGTTTTAGAGCTTCTGAGGTTCCTGTTCTGACCCGCTTTTTTAAGTTTGGCCGCCAGATATTCAGGTTTGCCAGTGTGAAGGGCTTTGTGGGTGAGGCAGGCTGTTCTAAAGTTCGCCCGCAATTCTATTGGTAACCATTTGAGTTCTTTTAGTGCCGGAGAGATGTGGTCAAATTTCTTTATTCCAGTGACCATTCTGGCAGCCGCGTTGAGGGTTGTTTTCAGAGGAGCAAGATGTATTTTGGGTATTTCGGAGAGGATTGCATTCCCATAGTCAAGTCTTGATAACACCAATGCTTGGGTGGCTTGTTTGAGGTCATTGGGTGGAATGAAAGGTTTTATTTTGCTTAGTAGCTTCAGATTAAGGAAGGCGCTCTTAGCCGAGATCTTGATGTGTTAGGTCAGATCTAGTTTGGAGTCAAGTGTGATGCCTAGTGATTTGACGGAGTCCCCTAGGGAGAGATTCTTATTGTGCGCGTCTATATCTTTTAGCCATTCAATCATTTGTGGGTTCTCTTCTTTGTTCAAGATGAGGAGTAATTCAGTTTTGTCAGGTTTCAGCTTTAGATGGTTGCTTGACAGCCAGCATTGGACTTCCTTTAGTGTTTCGTTGAGTCTGTGAATGTCTTTAGCGGAGGAGATTTTCAGATAGATTTGGGTATCGTCTGCGTAGAGGTGGAAGGGGATGTTAGCTTTCCTGAGTAGGGTGTAGAGGGGTTTCATGTAGATGTTGAAGATATGAGGAGAGAGCACTGAACCTTGTGGAACTCCTCTATTGACTGGATGAAGGTCGGATTCAAAGCTTCTCATTTTGATTCTTTGTGAGCGATTATGCAGGGAAGAGTAGAACCAATTGAGGACCACATCGTCTAGTCCAGCCCTTTCTTCGAGGGCTTTGAGGAGAAGAAAATGGTCGACTGTGTTGAATGCTGCAGATAGGTTGAGAGGAATGAGGAGGCAGCATTGGTCTTGGTCCAATGATTTGTGTATGTCATCAATTATGTTAAGGATTGCAGTTTCCGTGCTACACCCTTTCCTGATTCCTGACTGATATGAGTCAAGGAGGTTGGTAATGTTCAAGTGCTGTGTTAGCTTTTGGAGAACACACCTTTCTAGAATTTTGGAAAGGAAAGGAAGGTTGGAGACGGGTCTGAATTTATATAAGTCATTTGTATCAAGGCCTGGTTTCTTTAGCAATGGGGTGACTTGTCCCACTTTGAGGCAATCTGGGACGGTTCCGGTTTTTAAGGAGCTGTTAATGATCCTGCACCAAAGTAGGGCTAGGGAGAGTTTCAGTTTTTTGGTTAGAAGAGCAGGAAGGGGGTCAAGTGTATGAGATGAAGGTTTCGAGGTGGAGATAAGTTTGACTATTTCCTCTTCTGGAATGGGATGGAAGAGTGACCATGGTCTAATATTTGGTGGTTGCGCGCTACCAAGCACCCCCCCATGCTGCTATGAGGTCGGGGAGAGCGCTCGATCTTGGAGACCTTGTCATTGAAGAAGTTGCCGAAGTTGTCGCAACGTTCTTTGGAGGCCTGTCCAAGGGAGGAATCCGGTTTGGAAGTTTGTTGTTTAATAATACTGAAGAGCTCCTTGGGTCTGTTTTTTGCGTTGTCGAGAGCAGATCGGAAATACATGGATTTCTTGTTCTTAATATGGTTGTTGTACTTCTTCCAGATGGATCCAAGTTTGTCTTGGTGAGAGATAGTAGGCACACTTCTCCATTGTCTTTCTACAGCTCTTAATTGTCTCCTTTCTTCATTAGTGTCAGAGTCGAACCAAGATCTGGACGGAATGGTTCAGTTCTTTCTTTGTTTCAATGGTGCTGGTTGGTCGAGGAGGTTTAGCATATTAATGTTATAGAGTGAGGTAAGATCGGTTGTGGATAGATTTTTGTCGGTAGGAAGGAGCAACATCAGCCTATCTTCCATGACTTCCAGGGGAAACTGAGAGAAATTTCTCGACCATTTGGGGGGATCCTGCGCAGGAGGAAGGGATAGGGTTCTTTGGTTAATGTGGAATGAGATCATGTGATGATCCGACCAGTCCACTGGGAGGATGTTGTCGATTGTAATTGTGTCTTGTTGAGCAATGATGGCATCCAAGGTCGCTCCTTTGTTATGAGTTTCTTCGGAGCAATGTTGGGAAAGGTTATTGTCACAAAGGAGAGTATTGAGCGATTGGATTAGGGCGTTATTGGATTCATTCCAACGTAGGTTGAGATCACCCAAAATTATGTGGTTAATGTCTTTGAGTGCGCAATGGGCAATCAGGTCAGAAAGATGTTCCCCAAAAGTAGGGGTGTTGCCGGGTGGGTGGTAGAGAAGGTGACCTACTAAAGGGCTGTTGTCCTTAAGCTTGATAGAGACCGATAAACATTCAAAGGAGCTATATTCGCAAGGGTCCATTACAGTGATGTCAATATCCTCTTTATGGATGATGGCTATCCCTCCACCGCGTTGGTCTATTCTGTCTTTATTGATGAGTTTGAAACCCGGGGGCACTAAAAAGTCAAAGCAAGGTGGGGAGCATTCATTTAGCCAAGTCTCAGTGATGAACGCAATGTCTAAGTCCTGAGAGGATGGCTTCGGCAAGTTCCGTTGCATGCTTGTGGGCAGATTTTTGGTTAGAAGAGCAAGAAAGTCGAATGAGCTTTCAGACCTTGTGGGGGCTGCTTCTTGGACAACGTGTAGCAGATCGTTATAGCAAGGACTACCCACCATCATTTGATCCGTTTTTGCAATGGTTTACCTTTTCGCTCCAGAAAACCCCACAAAGGTCTGATCCTCCCTTGATGGTCGCTAGTACGATCATGTTAAAGCTCAAAGCTCTTTTGGGGTCCAAGCGACAGTGTCTCACGCTTCCTCTTTCGAGGGTTGAGGCAGAGCAAAAATAATGGAAGGTTGATCAATTATTCGCCATGAAAGGGATCACAATGTTTAGCAAAAACGCCTCTTGTCTGCAATACCAATTTTTCCTTAAAAAAAGTAGTTCATGGTGGGTGAACGGACAGAGCTTCTAACTCACTCCTGTGACGAGCTGAGGATATCTCTATGAGGAAGACCATTTTAAAGAGTCAGCAAAGGACAGCTGTGCATCAGCTCAAATGGAGTACTCAGCAGGAAAGTGAAGACCAAATTAACATCCACTTGTCGCATTATGAAAGGTTTGAGAGTGAGCAAATGGACCAGGCTATTAAGGAAATGCATCACAACAGGTGATATAAACAAGGATGATTGGTCCGTTAAATGCGAAAAGACCAACCAGTTACCTTTATCTCTGCCCATGGCAAGTCCTTATTGGGCTAAAGACAGCACAAGAAGCAAAACATACAGTAACTTTGCTTGTAATGGATCAATGTGGTGGGAATTAAACCAATCCAAAAACTTGTCCCACCATCCAGCTTAAACAGATTTCATAGATGGACGTGTGGCTGCTAGAAAAACATCATCTATTTCAGGAGAGAGATCAAAGGTTGTCAATTGTGACTGCTCAATCTCCATGCATGGAGGTGTAGATTATGCATTCCTGGGGCAAGATCCTGCCCTGCTACTTGACAGAAGTTCCTCCCAAAGCATCCACTTGATCAGAGGACAGATGCTCATGCCCAGAATTTGAAGGTACCACATTCTCCTGGCACAATCTAGAGCCAATAAGACAACTTGGGCCTGATCATTCCTCATCTTATTTAGAATTCAAGGCAGAAGAGGCAGCGACAGGAACCATAGAGGAGTCTGGTGCTTTAGTCTAAACATAATGCATCTCAGAGAGAGCCTTCTTGGGAACTCCAACACACAAACGAGTTTACACTGCGCTTTCTCGGCAGTGGCAAAGATCTCTAGCCAGGACTCTCATCATTGCTAGAAACGACCTGCACCAAGCAAATGTCTGTCATCTAACAGTATGATGGGGAGGTGGATCTCCTCTGTGGACCGGAGTCCTCTGATCTTCACCTCTCCCAGATGACCTCTCCAACCCAACAGCGATATGTCCGACATCGCAGTCAGCTGTGGGAGGGGATAGGTAGAGGTTTCCGCAGTTGGTCCAATTGCGGTCAAGTAAGCATCACTGCGGATTCTTTGCAATCTCCTCTGACACCTGGATTGCATCAGAGAGGATTCCCTGCTGCTGAGTCCTCTAAGACTTCAGATCCCACATCAAAGCACACATAGGTCCACCAGCAGGATGCCAAGAGACCACAAAGCCTCAGAGCCACTCTCACTGAGACACAGGTCAAAGGTCAAAACATCCTTCATGTGCCTTCTGATATAATCTACCAGTAGGATGCAGGAGGCCATTATACAGATAAATCTCACAACCACTATCGCTGAATCCCACTACCATAGCAGAAACATCAGAATCATGTCCTGAACTCATTGATCCAGAGAAAAGGCTCAAAACCGCATGTATCGAGAATGGCTCCAATGAATGGAAGCCTCCGTGAAGGAATAACTTTTCAAGTATCTTCAGGGTGCCAGTGGGTAGAGGTTTTACTTTGAAGTGCACAAGTTTTCTGCCTCCCCTGCCATGGCTCCAGACAAACTACAAGGAGTATGGAGTCCTTTATGTGTGGGGCGGGGGGGGGGGCACCATCCATTCAAGTGTAAGTACGGCTAGGCCCAGCACTGCCCTCCCTTCCTGCTAGTAATGATTGACTCAGGCACAACTAAGTTCTCTCCTGTGTGTGTCTGTCTAGGGAAACTACACTAAGCCCAACGGTCAGCTACACCCAGCCCTGTGACCAAAGTGAAAACCAACAACCACTAAACAGCTAAGGCCTGAAAATGGCAACTTCCTAAAAGTGGCACTCTTAAAATTGCAAATTCAACTTCACCATGAGAGAGGATTTTTCATTACAGTTCTAAAGGTATTAAACATGAACTGGGTACATGTTCCCATTTGGATGTTTACAGCTTATTAAATGGAATAAAGTAACTCCAATGTTAACCTATATTAGAGGTGGGCCTTGTAGTAGTGAAAATGAATCTAACAGTTTTCAGTACCAGGACATGTAAAACTTAAAAGTAAATGTCTACCATCTTATATACACTGCACCTGTCCTCTGGGCTGTCCAGGGCCTACCCTAGGGTGACCTATATGTATTAAAAAGGAAGGTTTGGGTCTGGCAAAATGTTTCTTTAGCCAGGTCGAAATGGTAGTTTAAAAGTGTACCCAAAGGCTGCAATGACAGACCTTAGACATGTTTAAAGAGCTACTTAACTGGGTGGCACAATAAGTGCTGCAGACCCACTAGTAGCATTTAATTTACAGGCCCAGGGCACAGTAGTGGCACTTTACAAGGGACTTCCAAGTACATTAAGTATGCCAACTGGGTATAAGCCAATTCTACAATGTTTTGAGAAAGCACTAGCACTTTAGCACTGGTTAGCAGTGGTAATGTGTGCAGAGTCCTAAAGGCCTAAGAAACACGGTTCAGAAACCAGGAAGGTGAAGGCAAAAATGTTTGGGGGTGATCCTGCAGAAAGGGACAAGTCCATGACTATCCTTCAGAATGGAAAGGGTGTCAGGGATCGATGAGGAAACAGTATGTAGAGTATTTACTAGAAAGATATTTAATGAAGGTACGAAGGTTTCTTCGGATGAATGTATGGATGGATGCTTCTACCTACAGATTCATCTGCTGATCAGATTCCAAAGCAGTACCCTTTTCAGGAAGTGGGTCAGAAGGACTGATCAAAAGAGGAAAACCTGTAGGAACAAGCATAGGAAAAGGAATCTAGCCAGTGTAATCTCTCCTCCTCCTTAGTGGGATGAGGTGTAGGGTGGAAAATGGGGTGGGTAATGGACTAACCAAGATGAATAGAGGACACCCATGCAGCGTATGTCCTGAGGAACCCCTTATCAGGGAAGAAGCATGTGTAGGGCAGACAGACGTTCACTTCCTGCAACTCACCGAGGTAATAGATGCAAGAAAAACTGTTTTAACATTAGCAATTTCAACTAGTAATTTGGAGGGACTCAAAAGAAGAACAGATCAAAACGGTTAACACAAGTTCAATGTACATTTTCACATTACAAATGAAGTTGGAGGAAACAAATTTGTCTGTCTCTTCTAAAACCTAATCATGATAGATGTGAAAATGGAGTACTAGTCTGGAAGGTATGGAGCACCACACAATAGCTGGTCTTGCGAGAACACAAAGCAAAGGACTTCCGAATCGTGAGCTTTCAAGGGATCCATGTTATGTTCCACGTAGCAGGTGACAAAGCTTTTACACTTTCCAGAGTTGACCGTCTTGGTAGATGGGCGACAAAATGTCAATATTATGACTGCCATCTACAATCTACAGTGGCAGTTGTAAAGGACTCAGTTGCCTCTGCTCAATCCTCAGGCATAAAGCTGGAGGCTTGGGTGCATTACCTGCTCCTTCAACTGAGTGAGGAGATCCTCCCTCAGAGGATGATGGGGAAGTGAAGAAGCTCTTCATACTACACCCTTCTGTTGCCGACCTAGCCACTGAAGATAATATGGACCCAGCCTTGATGAATCCTTCCCAGAACCACAGGAAAGAAGGGTTTGGGAGGAGATACATAGTGAGCTGAAATATTCAACGCCAACCAAAATGAATGAGCCAAAGCTCTATGCAATAGACACTGAGGGAGTCAAAACTGCTGACAATGAGCACTGTTTTGTGTGGCAGAGATCCACCTGAGTGGTACCCCACAGGAAAAAGGTGAGTTGAACCACCTCTGGATAGGGACTCCATTCGTGGTCAGGAAGACGATGCTGAGACTGCTGCCTCTTGAGTGCTGGCCATATGGTTGGCAACTCGTCAGATATCATACTGGATTGACACCCAGAACCTCAGCGTTGCTCAACAGAGACAGTGAGACCTCATTCCTCCTTGCTTGTTGATATACTACATTACGGTGGTATTGTCCATCTAGATCTGGATAGACTGACCTTGCAGAGAAGGGAGGTAGGCCTTGAGCACCAGCTGAATAACCTTCAGATTGAGTAGGTGAATATGCAGTACGAGAAGCCTTCGATCTCCTGCTTCTCCTGAGGGTGGATACATTCATCACTACTGTAGATACGACTGGTGTGGGGGCGGGTGGGCAGAAAGACATCCTATAGACATATTCTCCTCCATTTACAACCAGTTTAGATCTGCTTCAGCATCCCAGAAGATCCCACTTGTGTCCGACAGCTCTCCCCTGTGAGAAGTTGGCCTGATATATGATGCTCACTAGTTCTAGTGATCACCTTGTATCAGTCCAAACAACCCTTATGGTGATTGGTTGTAAGTCAACCTTATAGACCAGCTATCCTAATGGTAGCATGGACAAAGAAGTCTTAGGCTAAACTCTTTTGGCATGTGAAGCCAGCTGTTTTACCACATATAACCCCTTGAATACCAAATGAAAGGACACCACACAGGACGTTATGAAAATAAAGATATTTATTAACTAACATACACCTCTGAACTCTTTGAGGTCAGAGGGCTAAGCACATGACAAGACTCTTAAGAAAAATACGTTAAGTTGCACAAATTACAATGGTGCCCTAGGGGCACGACAAACCAAACACTCAGTAAATGGTATAAGGAAATCGATAGAAGGAATGGAGCTGTCCAGAGGCTGTAGGATCGCTGGGACTACACTATCCTGACCTGAGGTAAGTAATAGGACTACACTACCCTAACCTTAGGTAAGTAATAGGAGGCCCACGGGACACGTGTGCAGAGTGTGAACTCACACGCGAGATGCGTAACAAAGTCAATGGACAGTACAATTTACGAAAAGGTAAGTATTAGACAGTTTCGACTAGCTAGGACTAAAACGACTGGAAATCTGGACACTAGGAGAGTCAATCCACCCTTGAGCACCGAAATGCTCTTGTTACCTCACCCACGGGCTGCGGGTGCATAGGTGTCAAAGTGTGTCGGGTTTCCGTGCTGAAGTCTATGGAGCCTTGAAGAAAGATGCTGCAGGCGACGAGAAGGAAGCTGTCCGGAGTGATCCAAGGATGGATCAAGGTAGATGAAGATATGAAAGCAGAGGGGACAATGTTCACAGTCACTAGCCATCCATCCACTCCGTTTTTCCGACCGACCCATGCCCTCACCACGTCTTCAACAAGGCCGACGCTGTCATCGCACCCCACCTGCGGGACATCATCAACACCTCCTTCGACACCGCTACCTTCCCGGAGAGCTGGAAGCACGCCGAACTCAGCGCCCTACTCAAGAAGCCATCAGCCGACCCCACCGACCACAAGAACTACCGCCCCATCTCGCTGCTCCAGTTTCCTGCAAAAGTCATCGAGAAGACCGTCAACAAGCAGCTGGCCGCCTTCCTCGAGACGAACGGATCCCTCGACCCCTCGCAGTCTGGCTTCCGGGCCAACCACAGCCCCGAGACCGCCCTGATCGCAGCCCCCGATGACATCCGAGCTCTGCTCGACAACGGAGAAACAGCGGCCCTCATCCTCCTAGACCTCTCCGCGGCCTTCGACACTGCATGCCACCGTACCCTAGTACAGCGCCTCAGCAACGTCGGAGTCCAGGAGAAGGCACTGGCGTGGATCATCTCCTTCCTCGCCGGAAGGACACAGAGAGTCCGCCTCCCTCCGTTCAGATCTGAAGCCACCGAAGTCATCTGCGGCGTTCCTCAAGGCTCCTCGCTCAGCCCAACCCTCTTCAACGTCTACATGAGCCCCCTCGCAGACATCGCACGCCAGCACAACCTCAACATCATCTCCTACGCCGACGACACCCAGCTGATCCTCTCCCTCACCAACGACACCACCAGAGCCAACCTTCACGAAGGGATGAAAGAGGTAGCCGAATGGATGAAGAACAGCCGCCTGAAACTGAACTCGGACAAGACGGAAGTCCTCATCCTGGGATCCTCACCCTCCGCCTGGGACGACTCCTGGTGGCCCCCCGCCCTAGGCAGCGCACCCAAACCAACAGACCACGCACGCAACCTGGGCTTCATCCTGGACTCCTCCCTCTCCATGACCAGACAAGTCAACGCCGTCTCCTCATCGTGCTTCAAAATCCTGCGCATGCTACATAAGATCTTCCGGTGGATCCCCACCGAGACCAGGAAGACGGTCACCCAGGCCCTCGTCACCAGCCGTCTGGACTACGGCAACTCCCTCTACGCCGGAACCACCGCCAAACTCCAGAAGAGACTCCAGCGGATCCAGAACGCCTCAGCACGACTCATCCTGGACATCCCCCGTCGCAGCCACATCTCCGGACACCTGAGAGACCTGCACTGGCTCCCGGTCAACAAGAGAATCAACTTCCGACTCCTCACCCACGCACACAAAGCCCTACACAACCAAGGCCCAGGATACCTCAACAGCTGCCTCAACTTCTACGCTCCCAAACGCCAGCTCCGATCGACCGGCCACGCCCTCGCCGCCGTCCCCCGCATCCGAAGAGCCACCACAGGGGGACGGTCCGTCTCCTACCTCGCCGCCAAGACATGGAACTCCCTACCGACCCACCTCCGCCTGACCCAGGACCACCTCGCCTTCAGGAAGCAACTCAAGACCTGGCTGTTCGAGCAGTAGCAGACCCCCCTCCCCTAGCGCCTTGAGACCCTCTGGGTGAGTAGTGCGCTATATAAATGATATGATTGATTGATTGATTAGCCAGTGACTGGAGTGGAACCAGGAAGGAACCAGATGCTGTTGTCGCGATCAGGTGAAGAGAGGACGCTTGACTCTGCAGCAACGTGGACCAGGAGGTGTCTTCGACGACTAGGATGGAGGCACGAGCTGTCCCACGCAGGCTCTCTCTGTCGGCGGTGTTGGTTTCGGATTCGGTGTCAACAGGCCTTGGCAAAGGCAACCCACGCGGTGAGTGGAAAGGCGTCTGGTGCGGACCAGGAGGGTCTGGGGTGCTTCTCCTTTGCAGGGAAGCAAGGGCCAGTCTGGAGCAACCAAACCAGCAGTGTAGATTTCAAGGATCGTCGTCTAGGAGGCCACTAGCCAGCCGGCAAGTGACCAGACAACGCTTCGAGCAGCAATCAAGCAAAAGGGCCCCACGCAGATCTCGTAGATGCTGGAGGGCTGATGTTCTGTACAGGAGATGCTCGGGGCTGGGGCTTCTCAATCCCCAAAGCACTTCTTCGAGGATGCCTCTGAAGTTGTGCTGGAAGCGATGTAAAGTTTCTTCAAGATGGCCGGTCCCACATGTCTCGTCGCACCCACTGATCTCAGCTGTGCTGCAGATGTGAATTGAGGTCGGAGAGGTCTGGAAGTCCGGGTCTCGTCTGGCTCTGAAGTCTGGATCCACCAGGGAAGACAACAAAGTGAACCGCTGGAACGCTTGATGGTGCCTGCTTGTGCAGGGTGGTCACTCCTTGGCCACAAGGCAGATTTCTTCAGTCTTCTGTGGAGCAGAACGTCGAAGTCCAGAGTTTCTTCTTGTAGATTCAATTCAGGATAATCTAATTTGGAATGGGACCAGCTCCTACCTTTATTTGCCTAAAGGGGGCTGTACTATCACTAGGTCCCTCCTATGGGTGGGACCAGGAAGGGGGTGGTTACACCCCCTATCCTTTGTCCGGTTTCGCGCCAGAGCTGGGGCTGGAGTGCCCCAGTGACTGGTTTGAACTGGTGTATGCACAGGGACACCTTGTGTGCCCCAGGCATGTCTCATTCCTTTCAGGCCTGTCCTACCAAATACACAAAATCCTGTCTGGGGTGGTGCTAGCACCTCCCAAGGCAGGAAACCCTTTTTCCAAGCCTCCCTAAATGGAAGGACTCCTAGCAGCAGGAGGTCAGACTTGTGTCTGTGGTGGCAGCATCCATTTTGTGATGCTGAGGCTCGAGTTAACTTTAACCGGGGTTCACAGTTACATACATGTTGTGTTCTTCTAAAAGGGTGGAATGCTACCCCGTTGCCAGAACTAGTGAGCGGGTAGGATTCCAATTCGTATGACACCTTACTCGACATGTTTTGATAATGCTATGCCAAAGTTAGCAACAACCGCAAGGATTATAATACACTTAAGAGTATATGGTATAGCGTTATCATGGAAACAGCTAAAGGACTTGGTTCCGAAAGCTGCAGACAGGCTCAGCTCATGCTAGAGCATCATCTCACATAATTCCAAGCACTCTGCCTCCAGGATTGTTAAGGCCTGCCATAGGAGTGACTTATAGGAGTATATGTGTCCATTTTAGGTTTAGATATAGGTATACTATATCTAATGCAAAGGGTGATCACATCACCTTGCCCCAGCTGATTGATCAGCCCGTTGTGTCAGATTTGGATGGCAGCCAGGGGTAGCATAATATATGCTGCAGTCCCTGGTGGGCCTTGGGTGCACTTATGCCCTGGATACCTATGGTACACTGTACAAGGACTTACAAGAGTGACCCAATACCAATTGGTAAATGCACCTAAAGTACATGGATGTCAATTTAGAGAGAGAACAGCTAGGCTGTGGGTCGGATTAGCAGACCCACAGCCAGGGAAAGTCGTAAACCAGTGAAGCAAAAAGCAAAAAATCTGGGGTGACCATAGGATTGCAGACCCTACTCTCCTACATCCCCCATGTTGGAACAACTGCCTGTGTAAGTAACACTAAAAAGCCCTTATGTGCCAGCATATGTATGTGACTAAGTCAATGCAGGAAGCCAGAAACAAACCTGGCATGGACCCTTCAGGTCTAGAACTGGTGCTACCTCTAAAAACATCAGAATCATATCCCAAATGTTTTGAATCCTCTGACAAGGATAGAAAGCTCAGCTAGATCTTGTGAGTAATATTGCTCCAATGACGAAGAGGTACCTAGAAGGCTCTAGACAAGACTTGGCAAAACAATGAAAAAGCTCAAATCAAACAGCAGAGATGTCGCCTGCAGGTGAAACAACATATTCTGCGTCAAACTGGTTTTGAGAAACCAGACATCCAAGTACAGGAATACCAATATCCTCAACCTCTTGAAAAAGGCCAGGACCACTGCCATCACCTTTGTGAAGACTCAAGGTGCTGATGTCAATCTGAACAGGGGGTCTGCAAACTGGGAGCAAGTGTACCCTGCCACAAACTGCAGGTACCTCCCTGTGCAACTGCAGGATCAGCATAAGAAAATAGCCGTCCTGCAAGTCGAAGGACTCCATTCAGTCTTCCATTTCCAGTGCCAGAAGAAACTGAGACAGGGAGAGCATCTTGATCTTTTCGTTGGGGAGGTAAAAGTCTGAGGGTCTAGGATCAGACAAAGATTGCCATCCTTCTTGGGAACCAGGAAGTACCAAGAGTAGCACCCCTGCTCAACTGCGTGCTCTAGAATCAGCTACTGCACTCCCTTCTGCAGCAGGGCTGTCACTCCTTACTGCAGGATTCGTAGATGATCATCTGACGGAAGGAACTGAGGGGAAGGTATCTGGAAATGGGTCCGCTGGAAGGGTAGGGTGTACCTCCTCTCTACAATCTGAAGGACCCACTGGTTTTATGTTGTCGCCTTTCATTTCTGTGGAAAGGAGGATACCTGGTCCTCTCACAGGCCACACAAACTCCTTTAAGAGGAATCAAACATGGATGGTGTGAGAGGGGTCGAGGCAGATAAAGAACGCTGCATTATCTGACAACCTTTGCCTCCATGCTGTCGGAGAAGCTGGAACTGCTGCTGGAAAGCCAGGGAGAGCTGACATTGGTGAAAACTAAAACCCCTGGAAAAGAATCAAGATTTCAGGAATTTGCTATAGTCTGACACTAAAAAATTAAGGAGCAAGCCATTTCTCTGCCCGCCTTGAAATCCTCCAAGTAAAGCATCACCTTTGTCTCCAAAGATTCCTGCCACATCAAATGGCATGTCCATTAACTGTCTATCTGAGCCAAGCATGTCTTCTAAATGCCATGGAGAAGCCCATAGCTCCGGCACTGAATTGGCTGTGTACAGACTGGCTTTAATAACCTGTCTAGAAGCGACAGGCACCCATCACCAACCAACACCGCAAAATGTTACTTAAGGAGGTCTGAAAGATGTTGTATTACTAGCTGAGCTATATCCTGCAAGGCGTGGGTATATCTCCCAAACGAACAAGTTACTTACCTTCGGTAAAAATATATCTGCAAGTGACATATATTAGTTATAGATTCCTTACTTTAGAATTACCCACAAGCATCAGAGTGGATCCGGAGAATTGTTTTCTTAGCAGTACGCTTGCACCTCGGTGCGTGGCGTCGGTCGACTCTACGTCCATCGTCGGCGTTGTGGTCGCCGGGATGACGTTGCAGTATCTACTTAGATGCTACAGGTCTGCAATGAGGTCAGTTCTTTGTATACGACGTTCCATGCCAGAAGTGCCGAGACATGCAAGACACTGACAACAGGTGCACAAATCTAGGGCCCTGAAGGGAAGTCCCTTACTCTAGAAGTCAGTTCGCAGAACGAGGAGGATGGGTGGGGCAGTAAGAAATCTATAACTAATATATGTCTCTTACAGATATATTGTTACCGAAGGCAAATAACTTGTTCATCTGAAAGAGACAATTAGTTATAGATTCCTTACCTTAGAATAGATCCCCAGCAATACCAAGCCCGGAGGTGGGTCTGCGTTCCAAGTTCACACCAGAAAGTCCTGGAGTACCGAACGGCCAAAGAAGCTGTCTCTCCTGACTAGACTATCCAGTGATGCCCACGTGGCTGCCTGACTGATGTCACTGAGGGGGGGTTCCACATCCCAAAGCCGTAGTGGCTGCCGTCGCCCTGGTGGAGTGGGTGCACAGGCCCACCGGAGGCTCCTTCTTCACCAAGGAATAGCAAATTTAGATGCAAAGAACGATCCAAAGAGAGATGGTTTGTTTTTGCACGACCCAACCTTTCTTCGCACCTGCATAGCCCACGAACAGCTGATCGTCCACTCTGAACTGTCGTATGCGATCAAGATAAAACGATAACTCTCATGTTTTGGATCCAGACAGTGAAGTCTCTCCTCCTTGGATGGATGCGGGGCGGAAAGAAGGTGGGCTAAGTGATGGTCCGACCTATGTGGATAGAGGTAACCACTTTGGGAAGAAATTAAGGTCTTGTGTGGAGTACAACCTTGTCCAGATGGACTGCAAGGAAAGGAGTCTTAGATGAGAGCTTGGAGCTCACTCACCCTGCGAGCAGAGGTGAGGGCAACCAGAAAGGCAGTTATAAGTGTTAAGAGCCAGAGAGGACAATTATGTAGTGGATCAAGGGGAGCCCACATAAGGTAGCTTAAGACCAGGTTCAACTCCAACTGGGGTATCACAAAAGGAACAGGAGGAAAGAGGTGATTGATGCCTTTAAGAAAATGATTTACAATAGGGGACTTGAAAAGGGAAGGCTGATCAGGCAGCCAAAGAAAGTCCGAAATGGCTGAAATATAGCCTTTAAGAGTGAGAGTTCTGTGAGTAGGTTTTTAGAGTGTTCAGAAATGTGGCGATCTATGTAATAATAGATGAGTTCTCAAAAGGATATTTTGGTTGGTGCTTCTTGGCCAGAGGAAAACCTTAACCTCTGTAAAGAAAATGAAGGACAAGGAGCCTCCTTCTCTGTGAATTGCGCAAAAGTCCAGAGCACACAGTAAGCGTAAACAGACTGGTTCGTCTGAGAGTAGCAGAAGTAGGGATAGATCCAGACAAAGCGTATAGTTTCAAAAGGTTTTATTCACCCACAGTGTTCCCAACCTGGGAATCACTGTCAAACACAAGTCCAGCCGACACGTGTTTCGTCACAACATATGGCTGTGACTCTTCAGGGCTGTTGTGAATTGATCGTGGTCGGGGAACCGGTGATAATTCCAACCCGGAACCCGCACTTGGAAACCGATTGAGGTCGACGCAACTACTTTGGCGAAACACGGCCACAGCTCTCCAGAACTTGTAGATACAACAAGTCCTGATACATTCAGACCGGCACCGGCAACCCTAGTGGTGCCGCCCTCTTAAGTCTTAGACCACCTTATTAGGACCGGGTTGGAATTATCACCGGTTCCCCGACCACGTCCTCGATCAATTCACAACAGCCCTGAAGAGTCACAGCCATATGTTGTGACGAAACACGTGTCGGCTGGACTTGTGTTTGACAGTGATTCCCAGGTTGGAAACACTGTGGGTGAATAAAACCTTTTGAAACTATACGCTTTGTCTGGATCTATCCCTACTTCTGCTACTCTCAGACGAACCAGTCTGTTTACGCTTACTGTGTGCTCTGGACTTTTGCGCAATAGCCTTTAAGATTGCCCAGAGAAGAGCTCTGCTGGGCCAAAGAAAGAAGGAAGAATAGAACTTCAGAAAGGGGATCTACAGCCTTCGCTGCACACCATGCCACACATTTGTTCCACTTACAGCCGTATACCATTTTCGTGGAGGGACACTTAGCTGGCAAGATTACATTACAGACTACAGGAGGATGGTTGAATGCGGTCAACTGCTAACGCTCAATCTCCACGCAAGGAGGTGGAGGCTGGATTGGTTCGGGTGGAGGATCCCTCCCCTGCTGCTGCAACAGAACATCCTCTCAAAGAGGCAGTCTGATCGGAGGATCAATGGCAATGTGTAAGAGCTCGGGATAGCAATCGCTCCGTGCCCAGTCCGGCGCCACAAGATTGACTTGGGCCTGGTCACGCTTGTTCTTCTCCAGCACTCTGGGTAAAAGTGGTATAGGCGGGAAAGCATATAGAAGACCACAGCTCAACTCGTGACGAAAAGCGCTGCCGAACGAGTGCTGCCTTGGAAATTCCAATGCGCAGAACTGCTGACATTGCGTATTCTCTTCAGTGGCAAATAAATCTAGCCAAGTATCTCCCCACTGACTAAAGAGACCTTGCACCACCTCCGAGTGAATGCGCCATTCGTGACCCATCGCGCATCTGCCGCTGAGTTAGTCTGCTCTGGCGTTCAGAGAACCTGCCAGGTAGTGAACCACCAGGGACATACCCTCATGCTCCAGCCATGTCCAAAGGTGGAACGTCTCTTGATATAGGGTCCACAACCCCAACCGCCCTGTTAGTTGCAGGACCACATGGCTGTGATGTTGTCTGTGAACACCTGCACTACTCTTCCTCAGACAGAAGGAAGGAATGCCTTCAGTGCGAGACGGATCGCCCGCAGCTCCAGAAGGTTGAGGTGGAGCCAGGACTTTGCCGGAGACCATAGGCCTCTGATCTCAGCCTCTCTCATATGACCGCCCCATCCCAGAAGTGATGTACCTGTCACCACTGTGAACTCTGGTTGAGGAAGGGAGAGAGCTCTGCCGTTGACCCAGTCCTGGTTCGAAAGCCACCAATGCAGTTGGTGTGCAGTCCCCTCCGAGATCTCGACGCAATCAGAAAGATTGCTCTGATGCTGCACCCACTGGAATTTCCGGCCCCACTGCAGAGCCCCCATATGCCATCTGGCATGATCCACCAACAGGATGCAGGAGACCATGAGGCCCAGCAGCCGCAGAATCATTCTCACCGAAACCCGGGACAATGGCTGAAACATCTTTATCATAGCCTGAATATCCTGTACTCGCTGCTCGGGAGGATAAGCCAGAAACTGCGCTGTGTCCAGAACCGCTCTGATGAAAAGGAGCTTCTGAGAGGGAAGCACAAGTTACTTACCTTCGGTAACGATATATCTGTAAGAAACAGTAGTTATTGTTAGATTCCTTACCTTAGAATATCCCCAGGCGTCAGACTGGATCCAGAAACTTTTCCGTAGCAGTACCCTTGCGTGTCGGTAGGCTTCGTCCGCGGCTCCGTGTCCGTCGTTGGCGCTGTTATGATGTCGGAGTACTTAGACACCACCCTCGCGCGCTGACGTCAGTTGTTATACATAGCTTTTCCGTGCCAGAAACGCAGAGCCATGATAAAAACGACACTGGTCCCATGAAACTAGGGTCCTCAAAGGAATGACCGTAACCCTAGATATCGGTTAGCAGAACGGGGAGGATGGGTGGGGCGGTAAGGAATCTAACACTAACTGCTGTTTCTTACAGATATATTGTTACCGAAGGTAAGTAACTTGTGCATCTGAAAGAAACAGGTGACTGTTAGATTCCTTACCTTAGAATAGATACCCCAGCAATACCATACCTGGGGGTGGGTCTGCAAACCACACCAGAAAGTCCTGGAGCACGGAACGGCCAAAGAAGCCATCTCTGTGGACTTGGCTACCTGACAGATGTCCTGCAAGGGGACTCCCCGACCCAGGGCAGTAGAAGCCGCCGTGGCCAATGTAGAGTGGGCAAGCAGCCCCACGGAGGCTCCTTCTTAACCAGAGAATAACAGGCCTTAATACACAAAACGACCCATCGAGGAATGGTGCGTTTGTGAACTGCACGTCCCTTCTTAGCGCCCACGTAAACAACAAAGAGCTGGTCATCCACCCAGAACTGGCGTGTGCGGTCCAAATAAAATGAGAGCACACATTTTGGGTCCAGACGGTGGAGCCTCTCTTCCTCTTTGAGGGATGCTGAGGCGGAAAGAAGGTGGGCAAGGTGATGGACTGCCCGATGTGGAAGGCTGTAACAACCTTGGGCAGGAAAAAGGAACGTGTTTTTAAGACAACTTTGTCCGGAAGGACAGAAAGGAGGATTAGAAGAAAGAGCCTGGAGCTCACTCACCCTTCTGGAAGAGATGATGGCAACCAGGAATGCAGTCTTAAGAGTAAGAAGACGGAGAGGACAATTGTGAAGTGGCTCAAAGGGAGCGCACATCAAATAAGTTAGAACAAGGTTAAAGTCCCACTGAGGCATCACGAAAGGAACAGGAGGAAACATGTGAGTGATGCCCTTCAAGAATCGATTTACAACACGGGACTTGAAAAGAGAAGGCTGATCAGGAAGCCTTCAGAAGGCTGAAATGACAGAGAGGTAGCCTTTGATAGTGCCCAGAGCAGAGCCCTGCTGGGCAAGTGAAAGAAGAAAGAGGAGAACCTCTGAAAGAGGGGCAGAAAGGGGATCCACAGCCTTTGCTGTGCACCATGCCACAAATCTGTTCCACCTGCAGGCGTATACCGTTTTTGTGGAGGGATGCTTGGCTGCCAGAATGACATCACAGACTTCAGGAGGCAAGTCAAATGGCCTCAACTGCCGCCGCTCAATCTCCACGCAGGGAGGTGGAGGCTGGACAGGTTCGGGTGGAGGACCGTCCCCCTGCTGCTGCGACAGAAGTTCCTCCTGAAGAGGCAGACGAATCGGGGGAACGACTGACGTGCTGAGTAGCTCGGGATACCAGTATCTTCGTGCCCAGTCCTGAGCCACAAAAATGACTTGGGCCCGGTTGCGCCTGATCTTCTTCAGCACTCTGAGCAGAAGTGGTATAGGCGGAAAGGCGTACAACAGACCGCAACTCCACTCGCGACGAAAAGCGTCGCCTAGCGAGAGCCGCCTTGGAAATTCCAACGGGCAGAACTGATGACATTGCGCGTTCTCTTCTGTGGCAAATAGACCTAACCAAGGCTCTCCCCACTGCTGAAAGAGACCTTGCGCCACGTCCAAGTTCAGACGCCATTTGTGATCCATCATGCACAGACGGCTGAGTTCGGCCGCCCTGACGTTCAGGGAACCTGCCAGGTGCTGAACCACCAGGGTGACGCCCTGGTGTTCCAGCCATTGCCAGAGGCGGAGAGCCTCCTGGCAAAGGGTTCACACCCCCACCCCGCCCTGTTTGTTGCAGTACCACATGACAGGGTGTTGTCCGTGAACACCTGCACCACACTTCCCCGGACAGAGGGAAGGAATGCCTTCAGTGCAAGCCAGATCGCCCGCTGCTCCAGCTCCAGAAGGCTGATGTGGAACCGGGACTCCGCCGGAGACCAGAGGCCTCTGATCTCTGCCTTTCCCATGTGGCCCCCCAGCCCAGGAGGGACGCATCCGTCACAACTACGTGCTCCGGTTGGGGAAGGGAGAGGGATATGCCGCTGACCCAATCGCGTTCCGTGAGCCACCACTGCAACTGTTCGCAGTGCCCTCCGAGATCAGGACATGGTCGGACAGGTTGCCCTGATGCTGTGCCCACTGGAATTTCAGTTCCCACTGCAGAGCCCGCATCCGCCACCTGGCGTGATGTACCGGCAGGATGCAGGAGGCCATCAACCCCAGGAGCCGCAGCGTCATCCTGACCAAGACTCGGGATAAAGGCCGAAAGATCGGAATAAGAGCCTGAATATCCCGAACCCGCTGCTCGGGAGGATGAACCCGAAGCTGCGCCGAGTCTAAAACCGCTCCGATGAAGAGGAGCTTCTGAGAGGGGCACAGGTGTGACTTCGGAACGTTGATGGAGAACCCCAGCGAGTGCAGGAGATCGGCTGTAGTCTGGAGGTGGGAGACGACTGTCTGGGGCGAGCCCGCCTTCAACAACCAGTCGTCGAGATAGGGGAAGACTGGAACCCCTGATCTGCTCAGATGAGCTGTGACCACCGCCATCACTTTTATGAACACCCAAGGGGCACTGGTGAGGCCAAAGGGGAGCACAGTAAACTGAAAGTGCTTGTGGCCTACCGTGAACCGCAGGTAGTGCCGGTGGGCTGGAAGGATGAGGATGTGGAAATATGCGTGCTCCAAGTCCAACGTTACCATCCAGTCTCCAGGGTCTAGGCCAGTCAAGACCTGAGCTAAAGTCAGCATCTTGAAATTCTCCTTGCGGAGGAAGCCATTGCTGCTCAGGAGGTCCAAAATAGGGCGCAGGCCCCCTTTGCCCTTCTTGGGAACCAGAAAGTTGAGGGAATAGCAGCCATGTCCTACTTCTGGTCCAGGAACGCGCTCAATGGCCCCCTTGGCCAAGAGGGCTGTAACTTCCTCCTGCAGAAGTTGCAAGTGATCCCCCGAAATTTGGTGGTACTGCGGTGGCATGGCTGGACGGGGTCGCCTCAAAGGGGAGGGAGTAGCCCCTTCGGACGATTTGCAGCACCCACCTGTCCGACTTGATGGTACGCCAGTTGAGTAGGTGATGGCGAACCCTGCCTCCAACTGGCGTGGAATGGGCCTGAAAGATTGGACTAGGTCGGCTTTGAGGCGGATGCTGTGGTTGGTTCTGCGGCCTGAGGCTGAACGAACTTGTGGGGGCACCCCTTACTTGGCAACGAAAGGGACGAAAAGCAGAACTCTGCTGGTGTTGGCCCGACAGGCCAGAGGACTTGTCCGTAGCTCTGGAGTCCTTGAAACGGTCAAGCGTGCTGTCTACTTTGTCGCCATCAAGCAACGGCCATCAAAGGGTATGTCCATGAGTGTATTCTGGACATCCCCCGAAAAATTGGCGGACCTCAGCCAGGCGTGGCGACAGATCGCCACCGTTGTGGAAATTGCTCTGCCCAGCGAGTCCGTGGTATCAAGTTCACATCTGATAGAATAACGTGCTGCGTCCTGCCCCTCAGTAAGAGCCTGGGCGAGCTGTGCCTGGGCGTCCTCCGGACACTGGGGCAGCACGTATCCCACAAACATGTGGGTGTAATGGGCCAAAATGCATGCGGTGTTGATCGACCACAACCCCAGACTAACTGAGGAGACCAGTTTCTTCCCAAACTGATCAAGCCTTTTGAATTCCCGGTCTGGGGGAGCAGTCAGAAATGTGGTCTGGGACGTAGAAGCCTGGATCACCAGACTCTCGGGGTAGGGTGTACGGACAGAAAGCAGGGGTCCCCCGGAGCTGGGTGGTGGCGTTGGGCCACGTTCCGATCCACAGGGGGCGCTGTGAAGGGCTTGGACCAAGTGCCCATCAGAACGTCTGTGATGGCTTCACTGAACAGCAGCAGAGGCTCCGAAGAGCTTACTGGCGGCTGAAGCACCTTGGTGAGGAAATTAGTCCTCCCGGCCGCCGCAGGGACCTCAAGAGCAAAGGCCTTGGCTGACCTGCACAACACCACACCATATGTAGCACCCTCCTCCGTAGCCACAGAGGGAGGAGATGAAGCCAGTGTCAGGCGATGTGTCAAGACCACTGGCACCACCCAGCTCGTCTGCACAGTCCTGACTCAGCTGTCACTGTAGTGCCAGAGGGTCCTCAGACCCCTCCCAGTCCTCCCCTTCATCCGTGTCCTGATAAACAGGCAGAAATGACGGAGCCGGGTCATAGGTGAATTGCTCACCCGACAGCGCCGAGCGGCACCGCTCCGACGCCGGACCCAGACTGGGACTGAAACCGGGGACGGCGTCGTCCAAAAACGGCACCGGGAGTGACCCCATAGGGCTCGGCACCAGCGGAGGAGTTGTGAGGTCAACTGGCGTCGACCGGGATCCAGGCCTGGATCCCACGGGGGCCTGCGGCGTTGGGACCGAAGTCGACGACTGCGCTGGGGCCGAAGCCACCAGCTCTCTAGGCCCCCTAGTCGGGTCTGCGGGGCCCAAACGCGCGCTAGCAGGCCTCGACGGAGTCCTCATGGCCACGAGAAAATCACGAACCTCCCCCGGCGTCGCATGCAGTCCAGGGACCGGAGGGTATGGGAACGGATGAGACGCCTGCGGCTCCGGCGGAGCCGAGTGGGTGGTACCACCCAAACCCTAGGCCGAGTTGCGCGACCCGCGAGGGGAGTCAGAAGAGTGACAAGGCTTCTTCGACTTCTTCTTGGAGTGCCTCGACTTACCGGAGTGCGAGGACTTGGAGCCCGACGAACGGTGATGGCTCCGGCTCCGGCTCCGCGACCGGCCCCTCGACTTCCTCCTCGACCGGGACCTCGATCGGTGCAGAACCGACTGCCGGATCTCGAGCCTAGCCTTCGACGTCAAGGCCCGGCAGTCGGGGCACGACTTGTCATTGTGGTCGGCCCCTAGGCAGTAAAGACACTGACCGAAGACACCACCTCGACCATGAAAAGCATACACTCGGGCCCCCACCGACCCATCAACACCACCTTCAAAACAGGCACCTTCCCAGAAGTCAGGAAACGCGCAGAGGTCAGGCCCCTACCCAAGAAGGCCACAGCGGACCCCACTGACCTCAAAACTACCGGCTCATCTCGCTCCTCCCCTTCGCAGCCAAAATCGCAGAGAAAATGGTCAATAGAGAACAGACACGTTTCATCGAAGAGAACTCCATCCTCAACCCATCCCATTCCGGATTCCGAAGCAACCACAGCACGAAGACCGCCCTACTCGCCGCCACAGACGACATCCGCACCTTCCTGGACCAAGGACACTCAGCAGCTCTCATCCTACTCCATCAATCAGCAGTCTTCAACACCGTCTCTCACCGCACGCTAGTCGCCAGACTGCACGACTCCGGCGTACATGGAACAGCCCTGGACCCGATCGTTCCTCACCAGAAGAAGCCAGAGAATCAGACTACCACCCTTCCTCTTCGATCCTATGAAAATCACCTGCGGAGTCCCATAGGGATCATCACTGAGCCTGACCCTCTTCAATAACTACATGGCCCCCTCGCAGCTATCGTCCGAAAACATGGCATCAACATCGTATCCTACGCCGACGACACCCAGCTTATCATCTCCCTCACCCGAGAACCCACCACCACCAAACTCAACTTCCAGAAAGGAATGCAAGACATTGCAGACTGCATGACCAACAGCTGTCTGAAACTCAACGCCGGGAGGACTGAAGTCGTTGTCTTTGGAACCACCCCTTCAGCATGCGACAACACCTGGTGGCCGAAAACCCTCAGGAGCCCACCTACCCCCTCTGACCACGCCAAGAACCTAGGTATTATCCTCGACTCCTCACTCACCATGAACCAACGCTGTCACATCCAGCTGCTTCACACCCCCCGCCTACTCTGTAAGACCTTCAAATGGACCCCCCTCCAGAGTCAAGGAAGACGGTCACCAAAGCACTCAATACCAGCATACTGGACTATGGACACACACACTACACCGGCATCAACAATTCCCTACTCCGCAAACTCCAGACCACACAGAACACCGCTGCCAGACTCGTCCTCAGCATCCCTACAAATGCCTACACAACAACGGACCTGAATACCTCAACGACTGAATCAACTTCCACGTACCCAAAAGAAACCTCCGATCCTCCAACCTTGCGCATCTACAGAGCCAGAGCAGGAGGAAGATCCTTTTCTCACATTGCAGCCAAGACATGGAACGAGTTACCAGCAGAGATCAGACGTGCACCCTCCCTAAACACCTTCAGGAAGACCCAAGACCTGTCCCCCCCCCGCGCCTTGAGACCCTCACGGGTGAGTAGCGCGCTTACAATTCCCCTGATTGATTGATTCTGTGCAATTGGGCATATTTCAAAAGAAGGCGGCTCGGGGGGTAAGAAAGGATTCATTCGAATCTAATGGTCACAATTCTCGAGATTAAAAAATGGCACGATGCTCCTACTAATGAACGTGTCTTAATATTGAATCAAACAGATATCAGACCATGACACAGTAAAGTACCCTTGAGAATTGCACAAAAGAAATGTGGTGTCTAATTAACCAGTGCAGAAACACAGATCTGAGTTCAAATGAGGGAAGCGTGCGTGTGTAGACTTTTTTTAATAGGTAAAAAAGAGTGAGCACTGGTGTCTTAAAATATATTTTTATTCAAATGGTCTCCATCCTAATCACAGGCCTCCAGTGGCACAAAATGCCATCCAATTAGCAAACAGCCTTCCCGCATTAGATTAAATGAGCCCCAGAAAACCAATGTATTCCTCTCACCGTAAAATCTCCTGTGCTAATACACTGCAAAACGGGAATAAGCTCTGTCTGAAGTACAGTTATTATTTTTCGGCACGCTGGAAAAGGAGACATGTTGACCCCACTCAACGTCTTCTTGGCAGACCAAATAGTAATATTCTGTTCAGTAAACAACACAAGATGCGAACACGCTGTTTTTGTTCTAAGCAGTCACAGTTTTCGATTTGCAACTCACAGCCTGTGGTTCGCGTACATATTTGTCGAATTTTTCAGTGTGACACTGGACACTGCAGCTGACAAGAACAAGCTTCAGCAGAGAATGACAATTTAAAATGCAGGTTGCAAAAAAACATATGTGCTCCACTGACGGGGGACTTCTCTCGCTCCTGCGTGGCCCCATGTATTGAAATAGCTTTTCTATAGCACTCCTGACGAGGTGTGAAAGCACTTTACCGTGAGTACCAGGCTACCTGCGAGCCCAGAGTTACTGGTCAGTAGTACATTGGTTATTGGGGGTTAGTCCTGCTTCCTGAAGAAAACTATTGCAGACATTTGAGTTTGTTTGCAGTACATTAGTGACTTAGGAGTGAAAATTAGAGGTTATGCTATGTGAGAAGTAATGATCTCAATAAGCTTCAAGACAGGCAGACATGATATTGAGAGTAGTTTATTACATAAGGATGCATATAGCAGGGAAGCAGAGATGCATCCAAAATAAATAAAGGATGGAGATAGTAATAATTCAACCTCATTTTGCATGTGATTGTGGAATATAGCAGGTGGAGGGTTTGTGTGACACTATGCAATCTGTGGCTGTAGACCTATGGAAACAAACACTTAAACTCTGCTCCAAAGGATTGTGGCTTTTTAAAAACGTGCATATACTTGCCTCATTGCAAAAAGCAAGCCATCTGCTTGCAGAGATCTCTTTACCAGCGACTGTGAATCAGTGAGACAGTGAATCCCTTCCCAGTACCGAGAATTACATTTCGACAACACTGCCATCGTCACACTCTGCAATCCAAGCAATACTTTCACATCTAGAAAGATTCCTATGAGTAACTACTGCAGCAGTATATTCAATACCATAAAGTATAATTACATTTTATGCAACTCATTTTATTCCATACATTAACTACAGATGTAAACATGTTATGTAAGCACCACCAGCTTAAAATATAACAAGGCAGCTGATAAACACAGTGTAGAAATCAACATTCAGTGCATGTTTATCTGATCCATTCAATACCTGGTTCGGAAGGTTCTGTCCCCTGCGCCCACCTGAAGAGCACCCCCACAGAACAGATACCAGGTCCAGCAGTATGAATGAGTCTGAGGTCACCTTGACCCTCAAGTATCCACCTTGCCTCGTAGTCCTGCGTATAACCTTTTATTCAGTCCCAATTTTCAGTCAGAAACTCTCGATTGCACTTTTGGTCCCATAAGTGAAGTGTTAAAGCAATACCACAAAACTCACAACCCCAAGCGCAATAGTATAAAAAGTCAGGATTGGCCCAACGTGAGCCCGGTGTCAGCAGTTATACACTTAAGTCTTTGGAAAGTAATGGCTACTGAAAACACTGCTTGCCACTTAGAACTTTACATGACTAATTTCAGTCCAATGGACTGGCAACTTACTCTGCAAGGCCGAGGATGGTCTCCCTTTTATACTGGCTGTCGGCTGCAAACCTGCGCACGTCCACTCCTTTCCCGAGGCCCTGAAGGATTTGCGCTTGCGTAAAGTCCATCAGCTGCTCGTTGTAGTAATGGAGCTGTTCAATTAAGGCAACAAGCTCTTCTGGCCAATCGGCATTGGCGTACTCGGAAACATGCTTTGTGACCATTTTAATGAGATCCTTTGGGTCAGCCTAAAGAAAATTACATTTAAATTAATAATGAAATCCTGCTTGCACAATTCGAATGACGCAGCAAAGGTAGGTAGTGGGTCATTTAAAGTGCTATGATGGGATTAAATATGAAGTAACAAGAACGTATTATTATTCATAGGCGAAACTTTGCAAAACATAACCTTTATCTCTACTTGCCCATCACTGAAGCGTGCACTACATCATCCATAAACATCAGGAACTTGAAAATAAGTTTTACCGTTTTCTGCTACAACTTACACAGCAGAACTCTCTTAAATACACTGGCCGCTAAAAGTAAACAAATATCGAAACTTCAACTGGACAACAGACAATCTAATTTATACATGCTGAAGTAGTGTCTGGGAGTCACCGTAACTGCGAGGCCAACAGCACAATTCCGCTTAGCCTGAAGAAAAGAAGCATGAATGTCTGGCACACTCCCCAGTGTCCGACTTCAGTGGGCACAGTCTGAAAGTAACATTGTACCATGTGGACCAAACAGCTGCCACCCGCAGGCCTTGCCCGGTGTTGTAAATTCTTTTTGGAGTGTCCTGTTTTTATGACTGCTGCTATTTCACAACAAATCAAACTGTGTGTCCAGTTCAAATTAAGTTGTCATTTTATATCAACCTAATAAAAACAGAGTTCCACCAGTTGTAACCAACTTCAGTTCAAAGTCTGGCCTAAACACAAGCACCTAAACAGCTTCACTACTAAACTGACCAACCATGCAAAAATCCCTTGGATTCCCCCTCGACACAGATCTCTTCTTGAAAAGAGTATGTCGTAAAGAAAAACAAGACAACGTGCTCTCCTCCCTTAAAAATGTGAATCATTTCCTCCCAGAAATCAGTTTTAGGATTCAACTGAATGTAAATAAGTTCAAGTTCAAGTTCAGTCATTTGTATAGCGCGCTGCTCACCCAGAGGGTCTCAAGGCGCTAGAGGGAGGGGTACGTTATTTGTCGAAAAGCCAGGTTTTCAGTTCTTTTCTGAAGGAAATGTGATTCTGATTAAGGCGGAGGTGGGTAGGGAGTGAGTTCCAGGTCTTGGCAGCCAGGAAGGAGAAGGATCTGCCACCCATGGTGGATTTTCGGATGCGCGGGACTGCGGCGAGGGCTTGATTGGATGATCTTAGTTGGCGGGTGGGATTGTAGAAGGACAGTCGAGTGTTGAGGCATTCGGGTCCTAGGTTATAAAGGGCCTTGTGTGCGTGGGTGAGAAGGCGGAAAGTAATTCTTTTGTTGACGGGAAGCCAGTGGAGGTCTTTTAGGTGTCCGGTGATGTGCTCTTGACGCGGGATGTCTAATATGAGTCTCGCTGACGCGTTTTGGATGCGCTGGAGTTTATTCTGTAATTTTGTTGTAATTCCGGCGTAGAGTGTGTTGCCATAATCTAGTCGACGCGTGACCAGTGCATGGGTGACAGTCTTTCTTGTCTCGAGGGGGATCCAGCGGAAGATCTTTTTGAGAATGCGAAGGACGTTGAAGCAGGAGGATGAGACGGCGTTGACTTGTCTGGACATTGAGAGAGAGGAGTCTAGAATGAAGCCAAGGTTACGTGCATGGTCTGTGGGTGTGGGTGCTGTGCCCAGAGCGGAAGGCCACCAGGAGTCGTCCCAAGCTGAGGGGGAGGATCCTAGGATGAGTACCTCTGTTTTGTCCGAGTTGAGTTTCAGGCGGCTCTGTTTCATCCATTCGGCTACTTCTTTCATGCCTTCGTGAAGATTGGTTTTGGCGGTGTTGGGGTCTTTGGTGAGGGAGAGGATTAGCTGGGTGTCGTCGGCGTAAGAGATGATGTTGAGGTTGTGTTGACGCGCGATGGAAGCGAGAGGGCTCATGTAGACGTTGAAGAGGGTGGGACTGAGTGAGGATCCTTGAGGAACGCCGCAGATGGCTTCGGTGGCCTCAGAGTAGAATGGGGGAAGTCGGACTGTCTGAGTTCTCCCAGCTAGGAACGAGATGATCCAGTCCAAGGCTTTTCCTTGTATGCGGATATTGCTGAGGCGTTGTATAAGGGTGCTGTGGCAGACTGTGTCGAAAGCGGCGGATAGGTCGAGTAGGATGAGGGCCACTGTTTCTCCGTTGTCCAGGAGTGTTCGGATCTCGTCGGTCGCTGCAATGAGGGCGGTTTCGGTGCTGTGTTTGGCCCGAAATCCGGATTGAGATGGATCAAGGGAGTTGTTGGATTCTAGGAAGACGGCGAGTTGGCTGTTGACGGCTTTCTCAATGACTTTGGCCGGGAAAGGGAGGAGGGATATGGGTCGGTAGTTTTTCAGTTCTGAAGGATCTGCTGTGGGTTTTTTCAGAAGGCCGCTGAGTTCGGCGTGTTTCCAGATTTCTGGAAAGGTGGCAGAGTTGAAAGAGCAGTTGATGACATCACGGAGTTGGGGTGCGATGATGGAGTTGGCTTTGTTGAAGATGTGGTGGGGACAGGGGTCGGAGGGCGAGCCAGAGTGGATTGAGTTCATGAGGTGAATGGTGTCTTCAGTGGTGATTGGGTTCCAGGCGCTGAGGTTGTTGGTTGAAGGAGTGGGATCTGAAGGGGGAGGTGCGGGTTGATCACTGGGAGTATTCTTGAAGCTGTTGTGGATGTCGGCAATTTTGTTGTAGAAGAAGGAGGATAGCGCATCGCAGAGGTCTTGGGAGGGAGTGATGTCGTTGGATGCTGCGGTGGGGTTAGTGAGTTCTTTGACGATATTGAAGAGTTCCTTGCTGTTATGAGAATTGTTGTCGAGGCGATCCTTGAATGCTGCTTTCTTGGCGGATCGAATCAGTTGGTGGTGTTTGCGTGTGGCTGTCTTGAGGGAGGCCATGTTGTCTGAGGTTGGGTTTTTTCTCCAATTCTTCTCCATGGTGCGACATAGCTTCTTGGATTTTTTAAGTTCCTCATTGAACCAGGGAGCCTTTTTGTTGGCTGATTTCAACTGGGACTTTTTCAGGGGAGCTAATTCGTCCGCACTGTGGGAAATCCATTGCCTGAGGTTGGTGGCTGCTTGGTTTGGGTCCGTTGCTAGGGTGGGGGGATTTTGGTTGAGTGATGTGAAGAGTTGGTCGGTGGTGACTTTGTTCCAGTTTCTTCGGGGAATGGGTTGTGGACGGTTGTGGGTCAGGGTGGTTTTGTAGCTGAAGTGAACATAGCAGTGATCCGTCCAGTGGAGAGCTGTAGTGCGATCGAAGGAGATGTGCTTGCTGGAGGTGAAGATAGGGTCGAGTGTGTGTCCGGCTGTGTGAGTGGGGGAGTCAACAAGTTGTTTGAGTCCGAGGTTGGCCATGTTGTCCAGAAGGGTGGTGGTGTTGCTGTCGAGTGTGTTTTCAAGGTGGTAGTTGAGGTCTCCTAGAAGAATGTACTTCTCGAAGGCGAGGGCATGTGGGCTGACGAAGTCCGTGATGTCGTCGTTGAATTGAGTGCGGGTACCTGGAGGCCTGTAGATGAGGGTTTCTCTAAGGGTGGTCCTGGGGTCGGTGTGGATCTGAAAGTGGAGATGTTCGGCGTTTGCAAGATTGTCCTCGGAGCTGGTTGAGATTTTGATGGTATTTCTGTGGATGATGGCGATGCCTCCTCCAGTTTGATTGGTGCGGTCTTTTCGAATAATCTTGTAAGCGTCCGGTATGGCGATGGCGATATCGGGAGCAGAGGAAGCGTTCATCCATGTTTCAGTGAGGAAGGTGATGTCAGGTGACGCAGTGTCGATTAGGTCCCAGAGCTCTGTTGCATGTCTGTGGACAGAGCGGGTGTTTAGTAGGATGCAGTTCAGGCGGTTGGGTTCGGAGCTGTGGGAGGAGGAAGTGGGTTTGGTGAGGGTCCTGAAGCAGTTGAACTTGCAGGAGAGGCAGGCAAAAGGGCCGTGGGTACATCCTGGGGTGGCTGCGCAGCATTGTGGTGCGCGTCCGGGGTTGAGGGCGAGGAGAGTAGCGGCATCATAGGTGACTCTAGAGGATAGGGAGCCGCGGGGGCCAGGGGGTCTGGCGCTGGGCGCGGTCCAGGTGCGGACAGGCTTACCTTTGGCGTACCTTCGGCGCGGTCGCAACGAATGGACGCTGCGCGTTGGGACATCTGTCATAAATGGAGAGTGGAGGGGGCGGAGTGTGGGAGGGGCAGCAGGGAGGCGGTAGCGGGGATGAGGGGCGGGCCAGGGGAAAGCACAACAACAAAATCAAGGGTCAAAGGGAAAGCGAGACAGGGGCAGCAAATGTTCAAAGGCACCGAGTGTGCAGTCAATTTTACTAACATGCAGAAAAAGCCTCAGCACGGTTGCGCTATGATACAGAGCAGATAGTGCGGCACTACGCGTGAAAAACGCCCTAATTGCTGCGAAGACCGGCAAAACAAGACGATAACAATTACAGTTATAACGATACCAATTATGAATGATACCAGTTCCAGTAAGGCGTGCGTTACAGCACAGTGCGTTGCGGGTAGCAGCACGAACAGATAGTAGTGTTCAGGAGCGTGGGAGAGCGACCGTTCTGGAGTAGGTCCGGGCGGTCACAGTTTGGCCGGGGAGGTGGAAGGCTCTCTATTCGTGGGTGGGAGGGGCAGCAGGGAGGTGGTAGCGGGGATGAGGGGCGGGCCAGGGGAAACCACAACAACAAAATGGAGGGTCAAAGGGAAAGCGAGACAGGGGCAGCAAATGTTTAAAGGCACCGAGTGTGCAGTCAATTTTACTAACATGCAGAAAAAGCCTCAGCAAGGTCGCGCTATGATACAGAGCAGATAGTGCAGCACTACGCGTGAAAAACGCTCTAATTGCTGCGAAGACTGGGAAAACAAGACGATAACAATTACAGTTATAACGATACCAATTATGAATGATACCAGTTCCAGTAAGGCGTGCGTTACAGCACAGTGCATTGCGGGTAGCAGCACGAACAGATAGTAGTGTTCAGGAGCGTGGGGGAGCGACCGTTCTGGAGTAGGTCCAGGCGGTCACAGTTTGGCCGGGGAGGTGGAAGGCTCTCTATTCGTGGGTGGGAGGGGCAACAGGGAGGCGGTAGCGGGGATGAGGGGCGGACCAGGGGAAACCACAACAACAAAATGGAGGGTCAAAGGGAAAGCGAGACAGGGGCAGCAAATGTTCAAAGGCACCGAGTGGGCAGTCAATTTTACTAACATGCAGAAAAAGCCTCAGCAAGGTCGCGCTATGATACAGAGCAGATAGTGCGGCACTACGCATGAAAAACGCTCTTATTGCTGCGAAGACCGGCAAAACAAGACGATAACAATTACAGTTATAACGATACCAATTATGAATGATACCAGTTCCAGTAAGGCGTGCGTTACAGCACAGTGCGTTGCGGGTAGCAGCACGAACAGATAGTAGTGTTCAGGAGCGTGGGGGAGCGACCGTTCTGGAGTAGGTCCGGGCGGTCCCGGGCGGAAAGAATGCCAAGGCTTTTGCTACTTATTGTTTATTCTGAGAGGTTCAACAATGGCCAGAGATGTTACATAAGCTAATAACAGTGTGAAGAGAGAGGGGCAAACTTCATACCAGAAACTTGAGGCAGAGGCCATACAGAGCCATGTCCGCTTCCTTTGTGGAAAACAATAGGAGGCAAATTTAGCTTTCACTTAGTAAGTTTATCAGTCTGCCTGCTGGTGCAAAACAGAATAGCAGACACTGCTGTTTTACTGAACATGGGCTTTATTGTTCTGACAAGGTAGAAGGATGTGAACCATCTTCAAATCTAGAATTAGGCCCTTTCGCTGGAGCTAAGATTAGTTACTTTAATGAAACAGAGAGGGTGGCATTGTAAATATTAGTATAAAGAAAGACTTATGATTTTACCAATATGTTACATTATTTGCTATTCTCACTTTTGGTAAATCCTGTACCAACTGTATTTTTTTTTTCATAACAATTACTACTCATATTGTTTGGACCAGGACAGGATTATAAAAATAAAACTTTACAATTGTCCCTGGTTTCTTAGTGTTCTTGAATATGCATTCCTGTAATAATAAAGGGTTTGAGTTCCACTAACTAACCCTGTGATATCGCATAGAATTGTTTATCTGATAGGCATCTCACATAAATATTGCTCAATGGGTTGCAGTGTAGTTCAATCGAGTTTGCTTTCTTTCTTGCGTTAGCACATTGACAAAGTCCCTAGTGCTAGAGGGTCTAGGAAGCATATTTGCAGGTGGTGTTCTTGAGAAAAATCCAGAAAACAATGAAGGATTAACCATCATGGGGCTGCATCATCATGATGACTTTCTACCTTATCTAGAAGGATCTCATGAAAGATATCCAAATATACCTGGTCAAAACACTAGCTATCTCAAGTAAGCAGCGTCACATCAGGAGCAAGGATAATATCAGGAGAAAATGGGAAAGAGAGAAAATACCTGTAGGCAGGCCTTTGTGGTCTACAATCTCCCTCCAGACCACACACACACACCAAAGGTAAACTCCTGTTCTGCCTCCCTGTAAGCGAACCAACAATAGAAGCCTGGGCTTTGCCCAATTTTCATCACTCCGTTGCTCCCTAGTTAAGTTATCGTATTGCATTGTAATTACATTTATATAGCTCTTACTACCCGCGACGAGGCGTCAAAGCTGTTTTTCAGTTTTAGCACGTTACTCTGGAGACCATAAAGGATTAGTGGTGAATTAGTACAGTGACATATGAAAGTAATTTGAATGGTGGATGTTAGTCTTTTATTTGGATTAAGAGGGATAGAAGAGGGAAAAGGTTTGCACTTATATAGCGCTTGCTACCCCTGATGAGGTGCTGAAGCGCTTTTTTGGTGAGTACTACTCTAATCCAGAATCCTTAAAGGAATAGTGAAATAGTATGGCGAAATATGAAGGTAATTTGAGCAGTGCATATGTTAGTCTGTTATTTGGATTGGGAAGGATAGTGGAGTGATAGAAGAGGGAAAAAGTTTGCACTTATGTAGCGCTTGCTCCGCCGATGAGGAGTTGAAGCGATTTTCGGTGAGTAGCACGCTACTACGGAACCTAAACAGGATTAGTGGGGAATTAGTTTAGAGAAATATGAAATTCATTTGAGTGGTGGGCATGTTAGTCTGGTTTTTGGATTGAAAAGGAATAGTGGAGGGCAGGGTCTTGACTTTTTTTGTTTTTTTTAGTTCATAGCAGTAGTGATAATTGTTTGGCATCGGCATGCAGTTTGGCTTATGGTGAATTTACAATTTGTGTTTGGCCTCATGTGAACTATTCTGTGTGATACAAAGAATTTTATAAGACCACAAAGGGACCAATACACAAGCTTAGACACAAAGAGGCCTCAAACTCACAGAGAAGTGCCAGCAAGTTGATGACTTGGTACCAACTGGAGATGAAAGGCACCTTATGAGCACTGTACCTTCATTTCGCTCTGCTGAAAATAATAACTCTTTCTAGATATACCTAGGGGGGAGAAAGACAAGTACCAAAAAATCTAAAGTTGGAACAGATCAACAAGAAATTCAGGCCAAGACTCTAAAAACTGTTTTCTTCATATTGGACGAGAAAATAATTCTCCAGACTGGGCAAAGTGTTGCCTACAGTTTTTATAAATCAGGTCAAGACTTGGCTCTAAAAAGTCATTTGTGAACAATGTGAGATTGAGCTTTCTCATGACCACCTTTCTCCTCTTAGGACGTCTATTCTGAAAGAACATCTAATTAGAAGCACAAGTTACTACTTGTGTAACGATATATCTGTAAGAGACATTAGTTAGTGATAGAGTCCTTACCTTAGAATATCCCCAGGCGTCAGACTGGATCCGGAAATTTGTTGCGTAGCAGTACCCATGCACGTCGGTAGGCGTCGTCCGCGGCTCCGAGTCTGTCGCCGGCGTCGTGATGACGTCGTCAGAGTACTTAGACGCTACCTCCGCGTGCTGACGTCAGTTCTTATACACAGCTTTTCCGCGCCAGAAACTCAGAGCCATGATAAAAACCAACACTGGTGCCATGAAACTAGGGCCCTGAAGGGGATGACCTAAACCGTAGATTCCGGTTCGCAGAACAGGGAGGTTGGGTGGGTCGGTAAGGAATCTATCACTAACTATCTTACAGATATATCGTTACACAAGTAGTAACTTGTGCATCTGAAAGAGACACGTTAGTGATAGATTCCTTACATTAGAATAGATACCCCAGCAATACCAACCCCGGTGGTGGGTCTGCGAACCAATAATCACACCAGAAAGTCCTGGAGGACGGAACGGACAAAAAAGCCATCCCTCCGGACTTGGCTGTCCAGGTAGTAGTGTCTTGCGAACGTGTGCAGCGAAGCCCACGTAGCTGCCTGACAAATGTCCTGCAAGGGGACTCCCCGGCCCAGGGCAGTAGTAGTTGCCGTGGCCAGAGTGGAATGGGCCCTCAGCCCAACAGGGGGTTCCTTTTTAGCTAAGGAGTACCATGCCTGGATACACAACACGATCCACCGAGAGATGGTCCGTTTGTGCACCACCCTTCCCTTCTTAGCGCCCGCGTAACCAACAAACAGTTGGTCATCCACCCGGAACTGGCGTGTGCGATCCAAGTAGAATGAGAGCGCACGTTTTGGGTCCAGATGGTGAAGCCTCTCTTCCTTTTTGAGGGATGCGGAGGCGGAAAGAAGGTGGGCAAGGTGATGGACTGCCCTGTGTGGAAGGCTGTGACTACCTTGGGCAGAAAAGAGGGTCTTGTTCGCAAAACAACCTTGTCCGGATGGACAGAAAGGAATGGAGGTTTGGAAGAAAGAGCCTGGAGCTCACTCACTCTCCTGGCAGAGGTGATGGCAACCAGGAAAGCAGTCTTCAGAGTAAGAAGGCGGAGAGGACAGTTATGAAGTGGCGCAAAGGGGGGGCACATCAGGTAAGTCAGTACAAGGTTCAAGTCCCACTGGGGCATCACGAATGGAACAGGAGGGAACATGTGTGTGATGCCCTTCAAAAACCTATTTACAATGGGGGACTTGAACAAAGATGGTTGATCAGGTAGCCTTAAGAAGGTGGAAAGGGCAGAAAGGTAGCCCTTGAGAGTGCCCAGAGCAGAGCACTGCTGGGCAAGAGAAAGAAGGAAGAGGAGAACCTCAGAAAGGGGGGCAGAGAGTGGATCCACAGCCTTTGCTGTGCACCATGCCACAAATTTGTTCCACCTGCAGGCGTATACCGATTTTGTGGAGGGACGCCTGGCTGCCAGAATGACATTACAGACTTCAGGAGGCAAGTCAAATGGCATCAACTGTCGCCGCTCAATCTCCAAGCTTGTAGGTGGAGACTGGACAGATTCGGGTGGAGGACCGTCCCCTGTTGCTGCGACAGAAGGTCCTCCTGAAGAGGCAGACGAATCGGGGGATCGACAGACATGCTGAGTAGCTCTGGATACCAATATCTTTGTGCCCAGTCCGGAGCCACAAGGATAACCTGGGCCCGATCGCGCTTTATCTTCTTCAGCACTCTGGGCAGAAGTGGTATAGGCGGAAAGGCGTACAAAAGACCGCAACTCCACTCGCAACGAAAAGCGTCTCGGAGCGAGTGCCGCTTTGGAAATTCCAACACGCAGAACTGATGACATTACGCGTTCTCTTCGGTGGCGAATAGATCTAACCAAGGCTCTCCCCACTGCAGAAAGAGACCTTGCGCCACGTCCGAGTTCAGACGCCATTCGTGATCCATCATGCACCGGCGGCTGAGTTCGTCCGCCCTGGCGTTCAGATAACCTTCCAGGTGTTGAACCACCAGGGTCACGCCCTGATGTTCCAGCCACTGCCAGAGGCGCAGAGCCTCCTGGCAGAGGGTCCACGACCCCACCCCACCCCGTTTGTTGCAGTACCACATGGCGGTGGTGTTGTCCGTGAACACTTGTACTACACTCCCCCGTACAGAGGGGAGGAATGCCTTCAGTGCTAGACGAATCGCCCGCAGCTCCAAAAGGTTGATATGAAGCCAGGACTCCGCCGGAGACCAGAGCCCTCTGATCTCTGCCACTCCCATGTGGCCTCCCCAGCCCTGGAGGGACGCGTCCGTCACAACTATGTGCTCCGGTTGCGGTAAGGAGAGGGATCTGCCGCTGACCCAATCGAGGTCCGTGAGCCACCACTGCAACTGTCTTGCAGAGCCCTCCGAGATTAAGACATAGTCGGACAAGTTGCCCTGATGCTTGGCCCACTGAAACTTCAGGACCCACTACAGAGCCCGCATCCGCCACCTGGCGTGATGCACCAGAAGGAAGCAGGAGGCCATCCGCCCCAGAAGTCGCAGCATCAACCTGACCGAGACCCGAGATAAAGGCTGAAAGATTGGAATCAGAGCCTGAATATCCTGAACCCGCTGTTCGGGAGGATAAACCCGAAACTGCGCAGAGTCTAGAACCGCTCCGATGAAGAGGAGCTTCTGAGAGGGACATAGGTGTGACTTCGGCACATTGATGGAGAACCCCAGCAGGTGCAGGAGGTCGGCCGTAGTCTGGAGGTGGTTGATGACTGTCTGGGGCGAGCCCGCCTTCAACAACCAATCGTCGAGGTAGGGGAAGACTGAAACCCCTAACCTGCGCAGATGAGATGCGACCACCGCCATCACTTTCGTGAACACCCGTGGGGCACTGGTAAGGCCGAAGGGGAGCACTGTAAACTGAAAGTGCTCGTGGCCTACCGTGAACCGCAGGTAACGCCGGTGGGCCGGCAGGACGGGGATGTGAAAATAAGCGAACTGCAAGTCCAGCGCTACCATCCAGTCTCCAGGGTCTAGGGCAGCTAAGACCTGAGCCAACGTCAGCATCTTGAACTTCTCCTTCCGGAGGAAGCCGTTGATGTTCCGTAGGTCCAAGATAGGGCGCAGGCCCCCTTTGCCCTTCTTGGGTACCAGAAAGTAGTGAGAGTAACAATCACACCCTACTTCTGGCCCAGGAACGCGCTCGATGGCCCCCTTGGCCAAGAGGGCCGTAACTTCCTCCTATAGAAGTGTCAAGTGATCCCCCGACACGCAGTGGCATGGCTGGAGGGGACGCCTCGAAGGGGAGGGAGTAGCCCCTTCGGACGATTTGCAGCACCCACCTGTCCGATGTGACAGTGCGCCAGTGGTGGTGGTGATGGCGAACCCTGCCCCCCACCGGCGTCACATGGGCCTGAAAACACGGAATAGGAGGGTTTTGAGGCGGATGCTGCAGGGGTAGGTGTGGACTGGCCTCGCCGTGGACCCCGACCACCGCTACGGCGGTTTCCACGTCCGCCACCGCGTTGGATGGTAGTCTGCGGTGCGTGGCTGGCGGCACATGTGGGGGCGCCCCTTCCTTGCCCACGAAAGGAGCAAAAGGCACCCGTTTGCTGGCGCGGGCCGAGAGGCCCAAGGACTTGGCCGTAGCCCTGTAGTCCTTACAGCGCTCAAGCGCATGGTCTGCCTTGTCGCCAAAGAGGCGACGGCCATCGAACGGCATGTCCATAAGTGTGTTTTGGACATCGGCCGAGAAATTGGTGGACCTCAACCAGGCGTGACGACGTATCGCCACCGTCGTTGCCATCGCTCTGTCCAGATAGTCGGTAGTGTCCAGCCCACACCGGATGGAATACCGTGCCGCATCCAGGCCCTCCACCAGGGCTTGGCCGAGTTTAGCCCGTACCTCCAACGGGCATTCTGGCAGCACGGCCGCGACTGTGTCCCACAGAAGTGGGTGTAGCGGCCCAAGAGGCATGCGGTATTAACTGACCGCAATCCCAAACTTAGGGAGGAGAATATCTTCATCCCGTAATTCTCGTACCTCTTTGATTCCCGATCGGGGGGAGCCGACGGGAATGCGGTCTGGGAATTGGAGGCCTGAATAACCAGGCACTCAGGGGTGGGGTGGGTAGACAGAGAGCCGGGCGGTGGCGTCGTCTGGCCACGTTCCTATCCACAGGCTGCCCTGTGGCGGGCCTGGACCAAATGCCCAAAAGAACGTCTGGCAAGGCCTCATTAAACGGCAGCAGAGGCTCTGCCGAGCTTGACTGTGGTTTAAGGACCTCAGTGAGGAGGTTAGTCCTCACGGCCGCGATGGGGAGCTCAAGGCCCGGGGCCTTGGCCGCCCTCATCAGCACCACGCTATAAGCAGCCCCCTCCTCCGTAGCCACGCTAGTAGGGGAGACAAAACCAGTGTCGGGCGAAGTGTCCAGACCACTGGACTCCCCAAGCTCTCCTGTCCAGTCCGCAGAAGACTGACACTCCCGTGCCAGAGGGTCCTTAGACCCCTCCCAATCCTCCTCATCACCCACTGCCTGGTACACAGGCTCAAAAGATGGAGCCGGGTCATTGAAATAAAAATCTCCCAGCGGCGTCGGATACGGCGCCGAGCGGCGCTGCACCGGCGCCAGACCCGAATCGAGGGCAGGACCAGGGATGACGTCGTCCAGGGACGGTGCCGGGGGCGACACCCGTGGGGACGACGCCGGCGAGGTCGTGAGGTCGACCGGCGGCGACCCGGATCCGGAACCGGTACCAGTGGTGCCCTGCGGCGTCGGGACCGAAGTCGCCAACGGTGCCGGGGCCTAAGCACGCGCCGGTGCCTTAGCACCCGGCCCGCGTGGGGACCCATTCGGAGCCGCTTGGCCCGAAGGCGCCGCAGAACCCGACGGAGGAGCGAGTGACCTCATGGCCATGAAGAAGTCAGCAATCTCCCACGGCGTTGCGTCCTGCCCAGGCCGGTGGGGCAGGCCGCGACACCTGTGGCTCCAGCGGAGCCGCGTGGGCGGTGTCGCCCGAACCCCCGGCCGCGTTGCGTGAGCGTGGGGGGGGAGTCAGAAGAGCGATGGTGCCTCTTCGACTTCTTGTGCCTCTTACCTGAGGACTTCGAGCCCGAAGACCGATGACGACTCCCGGAACTGTGATGGCTCCGGCCCCGCAACCGATCCCTCGACCTCCTTTCGGACCGGGACCTCGAGCGGCACAGGGCAGACTGCCGAAGCTCGAGTCGCTTACGGGACCGCTCCTGTCTAGCCTTAGACGTCTGGGACCGGCAGTCGGAGCAGGACTTGTATTCATGGTCGAGGCCCAAACAGTGCAGGCACCGGCGATGGGGGTCGGTAACAGACATCAGTCGGTTGCAGTCGGCGCAGGGCTTGAACCCGGGCATCCCTACCGGCACCGTCGGAGTCGATAGACTTCGAAAAATGGATCAAAAAGGATCTCAAAAGGTTAGTCAAAAAGTGACTTGGGTACAACTTTTTCCAGATCTGCGCTAGCTGGTGCGGAAAAAAGAACTGACGTCAGCACGCGGAGGCGGCGTCTAAGTACTCCGACGACGTCATCACGGCGCCCACAACGCAGACGATGGATGCGGAGCCGCGGACGAGGCCTACCGACGCGCATGGGTACTGCTACGCAAAAAAAATTCGGATCCAGTCTGACGCCTTGGGATATTCTAAGGTAAGGAATCTATCACTAACGCGTCTCTTTCAGATTGTGTTTTACATAGAGTCCTTTGACTGCCATAGGCTTGCACCGAATCAGTCTGATGCATGCATTATAGGAGATGTGCTGTACCGACTATGTATTACACTGTCTAAAATTACAGCACCAAACAACGTAGCGGTCAGAAACATATCATGCATACATGGCGTTCATCTGACACTAAAAAGACAAGGTGGTGAAATACCCCTCCAAATATACACATCTTTAAAACATACGATAACAGTGTACATAATCACGAATGGAGCAAAGCTAGCTCAAAGGCAAAAACATTAATTCTGCTGTATACGATTCAGCTCTCCCACATTCACACTCTCCTCGTACTGCAACTTCTAAAAAGTTACCAAGTTTACTCGCTCCATCTCGTACACTGTGGCAGGGAGAGCCCTTTCCATTAAAGAAAACTTCTTTTTCGCCACCGGCTTACTAATGGGTTCAGTGAGAGGTATATGAAGAGGTCTCACCTTACTAAAGAGTTTAGGAATAATGAGTAGTAGGCCTTCCTTTAGAGACTGATGCTGAATACAGCCCATCGTACTTAGAGCTCTGATCCAGATTAGGCGGAGATCACGGTGCCTTAAAAGGAGCTACCACCACAGAGGCTCTAGTGCTGGCACTGGAAGTGATGTGTAGACGCCGTGTTCAATGTATCCGCACTTCATCACTAAAGGGTTGGCACTTAGGTCAGTAATCTGATCCTACCGTTACACTTTGAAAATCCAGTCATAACAAAACAAATATTATTTTATCTTTGCACTTACCTGTGCCAAATTCGGTTGCAATGGTAGAGGATTTATAAGCATCACATAACTTGTCCATGTAAACAAGGAAGCTTTTACCAGTTATGCGCACGCTATACAAATACCGCTACATACATACTTGACCAAGTGTATGGTAAGCTTTTTGGGGGCGATACTGTTTACAAACTTCCAACAGAATCATAAGCTGAAGTCGAAAATAAAATAACACTAGATAGAAGATGCAAGTGCTGAGCTGTAGCGCGTCGCTTTGTGTAGTTCGTGTTGCTTTTAATAGCAGCAGCACACTGTGGAAAAGGGCTCATTAGGTAATGCATCAACCTGAATAAAATGCAACACTCCTTCGCTAAAGTTCTCCAGACAACTCCTTACTACAAAGAACTGACACAATGCAGTGTGCCTCAGTCTATGAGGTTCGGCTCGGTAAGTGGAAAGCCTAACACTGCATGGCACTTTCAATCTGTTGAAAGCTCTGACACTCTGCCACGTTCTATAAAACACATACAGCATTTGGGAAGAGAAGGCAATTCGAAATTTAAAGTGTTCCCGCACTGCTAAAGATCAGCAAAATAGTCTGCTTTGAGTAGGGCAACTGAACAATGAATAATACAAGTGTTTCGCACAGTCTTCTTTTCAGTGGACGCAAAAAAAAAATCAGACAAGTTGAAAAAACCTTTGGAATTTATTTAACTTGCGCCTGTAGTGGATGAATGCGAAACACCTTTGAGACAAGTATTAAATCCCATTAAATTAGCTTTGTATAAAGTCGAGACACGACAACTGACTCTAATAAACACAAACACACACGCCTCCTCGGTCAATTTCTTTTTCCTTTTGTTGTTTAGAAGAAACTTGTTTTCCAAATGCCAGCTCAGCAGGATTCCCCTTTTAGAGCAGTGTTTTATCGCGGTTACAGCTCTTGCTATAAATTTCGTCGTGTTATAAAGCTAAGGGAGATTGGAAAAGAAATAAAAATGACTGCCGAGGTGTGGGGTGATGGATGCGAGAGTGCTTGACCTCCATCCTATCTCTGTGTCGTATAAAGCGCAGCCCTTGGTCCCCGAGGGCGACGTTTCACCCATGGTGTGGGAAGCAATTACATTTATGTTCGATCTTTCGTTTAATTTTTGACATCATGGAAGCAGGTCTGACTAAAATAGGATACTACAGTCACATACACGCAGAACTTGCTTTCTATCTGAAATTCACTACATTTTGAGGGGTGCCTAATTTCGTTTGCACAATATGTTTTCCTAATTATGTTACTTCCTATCAAGGACAGAGGTTATATGAAAAAAGACAAAATGTGAAAAACAAGTCATTTTTTAAGGCAACACTAAAAGTGGAGATCATCCTTTTTGTTTCGACCAGGTTAGTCATAGAAGTGGGGAGCAGGATACATGTTACCACAGTTCAGAACAAAGTTGGACGACTTCTTCCACAAAGGTCTGTAAAAATAATGTGAGTGAAAGTATATGCTTTGCCTCTATCTATGGTTTTTAAATGGGCAGGTAATAGCACTTAGCATTGAAGTCCTATGTGGGCGGAACCTCCAAAGAACTTGATGTCCATAAATCCAGTGAGACCTAAGAGGTGGATCTGAAGGTATGAGAGAGAAGAACTCTGTTTATTTAGACCTTAGTCTTTAAACAATCGGGTAAAATTCAAAGCCCTATACAAAATCAGCTAAAAACAGAGAACACAAACCCTATTAAAATCTAACCATTCCTTCTATACACTCCAGCTTGTTACTTCTATTCGACATTTGATTTCATTACTGAGTCATTAAAATCTTTAAAAGTGTAAAAACTTATGTACAAACTAAAACAGAGAATCAAATCTTTATCCATTTGCTGTAAAATATTGAATCAGTTTGAATTTGCGTCACCCCTTATTTATCCTTCCGTTAATGCTAGATATAGATTACAGAGGGGTTTACTATCCTTACTTGCGCTTTTCCCTAGCCAGAGCATTCACTCCTTTCAAATAATACCCAAGAGCAATTGCTATATCTAGATGTTCCATTCTTAATAATAAATCGATTGCTTGTGCTCTTGCTCTAATGTCATACTTTAAAAATAAGGGTCGCAAAAACTGTTTCCTCGATTCTGTACTCATAAAGCAATCCAGTAGCATGTGCCCTATTCCGCACTTAGTTCCTAGCCCACATTTACATATACCATCAGGGTACATCATTTCATTCATCACTCTCCCCTCCATTCGCCAGGGGATAATGCCAATTCTCATTTTTAAGATGTCCCACCTAAATCCATGGTTCGGCAAGGCTTCCAGGTAAGGATACCCCACATCGGCTTCCCATACCTCTATCATGTTATGGACAGGTTTTTTATTTCTTACATACATTAGGTCTTGTGTTCTAGAAAGTACCCTTCCTTGTGCTCTTAAAGAGCTTTTTGTGAAATTAACCTCTAAGGAGTTTTGGGTTACCCCCACCTTTAGGCAGCACATTATCTCCTTTATTTTCTTTTCTGCCTCGGTTGCCCATCTTAGGCTACTTTGTCGGTTCTCCTCGCTACACCAATGTGAGACCTTTTGGTCTTCCCCCTGGGATTGGAGTTTCCAGATTCTGGCCACTAGCATTTTGGCCTGGGTATTCCACCCTATCATTCTTGTTTCAAGCCTTATCGCCTGCACCGTTGCTGACTTAGGAAGGGATAGAAGCATTTTTAAAGCCTTACTTTCTTCCCGGTCCCAGTCGCCTTTCCCACTAAAAAGGAGCACCTCTGCTCCGTATAATACTTGTGGGGGGACCATGGCTGTAAAGGCTTCCAGCATAGGTTTGTGTGACATATCACCAAAGTTTTTATTACATTTTTATTTTTTCAAACCACAAATGGATGCTGAAGCTTTTGCATTCTGGTTTTCCATATGTTTGTTCCATTTTAGATTAGACTTGAACAATAGGCCCAGATATTTATATTCTTTTACTATCTCGAGTTTGGTTTTCATCAAGATACCAACAGTAGCTCTTTGACCCTTTCCCGAAGCACATGACCTTTGTTTTTTCCATGTTTACGGTTAACAGTTTATTCTTGCAGTGCATGAGATCTTTGTGCCACTCATTCTGGGGCTGGCACTTTTTTCTACTTCCAATACTGCTGGTAAATCTGCTAGGAAGATAGAAAAGAGAAGCGGGGCCAGGACGCAGCCCTGTCTTAGCCCATTTCCTATGTCTACCTTCTTTGTGAGTGCCCCCTGGGTGTCTTTTATTACTTGGGCCCAGTTCCCTCTGTGTAGTTCTTTTAATATTTCTAATAAATTCCGTGGGATATTGTATTTAATCAGACACTCCCAAAGTTTCCCCCGGTCCACAGAGTCGAAGGCTGCACGGAAGTCGACAAAGCAACACCACATACTCCTCCTTTGTTCTATCGACTTCCGTGCCAAGGCCCACAGTGCATAGCAGTGGTCCACCGTGGAGTGCCCTTCCTTAAATCCCCCCTGTTCTACCGGGATGATTTAGTTGGCTTCTACCCAGTTTTTTAGTTTGCCAAGCACTATTGTAGCGAAGATCTTCTCCCCAATGTCCAGTAGATTAATTAATCTATAGTTTTTTGGACTATACATGTCCCCTTTCTTGTGTATGGGCCGCATTATTGCCCCTTTCCAGTTTTCAGGGAATTTCCCAGTATCTAGAATGATTTGGAACATATTTGCTAAGAATTTAGCCCACCAGTCTGGTTGTGTTTTAATTATCTGTGCTGGAAGGTTATCAGGGCCGGCTGCTCTTGTGAGGTTCAAGCCCATTAGCATTTTTTTAACCTCAGTGACTGAGAAGTCGGGTCTCATATCTATTACCAGACTGCTCCAATCTGTGTACAGATTTTCCACCCGCTCTGTCCCCGGGTTATATAAGTCATGTAAATATTCCTCCCAAGCTGCTTCCTCCACTATACAATTCATTGCCCCTGGCTGGCAGTCTGCTGCTGAGTGCACTAGTTTCCAAATCTGGCGTAGGTTCTTTGATTCTATCGCCTCAAGTAGTTTTAACCAGCACCCTTCTTTAAATTCTCTTTTAACCCTCCTGATTAGCATTAGTCTTTTTAGGACTTCTAACGCTTTTCTACTATCCTGGTCCCTGTTTCGGGAGTTACGGCGTGCCATCCTCCTGATTTCTCTTTTTTTCTCCTGGCATTCCCTTGTGAACCAACCAGTTACTTTCCCCATCTTTCTATTACTCTGATTGGTTTTATTATTTCCACTGTTTCTAACGTTTAGTCCCTTACTGAGTATTTGGACTAACCCCCCAATTTTATTTGTGTACCACTCGAGATTTTGTCCACTCGCAGTCTCAAGGTCTAGATTTAGTTGTAAATTTATTAATCTTGAGACATATTCTTCCGTTAGCCTGGTTGTACAACGTGTGGGGTACTCCATCTGTTGTTCCAAGACTACTGAGCGAGGAGCTAATTGAACACCGGGGACCTCTAAAGCCAACATGTTGTGATCACTTCCTTCTCTATTTATAATCCTAAACCCAGTGGATCAATGGAAGTTCCAAGGCGTCAGATAGATGTAGTCAATCGGGCAAGTTTGAGCACCCATTTTAAAGGTTCTTTTTGCGGGACAGTCTAACTCGCTTCCTCCGTTTAAGCAGAAGAGATTTTTAGCACCCAAGTAATTCATCAACTGCTTATCCTTTGGTCCTATTATGCATGATGGGAAAGTAGCTTGAGGTATTCCATAAGCCTCTAATATATCTTGGAAGCAGCAATCTACATTCTTAGGATGCAATTTATGATTAAAATCGCCAAGTAGTATAATTATGTCCTCACAATATGTCTCGCACAGGAAGTCCATATCCTCTTTAAACAGAGCCATTTCCTCCCCATATAGCTCCGTGGTGGCCCATTGCATATACACATTTATAATCAAGACTGTGTTAATATTTATGCAGCCTGATAGCAGTATTCTACAGACCAACAGCCATTTACATTTCACTGGTAGTTCAATTACTTTTTTCATTATTTTTGTTGACACAAGGGTCATTATTCCACCCGCAGGTCGCCCAAATCTACACTTCATAGCTAATCGGTTTAATTGGCAGAATCCATCGAATGTTGGGGTCTCACCACATAGCCAGGTCTCCTGCATACATATAATCTCTGTATTTTCCCCCAGCTCCCTTGTGCTTTTTTGTTTCTCCTAATTTCCTAGCACATTTACGTTCCAGGAGACTAATCTTATGCTATGTGGTTGACCTTTTACCTATTCGATGTCATCTAGCAATCCTTCCTCCCCCTGTTCTTCCATGACTTTTACTGAGGGGCTTGCCTGTCCAGACTCAATACTCCAATTTCCCCTCCAATGGTCAATATTTGAGTTGTTTGCTACTATTTGAATGTTTTCTAGCGTTGCTCCATCCTCGTCCTCGAGATCACAAAGCCTGACCTGTCTCTTTCCTAACCCTGCGTGATTTTTTAGGAAGTTACTTCCTTGCCCGCCTTTCTCATCTACCTCTGTAAGCACCTCATTCTTCTCTAGTAGTCTAATTCCCTCCTTCTGGAGTTCCTTCGCTGCTTTCTTGATTGTATCTTTTACCAAATTGGAGTATTGTGTGATTTTTGTGATCTCCTTCCCTTCTCTTGCTTGTCTGAAGCCCACTACCCTTAGGTCGTTTGCTGTCTTTATGATTAGGTCTAACCAGTCCCGTGTACAGTGCCACGAGATTAGTGACCACTCCTTTTTAAAGACTTTGTCCGTCTGAAAAATGAAAGGTTCGTTCTTAACTAGAAGCCCCTGTGGCGCAATTTTGCTTCTCAGATATTCCGTCATTAGGAGACCATGAAGGGCTGCTCTTATCTGGGTTTTTCTGAGATTCATCATCTCGTCCCAGTCTGCCACGCTTGGTCCTGGATCTGTATTGCTGAGGCCTTCAAAGGCGTTAGCTGCCGCCAGAATTTCATCAATTTCGTCCTCGCCAAATGTAAGTCCATGTTCAGACTCCATCGTGCTGTAAGTGTGTGTATACTTACGACCAATGTGTGTGTTAATAATGAAGTGTTGTCAGTGCTACTAGTGGGTAAAGGGGAACTCCCGCAGCTGCGCGCTGCCTAGGTATAATTAACAATCAGAGGGGGGAGAGAGAGAAATCAGAATGGATTCATTCTCCCTGGGCATATTTAAATAAACTGTTAGAATCCACTCCTTGAGATTAAGGGTATCTCCTCCACAGTGGGGGAACACCTTTATGTTTTTAGGTCCCCTCACACACCAACAGGCCCCTTGGTGTCATGCTTCATCATCGGGGTCATCGTACCCCTCTACGGGGTACGGCGTGCTGCCACCTACGGAGACGTGGGAGCACTTGTTAGACTATGTGTGGTGTTGGTGAGGGGGTATTTTGAATAAATGTGAGTGTATTGTGGGGTTTGGGAAATATTGATAGTTAAAAAGAACCTGGCTCGTGGGGTGACTAAAATTATTTAATAAGCCCCCGGGCTGGTGCTGTTAAAAATGAGGGTGGGAGGTCACTACGCTGACAATGTGCGTTACCTCCTTTTTGAGTGCGTTGACATGTTTCGGTGCCAGAAGCACCTTCTTCAGGACGGGATGCACAAATCCCCACCTTACTCACATTTCTCTAACTAATACCAGAATTTTCTAATAAAAGTGAGGAAAAATTACAGTGCAGGTAAAAGTAATGTACCTAGCAAAAAAAGATGTTGTCTATTGATCAACCTGTAAAGGAAAGGAGACAAAAAAATTTTTTCTGGTGGTCTTTATCTCCATATCCATAGGTAAAATGTCCAGTGGTTACAGGTGACATACTATAGCTGTATTCCAGTGCTTGTAGTGGGATAAAAATATTTTACAAAAAATACACTAGACTCACTGACACACAACATAGAGCACACACACTTAATGAGGAAATTTTTGATCAGATGTTTTCAAATCATTTCCTGGTCGTAACACGATGTTTCGCGCGGTGTATGTTGGCGCTGCTGCGCGTGTATAAACATGTTTATTATTGAATGCTTGTTACTCACGCATGAACGCCTGTTCTGCGGCTGGCCATTGTCACCGTTGGCTTGCCGCTGGTCAGACGCTTCGTGCTCGGGTGGAGTTTTATACTTGCAAATAAATTGGATTTTAATCAATAAAAGACTCCTCTTTTATTGCTACATTTGGCGACGATCGAGGAAACAGCTCCACCCGTACCCACGCATGAATTTTGAAATATTTGGACTACTTACTTCGTGATCAAAATCTTTGAATTCACTGTCTGACTGTGGATGTCATTCTGGTAGGATCGCTGTTTGAAGTACGTCCTATATTTTTACGTTACGGAAGCGTCATAACATGAGACCTGATTGGTAAGCCACAAATTTCCTATTGGCTTTTTGGATTTAAGAGGTGTGTCTGGATTATATTATTATTTCGTCTGCATGTGAAATGTGTGGTTCTTGTGAAATATCCTCGCCTATTGGTTGGTGTCAATCAGCTGGATGAAACACTAGCGATTATTGGTGGCTGTGTTAATACTACCGCACGTCTCTACAGCGATGTGCACGCTTTTTGAATATTGAAAGGTTGGTGATTTGAGACATATCTACAGCGTCACTAAAGATGACTATTTATCAAGGCAGTCTTTATACTATTCGTGACAGCGTTACAGCGTATACGCTCATTTATACAAAAGCGATCTCAAAAGCGTATTTCTACAGTGATACGCACACTTGTCTAAAAGTAATTTTAAAAGCGTGTTGATTCAGCGATATGCACGCTTCCTCAAAAGTGACTTTAAGAGCGCATTTCTACAGCGATACGCACGCTTGTTTAGAAGGTGATTATTAAGGCGTATTCCTAAAGCAATACGCACGCTTGTTTATGAGTGATTAAAGAGACTTATTTTATTCTATTTTACATGCGCAAAGCGTTGTGTTCACTTTTATGCACATTTTGATTGTTTTACTTTGCTTTTATTTGTAACATTCTTTTAAAATCTTAGGTAAAGCCTAATTCTATGTAATCTAACATTTTTATAACTTGGTTGATTACATTGTTTGGAAGTATGGTAAACAACCAATGGTATCAGATCACTCAACCATCCCCATTTTTGAGTAAACTGGGAACTCCAGATATTATATGGACTGAATGGTTTGGTTTATTCGAAAATCATTTGATTGCAATTGATGCTTCTGAATATTCTTCTCAACGCAAGTTTGCGATTCTTTTTGGATGTCTTGGTCAGGCTGCTCAGAGAATTTTTAAAAGCATTACACCTATAGCTCCTCCTGTGTCTCAAGATGAAAGTGGAGATAATCCTTGGAATGTTTATGTTGAAGCCATTGCTAGACTTAAAAAGTAGTTCTGTGATGAACCTAATGTAATGCTGAAACGTCACAATTTTTATGCAAGGAAACAAAAGGAGGAGGAGAAAGTGGAAGAGTATATTTCGGCTCTTAGAGTTCTAGCCATTACATGTGACTTTGAACCTTCACCAGATAAGTTCATACGAGATCAATTTGTGTTCAATTGCGCTTCAAGAAAAATTAAACAAAGGATTCTTGGGTGTAAAAATCCATCTTTAAGCGAGGTAATTGATCTCGCTTTAAGTATTTAAGTATTGAGCGGTCGGGGGCGTGGCCAAGATGGCGGGGTGAGCAGACTCACTCTCGGCGAGCTCCCACAAACCAGAGCCCCTAAGCCCTAATTTCCTGCAGATCTCCCCCCGGTTCTGCAAGAGTCCGACACCGGAGGGTGTAGAGCAGCTGTTGGTCCGTCCTCGGGACCTACATGGTTCCGGCGTTGGCCAGATAATGCTCCGAAGGGTGTGAGCGGGCAGTAGCGGAGCTGAGGCGGGGCTGAGACTCGAGGCCTCCGGCAGGAAAGAGCGGGGTCGGAAGGCCTGGCCCGGAGCGGACGCCAGCAGCGTTGCTCGCCCGCGCACAGAGGACCGAGCCTCGCCGAAGTCACAGGCGGGACCCGGCAGAGAGAGGCTATAGGAGGCGGCGGCGAAGGAGCCAGGCCGGCAATCCCGGCCACCCACCCAAGCTACGCCGGAGGAGCTGAGTTTTAGGGCGGCGACCTGGGCCCGTGCGAGAGGCCGGATGGTGATGGTCCTGGGAGCATTGGGGTGAAGCCTCGATACCGGCGACGGAGGGGTACAACGGCACAGAGCTGGATCTCCGGGAAGGCTGTGGAATAATACCTGAGACTGGAGCCGAGTCCCGGTGGGCCTTCCCGCAGCCATCTTGGGAGGTAGTCGGAAGGACAAGCAGAGGCCTCGGGTGAACCCCGAGTGAGCGAGGTCCCGTGAGCTGCCCAGTGTGAAGTTGAGGAGCTGCAGGACAGAAGCCCCCGACTGGGCTTCACGGCCCCCCCCCCTCCTAGCTGACAGAGAACCGGGTGTGGAGTCGCGGCGCCAAGTGGAGGCCTGTGGCGGTGGATCAGGGGTGATAGCGTGGGAGAGGCACCCAATTCGCAAGACGGAGGCCCGGAGCGCAGGTTGGGCCCCCGCGGTGGCACCGTATCCTGGGGAGGAGTGACGGGAGCGAGGGTGCCGCCTACCAGAGCCGAAGTCAGCGAAGGGAGGGAGACTGCTCCCTACCCGGGGACCCAAGACTCGGACGCAGCACCGCGGCGCCGGGTGGCAGCTGGAGGCCCGGGCAGTGAAGGCAGGCCACCGAGAGAAGCACCCGGTGTGGGCAGCAGAGTGACCCTGTGCCGGCTGGGCCCTTGCAGGCTCCCTTCCCTCTCGAGCGCTTCAATCACCTGGGGCGGCGGGCCGCTGCGGGGCCCGAGGCTGGTACAGGGGGAGCACCGGAGGCACGACCCCCCCCCCAGTGAACCAGGGGACGGTCGCTTCGCAGCAACACCGAGTGAAAGCCCTCCACCACGGATCAAGCTGTTTGGCCCTCCGGAAGGCACGCGGCCCAGACTGCGGGGACGCAGAGCACCGCCTGGGTCCTTCACGGACACTATCAACCCCCCAATTCTGGAGAGGGAGCGTTAAGGCCGGAGGAACCACAGACCGGGTCCGAGACTAACCCAAAGGGAGCGCTGGAGACCCACTTCCCCCCACCCAGTGAACTGAAGGTCAGTCGGAACGCCGCAGCGCAGGGGGGGATCCAGAGGCCTGAGATCTAGGAGGTAGGCCACGGGGAGAGAGGACCGGCCAGGGCTGCGGGGGCTCTACAGACAGCCCTAGCCTCCAGGTTCCTCAGGGGAGGCGTAGCCACTAATCGAAGGTCGAAGCCAGCAACGGCGAGAGAGGCAGGAACACGAGTGTGCACCAGTGGCGTAGCCGGACACCTTACCACGAGCGGCGATACTTAGGTGAAGGAGACCACTGGACTGGAACCACCACCAAGGCAGACAACGCGGCTGCCACAGTAAAGGGACCCTGCACTACTGTTTCCCGTCGCGGCGGGGGGTGTGGGGCCACCCCCCCCCTTTTTGGTTTTCCTTGGCGGTGCATGGAGGTGGCGTAGCGCCTGTAGGCCTGAACAGTTGAGGTCCTACGTCTGGCATGCTGGGGATTTAGCAGTGGACCCGGCCTACCCTTGGGACTTGTTGGATTGTGAGACACCGGGGCTTGCTCCCTCTCCTCCCCGGGCTGACCCATATTATTGTGGCTGCTTTGGTGTGACACTCGCAGTGACTGGACTGCGTGCTGACGGGGGATGCGTGGAGGAGTGGTGCCCCCCTCTAGGACTTTAAGCCTGCCAGGACTGATCGGGTGCCCGGACTGCCGACTGCAGCTGAGTCCCTAGAGGTATTGTGCGATTGGCTGCCGACGGAGTGAGAGGGCGGAAGGCCTAACTACTCGGAGCGGTTGGTCAGCTGGTGGCCAGGTGGTGTTGTAAGCGCTGCTGCTGTTGGTGGGGATTGGACGTTTTCATTCATCGCCAAAATGGCCGGCAATAAGGGAAACAGGAAAGGTGATCGCACCCTACCAGAAATGCTGAACAGGGGCAATACCCGGCAAGATCGCGGACAGCACTCCCCAGGTCAGTCCAGCAGCTCGCAGGGGGCGAGCGGGGGAAGCCGCCAGTCACCAGGTCCTTCCTTGAGTCGCTTTTTAGCTCCTTGCGAGAGGACTTCCAGACGCTTAAGCAAGAAGTGGCGGGGGAGGTGAGAGAGGTCCGGCGGGAAGTCGATGGCCTGGGAGAGAGGGTCTCATCTGTAGAAGAAGCGGGCCACGCCAGAGATGAGGAACTCACGCAGCTCCAGCAGGAAGTGATCAGGCTTCGAGACCAACAAATCGATCTCCAATCCCATGTGGAGGATCTCGAGAACCGCTCCCGGAGGAACAACATCCGGGTCCGGGGTGTTCCTCTTGGAGAAGGGGAAGATGCAGCGGATTACCTGCGAGATCTGTTCAGGGACATTCTGGGTGAGCCGACTGATTTTTCGCTCAGGGTTCATAGGGGGCATAGGGTGGGCCCACGACGCAGAGCCCCGGCGCCCCCCCGACCTTCTGGCCTACCTGCCGGACTACCCCTGAAGGAAAGTATCCTGCGGGCGGCTCGTGCCAAGCCCTCCTTGGAGTTCAGAGGTCATAGGGTGGCCCTCTATCAAGATCTCTCGGTGGTTACCCTGCAGAAACGTAAGTCCTTTAAGATTGTGACTGATTTCTTGCGGGAACATGACACTCAATACTCTTGGGGCCACCCCTTTCATATCATCTTTCGCTGGAACGGAATATTACATCAGTTGCGCTCTCTCCAGGATACCTGTACTGTGCTGGGCATCACGGCCACTGAAGAGGATGCTTCCACTCCGCGTCGACGCCGAGTCACCAGGGATGGCTGGCAGTCGGTTCCGGGCCGCGGGTCCCCGGCCTCTTCAGCAAGGCCTGACTCGCCTACCATCCGGGCTGATATGGACAATGCTGTGAGAGAGGTCATCAGGGAAACGGCGACGGAGGAGGTTGCTTTGACCGCCTAGACATTCTCCGGGGGGAGATCGACATCGCTTCTTTTTGAGTCGCAGGGGGGGGGGGAGTGAAGGTTGTGTGGTGGCTGGACGTCCACTTTTGAGACTTTTCCACAGACTTGCCTGTTTGGGCCGGGCTTGGACAATGGTTCCCCTGACTCCTTTCTTGAGGAAACCGGGATGGTGTTCTGGGAGGGGAAGGGGTTGTGTTGGGGTGTTGGGGACCCGGGAGGGGTTGTGGGTGTTGGGAATGGGGGACGGGGCTGTCCAGTGCGCTGTGCTAAGAATTGTTGCTTTGCTTGTGCTTCTCCGCCTTGTCTCACTCGGCATCGGAGGGGGGAGGGTGAAGGGGTGGATTGTGGGGTTGACTGGGGTGTGGGAAGAGGCCCGGTCATATTCAGACTCTTGCCTGGTGCTAAGTTGCGAGGCGCAGGAAGGAGTAGCTTTGTTCATTGTTTTTGGCAGACTGCTTTGCTGTTTGGGGAGGGGGTAGTATGTTTGCACACTACGATCACCACGCAGACTGTTATCGCCTTTACACATATTTCCCACTATGCCCCCTCACACCTTTAAAGTTGTGACTTTGAATGTCAGGGGCTGAATAATCCTGTCAAGAGACGGGCGCTGCTTTCTCTGTTAGAGAATTCGCACGCGGACATATGCCTCCTTCAGGAAACCCACTTGTTGCCGCAGGACACACATAGGCTGCGCCCTTGTAAATTCCCGACGCAATTTTTTTCCTCCAGCACTACCAAGACAGCCGGGGTGGCGATTCTGGTGGCTCGACACTTCAGGGGAGAGCACATTCACAAATTAGCAGAAATGAAAGGACGGTTGTTGGTGCATAGGTTTCGGGTGGGTGGCCTTACTCTCACGATAGGTTCCCTTTATAGTCCCAATGATAAACAAGAGCGGTTCTTGCGGACTGCGGTGGAGGAGATCTCTGCCTCGCCGGATAGGCATATTATCCTCGGGGGTGACCTTAACATGGTCTTTGACTCGGCTGCGGATAGATCTGCGCAGCGCTCCCCGCAAGTCGGGGAAATTTCAGCTGGTTGTAAGGCGGAGCTTGCGGAGATGGACCTCCTGGACCTCTGGCGTCACATGCATCCGATGGATAGGGACTATTCGTACTATTCACATGCGCATAAGACCTACGCGAGGCTTGATCACCTTCTGGTCACTTCGCCGGTGCAGGCTCTGGCGTCCGACGTGACTATGGAGGTAATTTCCTTGTCGGATCACGCCCCAGTCGAGGCCTCTTTTTGCTTGCCACCCTCTGCCTCCCCGTCGAGGACTTGGCACCTCCAAGATACCTTGCTACATAGGAAAGCGGTCACGGACCGTATTGAACAGGTACTCTGTGAATATTTGGCTAACAATGATAATACGGATACCACCCGCGCCACACAATGGGCTGCCTTGAAGGCTGTCCTCAGGGGGGAGTTCCTGTCGATCTCAGCGGCCGAAAACAAGGAGCGCAGGATCAAGAGGGAGGAGCTTACTGACAGAGTCCGGGAGTTGGAGTTGATCCACCGTAGGACCGGGGCACCAAGGATTTGGCGGCAGCTTAAAGAAGCAAGGAAGCTCCTTGTCGCCTTAGATGTAGACCGAGCGGAATATGCGGCCCTCCGACTGCGCCACGCCTTTTATACTGGGGGAGATCGCTGTGGCAAACTTTTAGCTAACAGACTCCGGGCCGCTAGGCAGAGCCAGTTGGTGAAGGAGCTCTCAGACTCCACGGGCGCTGTGGTAGTGTATGATGCCTGCATCTCGGCCGAGTTTAGAGGATTCTACGGAAACCTCTACGCCGGTGACCCGTCGGACGTGCCGGCTATGACCTCCTATCTAGACTCGATCACTCTGCCCGCCTTGGAGCCTTTGCAGGCGGACCATTTGAACAGGGAGATTAGCGTAGAGGAAGTGGTGACGGCCATAGCCAGACTGAAGCACGGCAAAGCACCAGGCCCGGATGGCTATTCTGCCCTCTTCTATAAGACATTCTGTGGGTCGTTGGCACCGGTTCTCACCCGCCTTTTTAACTCTTTCGCGGAGCCTGGAGCCATCCCACCTGACCTTCTGAGGGCCTCTGTTACGGTCCTCCCCAAACCGGGGAAAGATCCTAAATGCTGTGGGGCATACAGACCGATATCCCTCTTGAACGTTGACCTGAAACTTTATACTGGGATCCCGGCCAGTAGACTGGCGCTTCACTTGCCCAGCCTTATTGACCCGGATCAGGCGGGTTTTATCCCGGGGAGGCAGACGGTAGATAATACAAAACAGGTGGTTCATCTGTTGGAAAAGGCTTCCCGGATTCCGGGTGAGAGGATGATGCTTGCGGTTGACGCAGAGAAGGCGTTTGACCGCGTGCATTGGCCTTTCCTGGAGCAGGTACTGGTGAAAGCGGGTATTGGGGACAGGTTTCGCACCATGATCCTTAACTGCTACAAGGATCCATCGGCTGTGGTCCGAGTTAAAGGCCATACCTCTGCTGCCTTCCCCATCGAGAGGGGCACCAGGCAGGGTTGTCCACTTTCGCCCTTGCTCTTTGCACTATACATGGAGCCGTTTGCTCAAAGAGTGCGGACACGACCAGAAGTAGAGGGGATACGGATGGGCGGCTTCACCCATACAATCAGTCTCTATGCTGATGACGTCATCTTCACATTGGCTACGCCCCGGATGGCACTCCCGGCCTGCATGGAAGAACTGGCAGCATTCAGCAAGGTCTCGGGTTTTAAGATGAATATGGGGAAGTCAGTAGCTATGGATATTTCCCTGGCGCCGGACACCAGGGCATATTTGCAGAACAGATTCCCGTTACTTTGGTCCTCAGAGGCGATCCCCTATTTGGGGATTCAGATAGCCCCAACGCTGCCAGCCATGGTCGCGGCTAATTATTCAGCTTTGGGAGTCAAGATCAAGAACGAGCTAGGCCGCTGGAATCGTGGCATTTTCTCCTGGCTGGGTAGGATTGCTGCCGTCAAGATGACGATCTTGCCGCAAGTGCTCTACTTATTTAGGGCTTTGCCGCTCCAGCCACCGAAGGGATGGATACAGCAGTTACAGTCGGATGTGGCCCGTTTTATTTGGCAGGGGAAAAAACCTAGGTTACGCAGGGCCCTCTCCCTTTTGTCTCCTGACGCTGGAGGTCTAGGCATTCCCGACTTTCGTAAATATTTTCAGGCAACGCAATTAAGATACCTGGTCGAATGGTGCATGTGGGAGTTGGATAAGCATTGGCTTTTCCAGGACCAGGCGGTGGCGGGGCGGCCTCTGCAGGAGATACCGTTCCTGCACCGTGCCCACCGGCCTAAGAATCTCTATGCTTCCTTTATTACAAGGGTGCCATTGCGGGTCTGGGACGTGACTTACCTTAAGTATGATCTCACCACATTCCCTTCGCCGCTCTCGCCGCTGGTGGATAACCCTGCCTTTACTCCCGGAATGGAGAAAGGTGCCTTTGCACATTGGAGGCAGGCGGGGTGCAGAGCACTGTGTCACCTGTACGGTTCTGAGGGTGTTATCCCTTTCACACAGTTTCGAACGGAATTCTCACTCCCCGAAACTGAGAGACACCGGTATGTGCAAGTCCGACATTGGGCTCTCCACCCGCAGGTACGGGACGTGGCGGATAGGATGCGTTCACCGTGCGAGAGATGGCTGTTGTCCCGTACGTCGGACTCGAAACTGATCTCGGATTTATATAAGTTCTTACAAGTACCCTCAACACACTATCATAACCCCGGGAGAGCTAGATGGGAGCGGGAACTTGGGAGGGCACTGAGCCCCAAGGAATGGGACCACATATCTTATAGGGCGCGCCACTCTGCATATCTCATGGGCCTCACTGATACCTTCACTAAAGTGTCCACCTACTGGTACTACACACCTGAGCGGGTCCATGAGTTCGACCATAGCAAGATTGACACATGCTGGCGGGGGTGCGGACATCGGGGCACACTCACGCACATTCTATGGGACTGCCCTCTCCTAGCTAGTTTCTGGAAGGAAGTGCTGGATGAAATTGATTCTCACTTTGGTATAGAGCTCCCGCGCTTCCCGGCGTATACCTTGCTAGGGCTCCCAAATGCTTTAATGTATCCCCTCAGGTCCAGAAGGGGTAGGCAGAGCGCCATTGCCCTCGGTTTTGCAGTTCAGAACATTTTGATATACTGGCGCACGGACACGACGCCTACAGTTACAGGCTGGCTCCATAGCCTGTGGCACGTGCTGGGTATGGAGAAACTGTCTTTGGTGGTGGCTGGGGATGTAACGCAATTTAACAAACTGTGGCAGCCATTTCACTCTATGTTGCTCACGGAATTCAGAGAACTCACCTGTCCGAAGTACCTTCGCCTACTGCGGCTTACGAGTCCGCTGGCATCGGATCAGTGAACGGGGTGGGACTCTTCTCCCCAATTGCCTAAAACCCTGGGACATAGGTAACATGTTGGTAGCGCACTGGACAGTGGGGGGGTGGGGAGGGGGTGGAGTTGGGTGGGGTGAGGGGGTGTTGGGGAGGGGGGCGTTTGTACTTAAAAGTTGTGTCATGCCAGACTACTGCACATTTTCATTTGCGGATCCTATGATGCTGTATGCCTGTTTTGGTGTGTCACGTTGAATAAAATACTTTAAACCTAAGTATTGAGCGGTCTACCTTGACTAGTAAGGTTGTGATGGAACCAATCAAACAAGGAGTAAATGTGGTTGACTTTTCTGATTCTGATCAGGAAGGAACTGTTTGTGCGATCAACCCTAAAGGTAAAACACAGTTTGGTTCTAAACCTTTTCAAAGGAAACAGATTGTATTCTGTTATAGATGTGGTTCTAAAGACCACATAGGCAACGCGCCAAACTGTCCAGCTCTTAAGAAATGTTGTACTGTTTGCAAACAGATTGGTCATTTCCAAGGAGTATGCAGGTTTGCAAAGAAACCTCCGAATGTAAACTTCATTGAGTATGATGTTGATTCTTGCTCAATTTCTTTCAAGAATATTGTTGTAACTTTAGATTATAATGGGGATGTAGACTCTATCAAGGGTCCTTTATGTTCTGCAATCATAGATAACGTTCCATTACAGGTTATGGCAGATTCTGCTTCCCCATTCACAATTCTAAGAGACTCAACGTTCTATGAAAAATGGAATAGAAGAGTTGAGCTGTTAAAGTCTGATGTGAACCCCAAGGCATTTGGAGAAAAGGATATCAACATGATTGGTTATTTTTCAGGTTTGGTTCAATGCCTTGGGAGGGAAACAGTAACTAAGATTTATGTGGCTGAGAAAGGAAAGAACATCGTGGGGTGGAACGATCTTGCTAGGATGGGTCTATATCTGGTTCCTGGGGATGATGACCCTATTAAGGTGGGTGAATTGCCTAAATTCATGAACAATAATTTACCTGTTTCCATAGTGGATTGTGCTGATACAAATGTTTTAGCTATTCAAGACATCCTCACTGAGTTCAAACCTGTTTTTAAAGAAGTGGTTCGAAGTGTAAAAGGGTTTGAACATAAAATCTGTCACCCACTTCCTAGGATCCATGTGCTTCTGGCGAACATAGGGGAGGCTAGATGGTTCTCACTGATCGACCTGAGGTCAGCGTATCATCAAGTTTCATTGTCAAAAGAGTCTCAAGAACTTACATCTTTTATCACCCCTTTTGGTGCCTTTAAATTTCTACGACTTTCAGAAACTCATAGATTTGTTATTTCAAGGGATGTCAGGGGTGCAAGCATATCTTGATGATATTTTAATTTTTGCAAAATCCTTAGATGAGCATAACAGGATTTTAAGACATGTGCTTTCAATTTTAATGTCCAGAAATATGACAGTCCGCAGCGATAAATGTAAATTTGCTGTTAACAAGATTGATTATTTGGGTCATACAGTCTCTGACCAGGGTATCACTCCCAAGTTCTCAGTTATCAATGATATTGAGGATGTATAACCACCAACTGATAAAGAAACTTTACGGTCTTTCCTCGGCTTAGCTGAGTACTATGCTAGGTTTGTTCAATCTTATTCCCAGTTGGTTGAACCTTTAAGATATCTCTTGCGGAAGGGTTCCAGTTTTGTTTGGACTGACGAGTTAAACAGAACTTTTTGTGATGTGAAAAAAATGATTGTTTCAGCTAAAGCCATACACGCTTTTAGGGAAGATGCTGTTTCTATTATTACAGTGGACGCCAGCATTTCTGGCCTGGGTGCTGTTCTCACTCAGAGAGCTAACGGTCAGGAGCAAACCGTTGCGTTCGCTTCTAGAGCTCTTAAGGATTTTGAACAAAGATACAGTACAATAGAGAGAGAGGCTATAGCATGTGCCTGGGCGGTTCACAAATTTAAAATGTATATTTGGGGAAGGAAATTCGAGTTAGTTACTGACCACAAGCCTTTAGTTTATATTTTTAATAAATCTAGCTCAGCTTCTATGTCAGCGAGACTTATGAGATTGGTGTCCAAATTGCAAGAGTTTAATTTTACGGTTAAGCATATTCTGGGAGGCAAGAATTTTCATGCCGATTGTTTATCCAGGATGGCTATGACTAAGGATGATGAAGAAGACTTTCTGGTGGAAGACGTGGAGTGTGTTACTGTAGTGGATGCTGTGAATGAGATGGGTGATATTATTTCGGAGAGTGACTGGAAAGATGCTGCCTCAGTGGACAATGTACTTTTGAAAGTCATCGACTATGCTACTCATTGTTGGCCAGAACCTAGGGGTTTGAGTGGAGATTTGCGTAGGTTTGCACAAGTTGCAGAGGAACTTTCGGTGGAGAATGGTATAATTCGTAGAGGCGAAATATTTGTTCCACCTTTCAGACTGCATGAGTCAATTATCAATAAGGCACACCAAGGTCATTTAGGGGTGACGAAAACGGTTATGCGTATTAAACAACATTATTGGTGGCCCTCAATTGATATTCAGGTCAGGAATTTGATTGATTCTTGTCCCGAATGTTTGATGTCTGACAAACATTGGCGCACTATAAAGGTTCCTTTGTACCCGACTGAGTTTCCAAACTCAGCTTGGGAAAAAGTGGGTGTTGACTTTTCAGGTCCGTATTCTGTCCTGGAGCAGGAGAATAAGTATGTGATTCAAGTGGATGTATTTTGATGTTGTGAAATCGCCGGATTCGGATTCAACTATATCTTTTCTCAAAAGATTTTTGATTTGGAAGGGACCCCTAAATTAATTGTCACCGACAATGGGACACATTTCGTCTCAGAAAAAATGTGTAGGTTTTTGAAGGAGTTGGATATCAAACAATTGAAAGTGGCATTATATTCTCCAGCTTCCAATGGTCTAGTTGAGAGTGGGAATAAGGTAATTAAAGAAGGCATTCAGACCGCAGTGTCATTTAATTACAAGGTGGAGGATTTTGTCAAACAAAGGTGTGGCATTATAATACGTCCCCTCATTGTGTTACTGGAGTATCTCCATTTTCTCTTTTGAGAGCGAGGGAAAATCGTTCTCTTTTTTTCCCTTCTTGGTTGAGTCAGAATACTATCAAGAAAGTGGCGGATTTAGATTCCGTTAGGAGGTCTGTTCAGGACAAGCAAACTCGAATGAAGTTACATATTGATGTAGGAATAGATGGTAAAGTTGTGGATATCTTTGCAGGTGATTGGGTATTAATTAAGAATCCAGGAAGAGTTGTCAAAGGTTGTTTGAAATTCTTTACACCAGTTCAGGTTTTGAAAGTTAGCAAGGGAGCTGCATTTCTGGGAAAAAAGGGTTGGTGGAAAAAGCGTCAGTTAATGAAAGTGACGGATCAACAGGCTGAGATCATTGGGGGTAGACACAGGAAAGATCATTCAGATGGTTTAGATTGGAGTTTTTGGTTGAGTGCGCCTAATGTCTTAAAAGAACCTGCTCATGCTGAACCACTGCCTATTCAAACTAATAGTCAATGTACTAGGAATGTGGTTAATCCACGAAATGTTGCTAATGATTAAACCCTTTCTTCCTTTGGCAGACCTATTAGAGCACCGGAGAGATATAATGAATTTGTTAGATTTTGAATGTTTATTTTATTTTATTTTCAGGTTGTTTGTTGTTGTAAGGGCGAAGGTGATGCAGTGTAATGATTATGTCATGCACCGCACGATGTTTCGCGGGGTGTATGTTGGCGCTGCTGCGCGTGTATAAACATGTTTATTATTGAATGCTTGTTACTCGCGCATGAACGCCTGTTCTGCGGTTGGCCATTGTCACCGTTGGCTTGCCGCTGGTCAGACGCTTCGTGATCGGGTGGAGTTTTATACTGCAAATAAATTGGATTTTAATCAATAAAATACTCCTCTTTTATTGCTACACTCACTCAGTCCCAAAGTCTCAAAACTTCAGTTTTCCCACAGTGCCCTTTGCTCAATAAATAAATGAAGGAGGAACTTCTAGCGTGCACTGTCACTCGCACACAAGTATCATGGTGCTGAGATTAGTTCCCGCACAAATCCAGAATGCAGGTACTGTGAAAGAGAGAGGAGGAGGACTAGATTAAGAAGTAGAAGAAAGTCTGTGGCAAGAAACAGCCAGGTTTTCAGATTCTTTTGAATATGGCTTCAGTGTCCATGAACTGGAGAGAGCTTGGGAGTTGGTTCCAGGCTTTGGGACCTAGTACCACGAAGGACTTTCCACTTCTCATTTTAAGTATAAAGGGAGGTGAGCTTTAAAAGATTAACATTGTATGAACTCAGCACCCTCTGCTTCTTGTAGCGGCTGAAACTGGCAATGATGTATTTGGGGCCGGTGGAATTAAAAGTTGTGAAAACCAATAGGAGCATCTTCAATAGTATCCTCTTATAGATTGGCAGTCAGTGTAGTTTTTTTTAAGAGCTGCGGAGGCTGACCTCTGTCTGGGGAGTTTTAGTACCAGTCTAGCAGAGGCATGCTGAACCAATTGGAGCTTATGAAGTAGCTGCTTGGATGATCCTGCGTAAAGACTATTGCAATAATCAAGTCTTGAGGCGATAAGAGCGAAGGTACTGTTTTCCTGGTGGCCAAAGAAAGAAAATCAAAGAAAAAAATTAGGGGTTTAATAAGGTTGAAGCACTTTCTGACTACTGTCAGAGATTGTGGGTGGAAGGAGAGGGCGCAGTCGAATTTCCCCACAACATTGTTTGCGACTTCCAATGTGGCAGGGTGCAGGGGCACGGAGTTGGGTCACCATTGGATCGGGGAGAACAGGTTTGACTTGCCAAATAGCAGGGTTTTGGTTTTATCCGTGTTGCATTTAAGGTGATTGTTTTGCATATGCAAAATGACATTTGTGAAACAATTTTGGAAATTTTGTTGGGAACGGAAAGAGCCTTTGCCCAGGAAAAGAGTAAGCTGTGTATCGTCAGCATAGGACATGGTAGCGATTCTGAATGAGGCTATCAGAGAAATAAGGGGAGCCATATAGATATTAAACAGTCCTGGGCTAAGGGATGAGCCCTGTGGGACCCCTAGAGTCACTGGTCTTTCTGCTGATGAAAATTATCCTAGGGCTACCATTTGTCTCTTGTCAGTCAGGAAAGACTTGATCAAGGCCAGAGCCTTATTGGAGATGCCGCATTCTTGGAACTAGTAAAGGAGTATGGCATCTGAAATGGTGTCAAACACTGCGGGGAGATCAAGCCGTATCAGCACTGTTGCCGGTGTCTAAGGTCATTTTAGTTATCTAGGAAGTAAAAGTTACTTAAGAGTAAGCCAGCCTCTGGGGATCAGATGTGGGGAGGAAAAAGACTAGGGCTTGCAAAAGTGGCTCCTCGCTGCGGGACGCCTGAGTGATTTTTATGGAACTCCGGCGCCTTTCCAAAACGTTGTGGCCGCTCCTCCCAGGTCGGCAGGCAGGAAAAGATGCCCACTGCCACACCAAGAGCATAGACCCGGGTAGAAGAAGGGTGCAGGCGCTGAGGCTGGGGACATGGAGCTGGGCCAGAGCCAGCGTGCTCGCCGCATCGGAGTCTGAGGAGAGACCGAGGGAGCGGGGTCCAGGGAGCAGCGGGCAGCGGGGATGTTAGGGCACCGAGAACGGAACAGCTAACTGAGCCCGGGCACCATGAGCTCGCCCTTCCTCTCTGCCCCGGCCGCTGCGGCGCTCTGTCAGCCTGGATCCCGCTCGCTGCTCGCACCGTGCGCCTGCTGGTGCTGGGGCAGAGAGCTGTGGGAAAGACAGGTAACTCGCTGCCTGCCAGCTGCGTGCCTTCATTGTGTGTGTGTTGAGCCAAGGCAGCATGGCCGCTGGAGAGGGAGGGAGGGGTGCAGCCCGGTGGCGAGGGGGAGGCGGCGGAGAAGGAAAACATCCTGGGCTGCCTGGCGTGTGTGAGATCCCCGGTAACTGAAATTGCTACATCTATCCCGGCAACAGAGACGCTAGCAATGGCGAAAAACATTCCTGTAAAAAAAAAAAAAAAAGTAAACGCCCACAATGACCCACCTCTGAATGACGAAACAAAGGGGGCGGGGCTTAAAAAAAGACAGAAACGCCCACAAATCTGCTCCAAGACTGATTGACATCATTCTCTTCCAATGGCTAGCCTCCATTTATGGAGCTAGCCATTGGAAGAGAGAGGCGGGTTCAACCCCAGTACTGAAAAACATGAGATCTCGGCCTGCGCGACACTGCTGCGCAGTGTACGCTCGGCCGAGCCCTAAAAAACACTCAAAGGAGAGGTTCAGCAAAAATACACATTACAGAGAGAAAAAGGGGTTTTACGTCACCAATACAACACCGTAGGTGACTTGCCATAAGAAAATGCTGTCTGTCAAATGGTAGCCTAAAGAATTGACACCACAAGAAGCAACAGTCATGATTCCTCACGTGATGGGAAATTATGAAAGTAACAAGTACATCCTCTACAGGCGACAGGAAATGTGGACCATACAGAACCACATATATCAAGAACATACAGGATAAAAGAAAATCCAATTATAAAATAGTCTCCAAGACTTTCATGGATGATTGCCAGCCAAATACATGTTAAGTCTTGAGACAAGTTGGACCAACCCTTGAATCACAAACCTTTGGTTGCCAAGTTACTGTACCACAAAGTGGAGCATGAATAGGGATTGCCTGCCTTTGAGTAAATACTCATCTCTACACTAGACACAGTTCCTTTACCCTAAAGGAAGAACTTACAAGCAAATAGCATCTACAAGTATGCAAAGTATAAACTCTGAACTAGAGCAACGCTCCAATTTGCTCAATCTCTTCAAAGGATTGAAGCACTCATAATAAATACGTAGTCCGCTCAAGCAGAGAGAACAAACTGCACTGAATACACTGGTTAAGAAAAACCATAGACCGATGTAAATGCAACACAACCCCCCATGAGCGTATCACAAGAGGAAAAGAGCGGTTATTAGCTCACTACCATAGTCCATTAGAGAATATAAAACGAAGTTCAAGAAGGACTAAAGTGTATATATAGAGATCTACAGTATAGAAATAGACTACAAAAGTAGTATTTCCGAAAAACTATACAACAGAAATCAATACTCCACGTAGAGTAAGTCACATACCCAATAAGGGGTAGAACCTCTTGAGACTAGGCTCTTCATCAGAGTAAAATGAAAGAATAAACCAGCTACACAGCTGTATATATCATCCCGATATTAAAAAAGTCAAATCCGGAGACAGATTTTCTCATTACATGCAAAAAGTAATGCTTAACTCTTCAACACTACAAGACATAGCAGAGGGAGGAGATAATCCTTAAAGATAAGAACCACAGCTGTGCAAATATAAGACATAAACAAAAGACCTGATAAACAAGTTACTTACCTTCGGTAACGATATATCTGTAGGAGACATATAGTAGTTATCAATCAATCAATCAATCATAACACTTGTATAGCGCGCGACTCACCCGGAAGGGTCTCAAGGCGCTTGGGGGAAGGGGGCCGCTACTGCTCGAACAGCCAGGTCGAGTTGTCTCCTGAAGGCGAGGTGGTCCTGGGTCAGCCAAAGGTGGATGGGGAGGGAGTTCCATGTCTTGGCCGCCAGGTAGGAGAAGTATCTGCCTCCGGCGGTGGCTCTTCGGATGCGTGGTACGGCGGCGAGGGCGAGGCTAGCGGATCGTAGCTGGCGGGTGGGCGTGTGGAAGGTCAGGCGGTCGTTGAGGTACTTGGGGCCCAGGTTGTGGAGAGAGTTGTGTGCGTGGGTGAGGAGCCTGAACGTGATCCTCTTGTTGACAGGGAGCCAGTGCAGGTTCCTCAGGTGGCCGGAGATGTGGCTGCGTCGAGGGATGTCCAGGATGAGTCGGACGGAGGCGATCTGGATGTGTTGTAGTCTTTTCTGTAGCTTGGCTGTGGTTCCGGCATAGAGGGTGTTTCCGTAGTCCAGCCGGCTGGTGAAGAGGGCCTGGGTGACCGTCTTCCTGGTTTCGATCGGGATCCATCGGAAGATCTTGCGGAGCATGCGGAGGGTGTGAAAGCATGAAGAGGAGACGGTGTTGACTTGTCTGGTCATCGAGAGGGAGGAGTCCAGGATGAAGCCCAGGTTGCGTGCGTGGTCTGTCGGCTTGGGGGCGGTGCCCAGGGCTGGGGGCCACCAGGAGTTGTCCCAGGCGGTGGGTGATGGCCCAAGGATGAGGACTTCCGTCTTGTCTGAGTTCAGTTTCAAGCGGCTGTTCTTCATCCACTCGGCAACGTCTTTCATCCCTTCGTGGAGGCTGGTTCTGGCGGTGTCGGGGTCTCTGGTGAGGGAGAGGATCAGCTGGGTGTCGTCGGCGTAGGAGATGATGTTGAGGTTGTGTTGGCGTGCGATAGCTGCGAGAGGTCTCATGTAGACGTTGAAGAGGGTGGGGCTGAGTGATGATCCTTGCGGAACGCCGCAGATGACTTCGGTTGCCTCGGAACGAAACGGGGGGAGGCGGACTCTCTGTGTTTTTCCAGCGAGGAACGAGATGATCCACTTCAATGCCTTCTCTTGGATGCCGGTGTTGCTGAGGCGTTGGACTAGGGTGCGGTGGCAGACAGTGTCGAACGCGGCAGAGAGGTCCAGGAGAATGAGTGCCGCTGTTTCCCCGTTGTCGAGAAGGGCTCGGATGTCGTCAGTGGCTGTGATGAGGGCGGTCTCGGTGCTGTGGTTGGCTCTGAAACCGGACTGCGAGGGGTCGAGGGATCCATTCGTCTCGAGGAAGGCGGCAAGCTGTCTGTTGGCGATCTTCTCGATGACTTTGGCAGGAAAAGGGAGGAGCGAGATGGGGCGGAAGTTCTTGAGGTCGGTGGGGTCCGCTGTTGGTTTCTTCAGTAGGGCGCTGAGCTCGGCATGCTTCCGGCTCTCCGGGAAGGTGGCGGTGTCGAAGGAGGTGTTGATGACGTCTCGGAGTTGGGGTGCGATGGTGGAGTCGGCCTTGTTGAAGACGTGGTGGGTGCAGGGGGCAGTCGGAGATCCGGAGTGGATGGAGTTCATCGTGCGGGCTGTGTCTTCGGTGGTCACTGCGGTCCAGGTGCGGAGGGTGGCGGTGGGGTGCGTTGGTTCGACGGTTGGGTGCGAGGATGGTGTGCCGAAGCTGTTGTGGATGTCGGCAATCTTGCGGTGGAAGAACAAGGCGAGGGAGTCGCAGAGATCTTGTGAAGGGGTGATGTTGTTGTTGCCGGTGCTGGGGTTGGAGAACTCCTTGACGATGCTGAAGAGTTCCTTGCTGTCGTGGGCGCTGTTTTCCAGTCGATCCTTCAGAGATATAGTTATCGATTACTCACCTTAGAATTACCCCTCAGGCATCAGACTGGATCTGGATAATTTTTTCTTCAGCAGTACCCCTGCGTGTCTGTAGGTGGCGTCGGTCGACTCCGCGTTTGTCGCTGGTGTCTTGATCGCCGGAATGACATCGCAGTATCTACTTAGACGCCGCCCCTGTGCCCTGACATCAGTTCTTTACACAACATTCCACGCCAGAAGCGCATAGCCATGCAAGACACTGACCACTGGTGCACAAAACTACGACCATGAAAGGGAGTTCCTTACCCTAGAAGTCAATTCGCAGAACGGGGAGGATGGATGGGGAGGTGAGGAATCCATAACGAATATATGTCTCTTACAGATATATCGTTACTGAAGGTAAGTAACTTGTTCATCTGAAAGAGTCTATTAGTTATTGATTCCTCACATTAGAATAGATACTCCAGCAATACCATCCCCAGAGGTGGGTCTGCAAACTAAGTTCACACCTGAAAGCCCTGGAGAACTGACAGGCCAAAGAAGCTGTCTCTCCAGACTTGGCTGTCCAGGCAGTAATGTTTGGTGAATGTGGCTGCCTGGCAGATCTCATAAAGAGGGACACCACGTTCCAAAGAAGTAGTGGCTACCGTGGCCCTGGTGGAATGGGCACTTAGCCCCACTGCAGGTTACTTTCTTCACTAAGGAATAGCAGATTTTGATGCAAAGAACGACCCATCGAGAGATGGTCCGCTTTTGCACGGCCCAGCCTTTTTTGGCGCCCACATAGCCAACAATGAGCTGGTCATCCACCCGGAATTGTTTTGTGCGATCCAGGTAGGATGAAAGCGCACGTTTTGGATCCAGGCGGTGGAGCCTCTACTTCTCTTTAAAGGATGCAGGGGCGGGAAGAAGGTGGGCAAGTCTGTCCTATTTGGAAGGAAGTAACCACTTTGGGAAGGAAAGAAGGCCTAGTGCGAAAGAAAACCTTGTCCGGATGAACAGCCAGGAAAGGAGGTTTGGAAGAAAGGGCCTGAAGCTTACTCACCCTGCGAGCAGAGGTGATGGCAACCAAAAAGGCAGTTTTGAGTATCAAGAGTCTGAGAGAACAGTTATGTAGTGGCTCGAAAGGAGCACACATAAGATAGGTCAGAACCAGGTTCAAGTCCCACTGGGGCTTTACGAAGGAAATAGGACGAAATAAGTGAGTAATGCCCTTAAGGACGCGATTTATAATATGGGACTTGAAAAGAGAAGGCTGATTAGGAAGCCGAAGAAAGGTCAAAATGGCCGAAAGATAACCTTTTAGAGTGGGTCAAAGGAAGGATGAAGAGGAGAACCTCTGAAAGAGGGGCAGAAAGGGGATCCACAGCCTTAGCTGCGCACCATGCCGCAAATTTGTTCCATCTACAAGCGTTTACCGTTTTGGTGGAGGGACTCCTGACTGCCAAGATAACGTTACAGACTTCTGGAGGAAGGTCGAAAGCTGTCAACTGTCACAGCTCAATCTCCATGCAGAGAAGTGGAGGCTGGACAGGTTCCAGTGGAGGACCATACCCTTCTGCTGCGACAGAAGATCCTCACGACGGGGCAGTCTGATTGGAGGATCGATAGTCATGTGCAGTAGCTCGGGATACCAGGATCTTCGTGCCCAGTCCGGGGCCACAAGAAGGACTTGGGCCCGGCCGCGCGTGATCTTTTTCAGCACTCTGGGCAGAAGTGATATAGGCGGAAAGGCGTATAGAATACAGCAACTCCACTCGTGGCGAAAAGTGTCGCCTAGCAAGTGCCGCCTTGGAAATTCCAACGTGCAGAACTGCTGACCTTGCGCTTTCTCTTCGGTGGCGAATAGATCTAACCAAAGCTCTCCCCACCACTGAAAGAGGCCTTTCACCACCTGAGAGAAGACACAATTTGTGATCCATCATGCACCGGCGGTTGAGTTTGTCGGCCCTGGCCTTCAGAGAACCTGCAGGGTGTTAAACCACCAGAGACATGCAATGATGTTAAAGCCACTTCCAGAGACGAAGTGCCTCCTGACATAGGGTCCACAACCCTACCTGCCCTGTTTGTTGCAGAACCACATGGCCGTGGTGTTGTCCGTGAACACCTGCACTACTCTCCCTTTGATGGAATCAAGGAATGTCTTCAGTGCAAGACAGATCACCCGAAGCTCCAGAACACTGATGTGAAGCCCGGACTCCGCCGGAGACCAGAGGCCTCTGATATCCGCCTCTCCCAGGTGGCCGCCCCACCGCAGACGTGATGCATCTATCACCACTGTGAACTCTGGTTGGGGAAGGGAGAGGGATCTGCTGCTAACTCAATCTCGGTTCGTTAGCCACTACTGCAGTTGGTGTGCAGTGCCCTCCGAGATCTGGATGCAATCGGAAAGATTCCCCATATGCTGTGCCCACTGGAACTTCAGGTACCACTTCAGAGCCTGTATATGCCACCTGGCATAGTCCACCTGCAGGAGGCCATGAGGCCCAATAGCCTCAGGGTCAGTCTGACCGAAACCTGGGATAGAGGCTGAAAGATCAGAATCATAGCACGAATATCCAGGACTCGCTGCTCGGGAGGATAAGCCTGAAACTGCGCTGTGTCCAGAACCGCTCCGATGAAAAGGAACTTCTGAGAGGGAATCAGGTGTGACTTCAGCACATTGATGGTAAACCCCAGTGAATGCAGGAGGTCGTCCGTAGTCTGGAGATGAGAGACGACCGTCTGGGGCGAGCTCGCCTTCAAAAGCCAGTCGTCGAGATAGGGGAAGACTGGAACCCCTGATCTACGCAGATGAACTGCGACCACCGTCATCACTTAAGTGAACACCCGTGGGGCCGTGGTAAGGCCAAAGAGGAGCACGGTAAACTGAAAGTGCTCTTGGCCTACCGTGAACTGTAGGTAACGCCTGTGGGCCGGCAGGACGGGGATGTAAAAATACACGTCCTGCAAGTCCAACGCTACCATCCACTCTCCAGTGTCGAGGGCAGACAGGACCTGAGCCAATGTCAACATTTTGAACTTCTCCTTCCGGAGGAAGCAATTGACGTTCCTGAGATCCAAGATAGGACGCAGGCCCTTGTCCTGTCTTGGGCACCAGAAAGTAGTGGGAATAACAGCCACAACCTACTTCTGGGGCAGGAACTCGCTCGATGGCTCCCTTGGCCAAAAGAACTGTAACTTCCTGGTAGAGAATAGCCAAGTGATCCTCCAACATTCGATGGAATTGAGGTGGCATGGATAGAGGGGTAGTCTTGATGATGGTGGTGATGGCTCCGTGACCTCTCTGTCGACCGGGACCTTGAGGGAGTGGAGCGAACTGCCGGACCTCAAGAAGCTTTCGGGACTGCTCCAGCAAAGACTTCAAGTTCATAGCCCGGCAGTCGGAGCACAACTTCAGGTCATGGTCACGCTCCAAACACCAAAGGCACATGAGGTGCGGGTCTGTAACCGACATCAATTTGCTAAAGATGTTGCAAGCCTTGAAGCCGGTTCGAGGACGGGACATCCCTAGGTACACCAGGAGTCAAACCACTTGAAAAGACGTTGACAAAAAGTCACAAAAAGAGAGTCAAAAAGTGACTCGAAGTACCGCTCTCTCCGGATCTGCGCTGGCTGGCGCAGAAAAAGAAAGAACTGAAGTAAGCGTGCAGGGGCGGCATCTAAGTAGATACCGTAACGTCATTACGGCAATCACTACGCCAACCACAAATGGGGAGTCGACCGACGTCACCTACCGACTCGCAGGGGTACTGTTGAAGAAAAAATTCTCAGGTTCTAGTTTGGCACGTGGGGGTAATCCTAAAGTGAGGAATCCATAACTAATAGTCTCTTTCCATTAAGGTCAAATGACACATGGCCAGCACTGAGGAGTTGTACTGCACAATCGCATGGCTGTCAAATAAACAGGCTCCATCAAAGGGCAAGTATTTCAAACTCTCCCGAATATTATCAGGAAATCTCGACTCACGCAACCAAGGGTGTCTACGGAGAGCAATTGACCGAGCCATAGCTCTGCCGATAGAACCTGTTGGGTCCATCGCCGATTTAATATTAAACTTCACCATCTCATGAACATCCTGCACAAGCTGAGAGTTTTCAGCCCTGACCCCTTCCGGATGGGAAGGAAGCAGTTGTTAGTTGACAGAGTCCCAAAAAGGAAAAGAAGCCCTTCCTAAGACACAAGATGTGTGCAACGACTCAAGTTCACACTAGTCGGCGCAAACATTTTCCGCCACGCATCTCTGACCACCTAGACGCTCTACCTGGTGGAAGCAAAGGAGACACCTCCAAACTTGGCGACGCTGTAGCAGTTGGCACAACAAATCCTATAGTAGTAGGGTGTCGAGAAAGACAAGCAGGGTAGTCCGGAGCAGGACGATGACGATGAAAAATGGCACGGTCAACAGAAATACCAGACATTGGCCATGCCCAAGTACCCAGGAGAATGTCGTACAGCAACTCTCCATATGGTAATAAAGGTTGAACACCAGTGCTACCCTGATGAAGCAGATCCAATAATGGATCAGATGACAAAGTCACTGACAGAAGCTGTAATTTTAGTATTCCAGCAGCTCTCTTAATAGCCTTAGCAAAAGCTGCACTAGCCTCCGTCGCCATTCGTGGAAGTGAAAGCAGATCATAGTTAGGAGATGGTTGCAGACTACTATCTCCACCAAATGTCGCCAAAGTACCTCCTAACTGAGCCTAACCAAACCAACCAAGCGGTCGACATCACCAGGGACTGCAGAGTCTTGCAATACTGGAGAAATAGCAACATACCCATCCTCATCCTCAATTTGTAAAGGAGAAGGTGCAGAAACTGCAGTGGCTAAAAGCGGCATCTCCTGCGCTGATCGATGTCGGGCGGCGTTGTATTGACGTGTACCAGGAATGGTGTCTCCAGCATCGAGCGGCGTTGTGACCACCTCATCCAACGCCACCAGCGTCACAACAGGAAGCTGCACCGGGGTGTGTCCTGACGTCGTAATAACTTAAGGTGCGGAATCGAGGTCCTCGACCGGCACAGAGGTGAACCCGTCAGCGTGCTCCCGATCAGAGTCCCTTCAATTTCTTTGGGGCCTGAACACGCACCAGGGGGAGGTGTTGACCCAAAGAAGGATTGCAGAGCATGAAAATATGCCTGCATCTGGGTCGTAGTCGCCCCGGCTCCAGGATAAGGAGGGAGGCCCAGGGTCAACTCCTGCACTACATCATACATTAAGGAACAGGAGGAACCAGCAACATGTGGAGAAGTGTGGCTCACTGGTTAGAGCAGGCAGACCCTGAAGCAGAGGTCAGACCAGGGACCAGGGTTCAATTCCCGACGCGGCAGGGTCTTGAGCTGAAATGTCCATGGACTCGATAATTCTCACTTCGGTGCCTGACCTAATCATGGGTTCACACTCTGCAACTCTGGGCATTAAGCTTGCTTAATCTCCACAACGGCCCCCCGTGGCGGGATGCCTGGCTTTCACCTTGGGGATGCCCTGTAGGGGCTATCTCACAGGGAAAAACCAGGACGGGTTCCCAAGGCAAGCGCGGAGATACCCCTTCGGGGGTCGATTCTGGCGCTATATAAGAATATAATAATAATAATAATAATAATAACATCACAACTTCATGTTGCTGAAGACCTTTGGGACCTCGATCCCTTCCGATGGGGTTTACGTGACTTGGACGAGGGACGCCCACGGGCACAGCTCCTTGAAGAGCCCTGTGCAGGAACTTTAGAGGGGGAAGGAGATAGACGTCGCCTGGACTCCGATCGGTAGAGCCGTTGTGAGAAGTTGGCCTGATATATAATGCTCACTATTCTAGTGAGCACTTTGTATCAGTCAAAACAACCCTTATGGTGATTGGTTGTAAGTCAACCTTATAGACCAGCTATCCTAGTAGCGTGGATACGAGCAGTCTTCGGGCTAAACTCTAGAGGGCGTGTTAAGCCAGCTGTTATACCATCACATATACCTAGGCTGTTCGGAATTCGGTTTAAACCGAATGTAAACGATAATACCCTACCGATTGAAAATAAGGTGACCTGGTTTAAACCGAGTGTCACTGTTTTTTTACATATTTCGAGTGGCACTGATTTTTTTTTACATATTTGTTGCTCCGCTTGGCCACTTGAGGGAGCCAAAGGAGCACAAAAAAGAACTATCCTTGAGGAATGTCCTCCCACTGCTGCGGATTTAAGCCAGCAGGGTCGCGGGACAGCAGAGAGAAGCCCACACCCCGCATTTGCTGGACAAAGGCAGCAGAGTGTCTCCTGTCGCACCTCTGATGAGAACAGCCCGAGGGGCGCCACCAACAAAAGGAGCTTTCACAGCTCATAAAGGGACACGGACTATCCTGGAACTTGCTTTGTGGAAGCAAACAGCGGGGAAACAATGAGTCACCCCCATTAAATTAGGGGCACCCAATTGGTTGGCAACTGCGTACTGAGCAACCCCTGTAAGTGTCCGTTTTATTTGCGCTAGGTTTTGTGGTGTTCCACAGTGGGGTGCTCTGTGGGTAATGTATTCATTGTTAAAGTTGCTAAACTCCCTAATTAGGGTGGGCGCATAATAATTTGATTGCTTTCCAGCTTTCCTACGAAGAGCAAAGATGAAATACAAGTATGGGGGCGGGAGGGCAGTGTGGGAGGTAACCAGCTTCCAGGGAGGTCAATCCGGCACTCACCTCGAACAATAACAGTCACTCCCTCTAAAAAAAAAAAAAGCACAGGCACACATGTATTACCATACAGATCGTATTTTAATTGATGTCATGATTATTTGTCCCCAAACATCTCTGCCCGCATTGAATACCAAGAGGAGACGACGACTGCTGGTGCTCCAAGACTCAGCAGATAAATACTGCGAGGGAGCTGTTTCACAGGAAAGGTGGCAGGGCATCGTTCAGTGGTGCATTAATTGACCTGCCTTTGCGTTATTATTATCAATAATAAAATTAACGGAGTTAGTCAGTGAGCAGTAAGGAGGCTGTGTCGGAAGGTCAAGATGCTGGCAGGCAGACCCACAACGCCGATGGAGCTCAAAGGGCTGCAGTCTAAACCCTCCCCCAGCCCCTGCTTAGAAAACCTCCCGGGCACAGACAGAGCCGCACCCGAGTACTTCACAGGTCTTTGAAAAGACCATTTACATATTATCGGAGTGCTTTACATGAGCGCCAGAGTGCAGGGGGTGAAGACAGACAAGAGAATGACAAACAGCCTCTGCCTTTGTTGCTTTCACATACACGCATGTTTTTTTAAAATTTTATATTATGCACCTTTACTTTTTTAATGTGGAAATGCAATGTATTTATTGATATTTTAAAAAGTATCATTTTTCATCACGTAGTGAAACTGACACGTAAGCTTAAGGGCAAAACTACTTTTAGCTACCGAATCTCCTGTAGAGAAAGGCTTGTCAAGGGCTTGCCCGACAATGGATTTATCTGCAGAGACGAGTTTTGAAACCTTCATTTGTAAACCAACCATCATTGTATGCACAAACTTCAAAGGACGCACGTCACCTGAGACCAGGCATTACTTTAAGGAACCTGTAAATTGTAGCCACTGCCTCAGATGCATACTTAAGTACTAAAATGGCAGTAAAGTGAAAGGTGAAATACGAATGCTTCTACACAAAGCAACATATATCTATGATGAATAGCTACATTGTTTGTCAGTCAATTATTTAAATTTCCATTCAAGCTTATCTGGAATATTAATCTAGAGGAGATGTCACCAGTTTGCGATATATTGCAACAACAAAATGGAATTAGATTGTGTGCCCACATATACGCATGTTTTAAGTGCTGACTTACGCTGCTTATGGGACAGTGCTGAGAATAACAAAGAGCAAGGCATGGGTGTATCAGCTGCAGCTCCACAATTCTAGCATTAAACAGAAGAATTCTGCAGCGAGCGCATTAACCCACTGAGTTTTCTTTGAAACATGTCAAGTGCGCCACTGTGTGTGTGTGTTTATTGTGCAGCCCTAACAAGAGAAGTTGCCTTTTCATATGATCATAGGCGTCGTGAGTTCCAGAGCGAGGTCTGAAGTGGAGTGCTGCAAACAACTCCAGGGGTACTGACAGCGCACACAAAACCCGGAGGTATCAGAGCGCTTTACATGAGCGCCAGAGTGCAGGGGGCGAAGGCAGACAAGAGAATGACAAACAGCCTCTGCCTTTGTTGCCTTCACATACACGCATGTTTTAAGTGCTGACTTACGCTGCTTATGGGACAGTGCTGAGAATAACAAAGAGCAAGGCATGGGTGTATCAGCTGCAGGTCCACAATTCTAGCATTAAACAGAAGAATTCTGCAGCGAGCGCATTAACCCACTGAGTTTTCTTTGACCAGAGATACAACTCACAAGTGATTCCTCTGTCCGAAGCTGCCCTACAGTGGAATGTCGTTCCTGAAGCCTCTCTAAGACCTGTTTCTTCCTGATATTGTTATTGTAATATCTTGTCTGTGAATGGTCTGTGCCATAGGAAGAGAAGGTCTGTGGGGGATCGAAAACGTACATCAGTTCTGTCTTGCTTTTTAATATCCCTGAGGCAGTGTGTGGTCATCTTCTTTTTGAGTTCTCACTACATGGCAAGGTGTTTACCTTCAGTGGGAGTTCTCACTGCATGGCTAGGTGTTGCCCTTCTGTCTGTCCACATGCATTACAGAGATGGATAGAGCAACAACATTCTTCTCAGCCCACTGAGTGAAATAGATCTTCCTGGCTGCCACTTTTAGAGATAGTGACAAATTAGGGATCAGTGTTCCGCTTGTGTTTTAACCTCATAAGTGCTGCGCCCAGTCCAACGGCCGACGGCACCACTACCTCGGGAGTGCTGCCGTTGGCCGTTGGACGTTCCAGCTGCACCTGCGCAATGGAACGTTCAGCACTGGAGCTGGACGTTCCATAGCTGCTAAGGTGTTAATAGACCTTTTGAATAACAAAAAATCCTATTTTTAAGCGTTTGCTTACTGTTTGTCTTTGACCTGGTCTTTCGATGGGGTGTTTTAGTTTATTGCAAGTGTGCTCGATCTTGTGCCACTCTAAGTGTGTTCCTATGATCTACAGAGCAAGGGACCTCCTTTTGCTCCACCTCTGGTTCCCCCTCTTCCTTTGGGTGGAGTTGTACAAGGTACATTCTTGAGGCAAATTTTTGGGGTCAGCTATCGGAAACAACTGGTTCACAGTGCATTAGATCCATACACAATGGAGTTACAGATGGTCCAGGTCATTCATATTCCTGAGACAGGATTTGACCCAGTGCAAGTGATTGAAGGAATGGAGGCTGGGCAATAAACTTCTCCATTAGTTTTTGACTTGCACCAACATTGCAAGCTAGAAGTCGCCAGCCATCCATGGAATTTGTGTGTCACTCCCTCACCCCGTCATCATCAGCTGGCCCTCATACAGTGAAAGATGTCTGAAATTGTTCCATCGTTCGTGTATTGCACATTGGGAATTCATCTGTGCCAAGCTTGCCACTTTTAAACATGCAATTTTTGTTGTTACATCTGGCTTTTACCTGCCTCTGAGGCCTACTTTCTAAAAGATATGAGCTCTTGATGACTGATTCTGCTGATCCAGAGCATCTTTCCCATGTTGTTTGCAGAGAGTGCCTAGTTTCTGCAGTTAAGTAAGGTTATTTACGACTGCAAAGTGTCTTGACCTTGTTCATATACAGCGAGTGCTTAATGCAAAGTCCATACATAAATCAAAAGTATATCGTTTAGGGAAACGTTAAGATTGAATTAAAGACCTATTGGTGTGAGACTGAGTCAGTCGGATATCAGGCTCCTGCCTTGCATGTAACTAACAATTTACCATCCGTCCACATTTTTCAGAATCACTGAAGTGGTCGAGCATTGTCGTTGTTTACCTCACTGGCCATTAAAGAACGTTCTGGCATTGTTTAGTGCAACACAGAGTGCAGGGGGCGAAGACAGACGAGAATGGGGAGCCGAGGTGTGAAAGGCCAAAGGGCCAGAGCAACACCAGGCCCCCTGCCTGGCTCACGTGGGGGGGGGCGTTGGGAGAGGAGCTATTGTGTTCTGGCGTCTGTCTAACTGCAGCCGCACCTAAGTACTTCGCAGGTCTGTATACGACCATTTTACTTAACAAGGCTATCTTGTTTTTCACCCCTTCTTAGAGTGGGGAGCTTAGAGCCACCGAACAGAGTCAGTTTTGCACAGTTAAAACTTGCAATGATGTAAGAATTTTATTGAAGGTTGTAAAGCACTTCACTCCTTTGCCCGTACACTGGTTGGATGCATCATGTAGGTTGACGGGAGATAGTAGGCCTAGGGTGACCTGGTTTCAGTGCAATTTGTTAATGGGCGTGAGAACGCCGAGGATGTCATGTATGCACTTTCTGCAAGAGTCTTGGTGGCCAGAGTTGGCAAATTGTGTACTGTCTGTTTTGGCGTTGCCAGTCTCAAGTGCCAATGTCTTGAGGGCCTTTTCACAAATGAAAGTGTACATGGGAAGGAAAGAGAGAGCGCAAATGACCAAAGATTCACTGAAGAAATATTGTATGGTGTACTACAATAAATTTGACTTGTAAAAGTTTATTTGGACCTCATATACACTGTACATAGACTGGCTATATACCATGCACCAATTAAGAAAGCAAGCAATAATAAAAGCAAAGCGTACCATAAACACCGGTAAAACACCATTTCAGTTGTTTTTTATGGCGCGAAAATGAGTAACCACTGAAAAGCACTGTTTTTTCGAGGTATTGAAATCACTGGAAAACACTGAGAAAACACCACCAGAATTTATCAAAAATAGAAACTGAAAACAGGAAAGCCTACATATACCCCTTGAACACCAAGTGAAAGGACACCACACAAGTGTTATGAAAATAAACAGTGTATTTATTTAGATCACAACAGCCCTGTACTCTTTATGAGGACAGGGTACTAAGCACACAACAAAACTCTTACGAAAATACTTTAAGTTGCACAATTTACACAAATGCCCGAGGGGCACGAAAAACCATATACTCTGTAAGTGAAATGCGAAATTACTAGCAGGTAAGTACTGGACTAATAGGCTTTGGAATCGCTAGGACTACGTTACTGAACCTTCAGATTACTAGTAGGAGGCCTAGGGGACTCGGGTGCAGAGTGTGCACTCTCACGCGGGATAAGGGACAAAGTCTATGGGAGCTAGTAAAGACAAAGTTAGTGTTCTCTGGCGAACCAGACTAGATAGGCTGAAAACGAAAGTGGATCTGGACCCTTGGATAGTGAGGCTATGCTGGGGCACCGAAATGCCGAAGTTACCTAGCCCAGGGGCTGCGGCTGCATAGGTCTGGAAAGACGTCGGGAATCCTCGTTGCAGTCTATGGAGCCTGAAGAAAGAAGTTGCTGGCAGGCGACCAGTGAAGATTGTTTGAGTGATCCAAGCCTGGATCGAAGATGGATGACACCTGAAAGCAGAGGGGACCAAGTTCTTGACCACTAGCCAGTGATCAGATGGCACCAGGAGGGCACCGGATGGTAGTCACCTCGACCAGGTGAGTGGGCGACGCTGGGCTCTGCAGTCTCACGGACCAGGAGGCGTTGTCGGCGACCAGGATGGAGGTGCGAGCTGTCCCACGATGGTTGATGCTGTCGACGTCGCTGGACCCAGGATTGGGACAACAAGTCTTGGCAAATTCAAGCCCACGCGGTGGACCTAAAATGGCGTCTGGGGTGGACCAGGAGGGTCCGGGGTGCTCCTCTTTTGGAAGGGAGCAAGGGCCAGTCTGGAGCAACCAGACCAGCAGTGTTGTCGTCGTTGATCGTCGTCGGGAAGCCCACAAGCCAGCGGGCTAGTAGCCAGACAACGCGGTGAGCAGCAAAAAGCAGAAGGGCCCCACGCAGATAGTGGAGATGCTGGGTGGCTGGACTTCGGTGCTGGAGCTGCTCGAGGTCGGGGCTTCTCGGACCCCAAAGCACTCACCAGGGGATCCCTCGGCGGTCGTGCTGGATAGAAGTCGTGCAGTTCTGATGATGGCCGGTCCCTCGAGGTCTCGTCGCACCTACGGTTCTCAGCTTAGCTGTAGAGGTAGGTAGAGGTCAGAGGTGCCAGGGAAGCCGGGTCTCGTCGTGCTGGTCGGTCGGATTCCTGAGGAAGGACGTGCAGTAAACCGCAGAGTTCTTAGATGGTGCCTGCGGATGCAGGGTGACTACTCCTTAGCCATAAGGGAGAAATCTTGAGAAGAAGTCGAGAGTTCCTTTCGTAGAAAGTAGTTTCTTGATTCAAAGATGATCTAATTTGGAAGGGTCCCCGCTCCTGCCTTTATCCTAAAGAAAGGGGTGGGTACGCGACTAGGTCCTGCCCTAGGGGTGGGACCAGGAAGGGGGGTGGTTACACCCCTCTCCCATGCCAGACTTTCCCCAGGCCAGGGGCTGGTGTGCCCCTGGAACTGGTTCTAGCCGGCAGATGCGTAGTGAGCACCGGGGTGCCACTTGCAGTCACCTTCCTGTAAAGCCCTGCCTACCCAGGATACACAAAACCCTGTCTGGGATGGTGCTACCACTGCCCCTGACAGGAAACCGTTTGTCCAAGCTCTCCTCGCTGGAAGGACTCCCAGCAGCAGGAGGTCAGACTCGTGTCTGTGGTGGCAGCATCCATTTTGTGGAGCTGAGGCTTCAGTTAACTTTAACCGGGGTTCACAGTTACATACATGTTGTGTCCCTCTAGAAGGGTGGAATGCTAACCCCGTCGCCAGAATTGGCGAGGGGTTAGTATTCCAATTCGTATGATACCTTACTCGACATGTTTTGATAAAGCAATACCAAAGATAGCAATTAACCGCGAGGATTATAATGCACTTAAGAGTATATGGTATGCGTTATCATGGAACAGCTATTAGGACTTGGTTCCGCAAGCTGCAAACGGGCTCAGCTCATGCCAGAGCACCATTTCACACGATTCCAAGCACTCTGCCTTCAGGATTGTCAAGGCCTGCCATAGGAGTGACTGATAGGAATCTGTGTGTCCATTTTTAGGGTTAGATATAGGTATACTATATCTAAAGCAAAGGGTGATTACACCACCTTGCCCCAGCTGTCGTGCAGCCAGTTGTGTCAGTTTTAGATGGCCATCCAGGGGTGGCATAATACATGCTTCAGCCCCTGGTAGGCCCTGGGTACACCTATGCCCTGAGTTACAGGGTCTGATAAGGTGGCCCAGTACCAATTGGATAATGCACCTAAGGTACACATGTCAATTTAGTGAGAGAACAGCTAGGCTGTGGGTCTGATTGGCAGGCCCACAGCCAGAGAAAGTCGTAAACCAGTGAAACAAAAGCAAAAAATCTGGGTGATCATAGGATTGCAGACCCTACTCTCCTACATGACCCCCCCCCCCCCCCCAAAACTTTGGGACAATAAACTAACCTTGACCAGGTGAGTCTTCTTGCTCTAAGTGGAAATACCTGGAGAGCCCATCTGCATTGCCATGATCAGTGCCAGGTCTATGCTCCACTGTAAAATCCATCTCCTGTAGGGAAATGGACCACCTAAGCAGTTTGGGGTTTTCACCCTTCATCTGATTTAGCCACAAGAGGGGCTTATGGTCGGTCTGAATCTTGAAATGAGTGCCAAACAAGTATGGCCTCAGTTTCTTCAGGGCCCAAACCACAGCAAAGGCCTCCCTCTCAATAGCTGACCACTTTTTCTCTCTGGGGGTCAGCCTTCTGCTTATAAAAGCAATGAGCTGGTCTTGACCATCAAAATTCAGTTGAGATAGAACAGCTCCCACACCCAACTCAGAAGCATATGTTTGGACAATGAATGGTTTGGAGTAGTCTGGACTCTTGAGGATAGGTGCTGTGCACATGGCCTGCTTTAGGACATCGAATGCTTTTTGACAGCCTGCTGTCCACTGAACCTTTTTTGGCATTTTCTTACTTGTCAGTTCATTAAGTGGAGTCACAATTGATCCATGATTCCTGACAAACTTTCTGTAGTAACCAGTCAGGCCCAAGAAGGCTCGAACCTGAGTCTGGGTGGTTGGAGGAGCCCAGTCCCTGATTGACTGTATCTTGCTCTCCAGTGGCTGAACTTGGCCTCCACCTACAAGGTGACCCAAGTATACAACCTGTGTCTGCCCTATCTGGCACTTGGTGGCCTTGATAGTGAGACCTGCTGCTTGCAGTGCCTCTAACACTTTCCTCAGGTGGACCAGGTGATCCTCCCAGGTGGAGCTAAAGACAGCAATATCATCAAGATATGCTGCACAGAAGTCATCCAGCCCAGTGAGAACATGATTCACCAACCTTTGGAAGGTGGCAGGTGCATTTTTCAAACCAAAGGGCATTACCACAAATTGATAATGCCCACCAGGGGTAGAAATGCTGTCTTGGGCTTGGCATCCTCAGCTAACCTGATTTGCCAATACCCAGCTGTCAGGTCAAATGTACTTAAGTAGTTGGCGGAAGCCAATCTATCTATAAGTTCATCTGCCCTTGGTATTGGGTGGGCATCAGTCTTAGTGACTGCATTGAGACCCCTGTAATCTACGCAAAACCTCATCTCTTTCTTACCACCCTGGGTGTGAGGCTTTGGCACTAGAACTACTGGACTAGCCCAAGGGCTATCTGAGGGTTCAATGACTCCCAACTCCAACATTTTCTGCACTTCTGTTTTGATGCAGTCTGTAACATGATCAGGCTGCCTGTAGATTTTACTCTTAACTGGCAAGCTGTCACCAGTGTCAACCTCATGAGTACACCAATTGGTTTGACTGGGTGTTAGAGAGAACATATGCCTGAAGGATTGAAGAACTTGTTTGCAATCCTTCTGTTGATGTTCAGAGAGGCTGCCACAAAAGACAACACAGTCAGTCAGTCAAAATATCTTTATTCGGCTTAATGAAAAACCATACAAAGAGACGAAGGATAAAATACACTTCATACAGGATTTTCCATAATACACATAATATTAAGTATTAACAACAAATTTTAAAATTGTAACAAACAGTTAAAAAGTTGTTTGACATAGATAACTAATCTTGGCAGACGGCTTACGCCCTTGTTTAACATAGATAACTAATCTTGGCAGACAGCTTTCGCCCTTGAGGCGGCTACCAGAAATTTGGCAACGCAAAAAGTTATGTGGGGGTTAGGTAATAATTGTAAGAAGAGCAAGGCCGGTCTCACCTGTGTGAAGCCGGCTTCTTTAAGAATTGGTAACAATAATTTTTTCCTTGGCTCTAAATATAACCCACAAAACATAACAAAATGCATTGTATCCTGAACTGAGAACTGGTCATAGCTACAGGGCGGAGCTGATTCTGGCTTCTGCCAATTATTAAAGGAACCCAAGTAAAAATGCAACAAATTAAATCTAAATTTGGTTAAAAGAAACATGTGGAAGGGAATTGTGACGAAGCCAAGGTATGGTGCAAGTGATGGGGAACTGACCAACAAAAGACAACACCATCTACTGATCCATCATCAGGATTCTGAGTGAGCAGGTCTGGGAGAGGGTCACTCTCTTCCTCCTGTCCCTCATCTTTGGCCATGAGCAAGCTCATGTCCTTCCTGTCGACATATGCTTTGAGCCTGTTGACATGGAGCACCCTGTGGGGGCTCCTGGGAGTTCCAAGGTCCACCAGGTAGTTGACCTCTCCCTTTTGCTCAAGAATTGTGTGGGGCCCAGACCATTTGTCTTTGAGTGCTGCTGGGGCCACTGGCTCCAACACCCACACCTTCTGTCCAGGCTGATAAACAGTCAGGACAGCCTTTTGGTCATGCCAAGCTTTTTGAAGTTCTTGACTGGCCTTAAGGTTTTCAGATGCATTTTCCATATACTCAGCCATCCTGGAGCGGAGACCAAGTACATAGTCCACTATGCTGGTTGCAGGCTTTTTGAGAGGTCTCTCCCATCCTTCCTTCACCAAACACAGGGGTCCTCTTACAGGATGTCCATACAAAAGTTCAAAAGGGCTGTAGCCAACCCCCTTTTGTGGGACTTCTCTATAAGCAAATAAAAGGCAGGGTATCAGGACATCCCATCTACGCCTGAGCTTTTCAGGTAGTCCATGAGTCATCCCTTTTAGGGCCCTGTTGAACCTTTCAACAAGCCCATTGCATTGTGGATGATAGGGTGTAGTGAACGTGTAGTTGACACCACATTCCTTCCACATAGCAGTTAAGTAGCTTGACATGAAGTTTGCACCTCTGTCAGAGACAACCTCCTTAGGGAAGCCCACTCTGGAGAACACTCCAACTAGGGCTCTTGCCACAACAGGTGCTGTAGTGGTCCTAAGGGGAATAGCTTCAGGATACCTGGTGGCATGATCCACTACCACCAGTATAAACTTGTGCCCTGATGCTGTCTGGGGTTCCATTGGACCACCAATGTCAATCCCCACTCTTTCAAAGGGCACCCCCACCACAGGCATTGGTATAAGGGGGGCCTTTGTTGTGCCACCTGACTTACCACTGGCTTGGCAAGTGACACAGGAGCGACAAAACTCCTTGGTATCCTCATTCATGTGAGGGCCAGTGAAAGTGTGAGACAAGCCTGTCCCAAGTCTTTGTCTGGCCTAAGTGTCCTACTAAGGGAATCTCATGGGCCAAGGTAAGAAGGAAACCTCTCTGAGACAAAGGGATAACCAGCCTCCTGGCCATGCCAGGCTTGGGGTCTCTTGCCTCAGTGTACAGGAGTCCATCATCCCAGTATACCTTGTGGGTACCTGTGGCGTTCCCAGCAGCCTCAGCAGCAGCCTGCTGTCTGAGGGGTTCAAGGGAAGGGCAGTCTAATTGTTCCTTCCCCAGGTCTTCTCTTGAGGGTCCCCCTGAGCCTAGAAATTCAACTTGATCAAGTTCAAATTCTTTAGGCTCAGTTTCCCCCAATTCCTGTAGGTCAGCCTCCTCTGAGACTTGATCCTCAACCTGGGGCAAGGGGGAAGGCAATGCCTTAACCCTACTGCTCTTCTTCTTGGAAGGTGTCTGGTCCATTGTTCCAGGATCCAGCACCTGTTCAGTGGGGCATCTTCTGGCCTGTGACCTAGTCACAGCAAGCACATGTGCTGGCAAGCCTAACATCTCCATGTGAGTCCTCTGCTCCACTTCTGACCATTGTGATGACTCCAAATCATTGCCCAACAAACAATCCACTGGGAGGTCTGCACTAACTACAACCTTCTTTTGGCCGATTACCCCTCCCCAGGAGAAAGCAACAATTGCCATACTATGACTGGTAGTGACATTGCTTGCATTGGTCACCAGGAAATCTGTACTTGGCATGATCTGTCCAGGGTCCACAAAGTTAGGTGTCACCATTGTGACACTGGCACAAGTGTCCCTATAGGCCTGAGCCATTTTGCCATTGATAAAAGGTGTCTGTCTGTATTTGCCCAAAGTATTGGGACTGACATCAGGGGATATATCCACATCCCCTGTACAGACAAGGACAGCCTGAGTGAGTGTGCCAACTAAGTTGTCATACCCCTCAGAACCCAAGGTTAACCCAACTAAACCCTTGGGAGGTGCACTACTACTGCTGGCTGTACTAGGGGGCACAGGTGCCTTAGGGGCTGCAGTAGCAGGAGTCTGTCCTCCTTTCTTGGTGCACTCACTAAACCAGTGAGTTTTACTTTTACAGTACTGGCACCACCTTTTAGACTGGCCTTCTTGAGTCTTCTTCTTCTGGGAAGCCTGACCCCCACCCTCTTTGGATTGTTGGGGACCTGTCGAAGACTTCTGGTCATTTTGTTCACCTTTTGTATCTTTACCCTTCTGGTCTGCTTTCTTCTGACCACCTTGATTCTGGCCCTGGTTCTGCTTAACTCTTGTTCTGACCCATCTGTCTGCCTTCTTTCCCAATTCTTGGGGAGAGGTCAGATCTGAGTCAACAAGATGCTGATGCAACAACTGGTTCTGACAATTGTTTAAAATCTGTCCCCTCATGATCAGATCATACAATCCTGTGTAATCAGTAACCTTACTGCCCAGCAACTAGCCCTCCAAAGCCTTAGTGGCACAATCTACAAAGTCGGACCAATCCTGAGACTGAGTTTTCTGGGTATCCCTGAACAGCAACCTGTACTGCTCAGTGGTTAGGCCAAACCCATCTATCAGTGTGCTTTTCAGGACTTGGTAATCATTAGCATCCTCAGCTCTAGTAGTGAGGAGCTTGTCTCTACCTTTACCTTCAAAGGAGAGCCACAAGATAGCTGCCCACTGACTCTGGGGGACACACTGTACAGTGCAAGCCCTCTCCAAAGCAGTTATCCATTTGTGGATATCATCCCCTTGCTTAAAGGGGGACACTATCTTACTCAGGTGTCTAGTATCTAAACTCCTGTTTTCCCTTGGGGGAATGCTGCCACCAGTGGAATCTTGTCCACTTAACTTTTGCTCTCTAGCAAAGGCAAGTCTCTCTTTGGCCAGGGCAAGTTCTTCCATTTCAATCCTCAGATTGACTTCCCTCACTTTAGCTTCATACACTCTCCTCTGAGGGGATGTCATCCCTCTTTGAGAAGAGCCCTGAGAGCCATTGGTTCGAATGGATCTGTTAGAGCCTCTGGAGAGAGACCTAACTCGCCCATTCCCAATGTTAAGCTGGCCTGAGAGGGGTCCCAGGTGTCACCTAGTACCATTCTCATGCCTGCTTAAGTTGTCCCTAGTTAGCTGGCTAACTACTTCTGGACCTTTGTCTGCCTCGTCCTCAGATGGCTCTAGATCCTCATCCTCCTCTTCACCTTCTGCAGAGAGATGGATAAGGTCAGGGTCACCTGAGGTTCCCTCTAGGGGGGGCATGTTCCCATCTGGATTAGAAGGGTCTGGATTACCAGCCCTCCTGGCATCATAAGTCTCTAAGAGACCAACCAGGAATGGGATTGTGGGGTTAGACCCCTGTTTTAGTTTCCTGGAAGTACACAATTGTCTCATCTCCTGGAAGCTAAGAGCAGCATATCTGGAAGTGACCTGTGGAGGGTCCACTGACACAAGGGGAGACTCAGAGTTTCCTCCTTTGTCTGACATGCTTATTCTAGTGCGGTGTAAGTGATGCACCTACCTACACTATATGTTTGCCTACTGATCCCTTGCTAAGAGTTGTAGCCAAGGTGTGCTAAGCCTTGAGGAGCTACAACAGCTGGTTCAGTAGAACTCAGAGTATTCTAAGCTAAGTTATATGTACCTGAAGTACTTATGTGATCTTTCACAAGATATTCTTATGATACGTGTGGTAAAACAACAGCAAGCTCAAATCCCAACCGCTGCTCACCAATGTGAGAAGTTGGCCTGATATATAATGTTCACTATTCTAGTGAGCACTTTGTATCAGTCCAAACAACCCTTATGGTGATTGGTTGTAAGTCAACCTTATAGACCAGCTATCCTAGTAGCGTGGATACGAGCAGTCTTCGGGCTAAACTCTAGAGGGCGTGTTAAGCCAGCTGTTATACCATCACATATACCTCTTGAACACCAAGTGAAAGGACACCACACAAGTGTTATGAAAATAAACTGTGTATTTATTTAGATCACAACAGCCCTGTACTCTTTATGAGGACAGGGTACTAAGCACACAACAAAACTCTTACGAAAATACTTTAAGTTGCACAATTTACACAAATGCCCGAGGGGCACGAAAAACCATATACTCTGTAAGTGAAATGCGAAATTACTAGCAGGTAAGTACTGGACTAATAGGCTTTGGAATCGCTAGGACTACGTTACTGAACCTTCAGATTACTAGTAGGAGGCCTAGGGGACTCGGGTGCAGAGTGTGCACTCTCACGCGGGATGCAGGACAAAGTCTATGGGAGCTAGTAAAGACAAAGTTAGTGTTCTCGGGCGAACCCGACTAGATAGGCTGAAAACGAAAGTGGATCTGGACCCTTGGATAGTGAGGCTATGCTGGGGCACCGAAATGCCGAAGTTACCTAGCCCAGGGGCTGCGGCTGCATAGGTCTGGAAAGACGTCGGGAATCCTCGTTGCAGTCTATGGAGCCTGAAGAAAGAAGTTGCTGGCAGGCGACCAGTGAAGATTGTTCGAGTGATCCAAGCCTGGATCGAAGATGGATGACACCTGAAAGCAGAGGGGACCAAGTTCTTGACCACTAGCCAGTGATCAGATGGCACCAGGAGGGCACCGGATAGTAGTCACCTCGACCAGGTGAGTGGGCGACGCTGGGCTCTTCAGTCTCACGGACCAGGAGGCGTTGTCGGCGACCAGGATGGAGGTGCGAGCTGTCCCACGATGGTTGATGCTGTCGACGTCGCTGGACCCAGGATTGGGACAACAAGTCTTGGCAAATTCAAGCCCACGCGGTGGACCTAAAATGGCGTCTGGGGTGGACCAGGAGGGTCCGGGGTGCTCCTCTTTTGGAAGGGAGCAAGGGCCAGTCTGGAGCAACCAGACCAGCAGTGTTGTCGTCATTGATCGTCGTCGGGAAGGCCACAAGCCAGCGGGCTAGTAGCCAGACAACGCAGTGAGCAGCAAAAAGCAGAAGGGCCCCACGCAGATCGTGGAGATGCTGGGGGGCTGGACTTCGGTGCTGGAGCTGCTCAGGGTCGGGGCTTCTCGGACCCCAAAGCACTCACCAGGGGATCCCTCGGCGTTCGTGCTGGATAGAAGTCATACAGTTCTGATGATGGCCGGTCCCTCGAGGTCTCGTCGCACCTACGGTTCTCAGCTTAGCTGTAGAGGTAGGTAGAGGTCAGAGGTGCCAGGGAAGCCAGGTCTCGTCGTGCTGGTCGGTCGGATTCCTGAGGAAGGACGTGCAGCAAACCGCAGAGTTCTTAGATGGTGCCTGCGGATGCAGGGTGACTACTCCTTAGCCACAAGGGAGAAATCTTGAGAAGAAGTCGAGAGTTCCTTTCGTAGAAAGTAGTTTCTTGATTCAAAGATGATCTAATTTGGAAGGGTCCCCGCTCCTGCCTTTATCCTAAAGAAAGGGGTGGGTACGCGACTAGGTCCTGCGCTAGGGGTGGGACCAGGAAGGGGGGTGGTTACACCCCTCTCCCATGCCGGACTTTCCCCAGGCCAGGGGCTGGTGTGCCCCTGGAACTGGTTCTAGCCGGCAGATGCGTAGTGAGCACCGGGGTGCCACTTGCAGTCACCTTCCTGTAAAGCCCTGCCTACCCAGGATACACAAAACCCTGTCTGGGATGGTGCTAGCACCGCCCCTGACAGGAAACCCTTTGTCCAAGCTCTTCTCGCTGGAAGGAATCCCAGCAGCAGGAGGTCAGACTTGTGTCTGTGGTGGCAGCATTCATTTTGTGGAGCTGAGGCTTCAGTTAACTTTAACCGGGGTTCACAGTTACATACATGTCGTGTCCCTCTAGAAGGGTGGAATGCTAACCCCGTCGCGAGAATTGGCGAGGGGTTAGTATTCCAATTCGTATGACACCTTACTCGACATGTTTTGATAAAGCAATACCAAAGATAGCATTTAACCGCGAGGATTATAATGCACTTAAGAGTATATGGTATGCGTTATCATGGAACAGCTATTAGGACTTGGTTCCGCAAGCTGCAAACGGGCTCAGCTCATGCCAGAGCACCATTTCACACGATTCCAAGCACTCTGCCTTCAGGATTGTCAAGGCCTGCCATAGGAGTGACTGATAGGAATCTGTGTGTCCATTTTTAGGGTTAGATATAGGTATACTATATCTAAAGCAAAGGGTGATTACACCACCTTGCCCCAGCTGTCGTGCAGCCAGTTGTGTCAGTTTTAGATGGCCATCCAGGGGTGTCATAATACATGCTTCAGCCCCTGGTAGGCCCTGGGTACACCTATGCCCTGAGTTACAGGATCAGATAAGGTGGCCCAGTACCAATTGGATAATGCACCTAAGGTACACATGTCAATTTAGTGAGAGAACAGCTAGGCTGTGGGTCTGATTGGCAGGCCCACAGCCAGAGAAAGTCGTAAACCAGTGAAACAAAAGCAAAAAATCTGGGTGATCATAGGATTGCAGACCCTACTCTCCTACAGCCGTGCCGTGAGCAACTTCATTCACCTTTCCCGCAAAGACTTGCGCTTCAGCCTCTTACATGTGTCGCACTCCTCAGAGTCGTGGTGCTCCTCTAAGCACCATATACAGATTGAATGTAGATCCGTAGCCGACATCTGTCGAGTACAGCTCTTAAAACCCGAGGGCATATTGGCTCAAGGCGCAAAAAGGTGCTGAAGTAGTTTAAAAACACAGAAGGCCAGAGAAACCGATGATCTGATCAACGTTGCATCGCTGAAAAGAAGAAATTGGCGTCCACGTGCCGGAGGGAACTTCTATAGCTCCACTGACGTCATATCCAGAGACGTCACCATGAAGCCGTACGACGCCGTCCCCCGGCGCGTAGATGTACTGCTGAAAAATTTCCAGATCCAGTCTTGCGCCTGGGGAGAATTCAAAGTTAAGGAATCTGTGGCTAGATGTCTCTATCGGATACTTCTAGTAGGGCTGACTCAGTTGAGTGTTTAGGCCTGAACCCAGATTGTCGAGGGTGTAATAAATTGGAGTTTTCTAAAAATGAAATGTGTTGACCGTTTACCATTCTTTCCAGTATTTTGCTCAATGCAGGGAGTGGGGAGATGGGCCGGAGGTTTGATAGGGTGGTGGGGTCTGAAAGGGGCTTTTTGTGTAGGGGTTTAACGACTGTCAGTTTCCAAGCTGTAGGAACTTCAGCCATAGATAAAGATTTGTTAAGAATCTTATTATTAAGGGGTTGACTGTATCAATGGCTATCTGGAGAATGGTGGGTGGACATTGGTCATTGGCAGAGCCAGATTTTCAGGGCAGAATGGCTTGGCGAAAATGTGAGACTGAGATTGCCTGGAAAGCCTCCAGCATTACAGTTATAAGGTTGGATGGGCTGAGATTGAGTCATTGAAGGCTTGATGGGGAGTTTTCGTGGAGAGGGCTTTGGGTTGTAGAAAAGGTTTTGAGATTTTGAAGATTATTTTTGGGTCATTAGCACCTCCTCAATTTGGGCAGCGAAATAAGCTTTTTTGGTTGCCTTGATCAGATTATAGTAGGCAATCTTGTAGTGGAACTGGTCATAGGGTTTGTAAGCCTGATGCCATTTGCGTTCAAGCTGTTTGCAGCGCAGCTTCTGCTCTGCTATGGTAGTGGAGAACCAGGGTGCAGAGGGAGTTGACCTGCGTTTACAGGGTCGAACTGGGGGTGTTAATTGTTGGCTGTGTTCATAATTCAATTGTTGAATGAGTTAAGCTCACTGGATAGTCTTCCTGTTGAGGTAGTAGAGAGCCGGGTGGTGAGATTGGGGTTCTTCATAATCTTGCCCCATTTGCGCAGGTGGGTGGGCCTGTATTAATACTGGAAGTGAAGGAATTATGGGTGTTGATCGGAAGTTGGTAGGGGACTAAGCTGTGATCAGACCATGAATGGATAGGACTTTCAAGTACTAGTGGAGGGTGAATCGTGCATACCCCATCCAGGGTATACCCTGCTATGTGGGTGGGTGCTGACTCAAGCTTGTGAGGCCAATTATGTTTAGGGTATCTCTGAGATTTGATACTTCTGAGTTATTGTTTACCTCGAAGTGATAGTTGAAATCACCCAAAGTGGTGAAGTTAGCGTATTGGAGTAGAAAAGAAGCTAAAGCTTCTCCAAGAGTGGCCAGAAATGTGGCTAGAAATGTGAGGCCCGGGCTCTGTGGGCAGTAGAGAGGGCAGCCGGCAAATGATAGGGAAGGGATGACCTTGAAGTATAAACCTAGACTTTCTGGACCTTTGAGAGAGTTTATGTTGAATGTGCTGCATTGAAAAACATCTTGGAAAATGATGGCTAAGCCATCTCCATGGCCTTCAGCTCTGTACCATCTAAGGATAGTGTACCCTGGGGAAAGGGTTGAGGCCATGTCAGGATTGCACCAAGGTTTGAGCCATGATTCAGTGAAGAAATATGAAGTGAAGGTGCAGATCAATGATTACAACATTAACTTCTTGCACATATTTGCTAAGAGAGCAAGTGTTAATAAGCTCACTAGGGAGGGATGCCTGGCTAGAGAATGGAGGTGGGGGTGGCAGCAAAGGACGGCTCTAAGAGAAGATCAAACTTGCCTTTTTAGGAAAAACAGGATAATGGGCACTCTATGAGGGTGGGGTCCTATATATGACCGCAGTGAGATACTTTATCCTTAAAGCTTTTTAAGTAGTCAGAGGAGACCGGATTTTCTGAAGTTAAATGGGCAGGGGGGCTGGCGCTGGCTGCGGAACGGACGGCTCAGATGGGCTTGCCTTTGGAGTGCAGGCTGCACGCCCGCTGCATGCATCTGTGCTAGCATACTGTGTAACTGAGGAGAGGGGATTGGGAGAAACACTCTGCTCAAGCGCAACCACCAAAGTGGGAGGAGGTGTTGAGTAACTGAAAAGAGTGGTGCTAGTCAGCCGCCATTATCTGGCAAGCACTATTCACAATTAAAATACAGTCAGTGCTAACAGTGATATATTTAAAATAAAGTGCAGATGCTAAAATTCTTGAAACAGTCCTACTTGTCCCCCCCAAGACGTATTTTTAACAGTATTTAAAGAGAATTCCAGTGCAGTGCTTAAGGGATTACAAGAATGACGACCGGCTTACCGGGCCCAACTGATCTTAGAAAGGCACCTTCCTGCCAACGCACCCAGAGACTGATGAGAACATGGCCTCCACTAAGTCAAGTTGACTTGAAGATCAATATTTCTTAGATCCCTAATTTAAGGTACATTAGCGCCCAGATTGCAGTATTTGTCCAAAGTTGGTAATGACAGCTTCGCAGCATTGGAGAGATTCTGTTTGTGATGCATGCTGCAAAGCAGGACCAGGTCATAAACTCACTCCCAAGGACAATTCATTACTTCTAGCCAGGCCCAGCAAACCAATCCCTAACTCTTCCGAGGTACAGCACCCTGCTATTTCTTATCTAGCAAAATTAATGGAAAATGTGGAGAGCTTTTTAAACGTACTGCATGCTCGACATTTCTAGGCAGGCTTGTAATTATCTTGCCGAGAACTGAAAGCAAAAACAAACTAGTGGAGCCATCGCCAGAATTAATTGCAGTTACATTTGCAGATCATTAATTGCCCACAAATACTCCCTTTTGTTGACATAACGCTTCTTCAAGTCTGGCTATCTACACTGCACTACTCATCTGAGGCAGACTGCTCTTCAGTGTTTATAGTGTATTTGTGTACTGCAGAAACTGCCGGTTTAAAAAAAATCCTGTTGTGCAGACAGAAGTATAGATGCTATGCGTGTTTAGAATAAACAGGTTCTTATGCGTGATATGCTTTATTGACCCAACATAATAAACACAACAGCAATTTCACTCGGTTCTGTGGCAGAATTTAGGGGTAGAGAAGTGGGCTAAAGCATTTAATCTTGCGCCATTGGGAATAAGGTCTCAACTTTGGCTACTACCACAAATAAATCATCCCTCTTTGCCACGCTGATCAATCAGATTGTGGTCAGAAACTAAGATATTCACTTAATTAATTTCTTTTATTATTGAATCTCTTAAAAATGTATTAATCATAACATACAAAAATAGCATCATCAATTACTTTTCTGAAAATCCTTACATTACTGTTTGTATCTCATCTTGATAGCACCGAGGGAAATATGTATGAAATGGAGAGACCCCCCTGCCCCTTAAGATGGAAGATCGGGTTAAAGCTGCTTTGGCTCGTCTGGATCAGGGAGTATCGCATTGATATCTGGCAGGCATTATTTATATTGTGCTGTAGAGGTTTACGACTCGAATAATCCTTCATGGTCAAATGATTGGTTTACAGATCAAAGCGATTGCAGTGGCCGTGGGGCGCACAGCTGAGACGGGCGGCTCTATAAGAATTGCAGAAGCATTTATGGCGATATGAGGATATACAAAAAAAAATCCTTACATTACTGCAGCTACTAATTCGTTCATAGCTCAGAGTCCAAACATCTCAAACAGATCACATTTTCAAAGACAAAAAACGGTTATTAAATACATTGATATACAACAGATACAAAACAAATAACAAATAATCATAGCAGTAATGTTGAGAGTTTACGAAAAATTAATTGAAGCCATTTTTGTATGTTATGATTAACACATTTTTAAGAAATTCGATAATAAAATTAATTTATTAAGTGCATATCTTAGTGTCTGTCCAGGCAGTGATTCATTTATTTGGCCACGAGGGATTACTTTAGGTTTCGTCTACACATTGTTTTTAATATAAACTTAAAAGGGACTTACATCCCGCCTCCTCTCTTTCCTGGCTGCTCATTGGTTCCTGTGGGAGCCACTTATCTTTCCTCCATTTCAATTGGCTGCAGCATATTTTCCTGCATTTACCAATGTTTGTTCCTCATCTGCTTCTCTCATCAGTTTCCCGCTGCCAAAATACTGTTAACATCCATTCTGGTGGAACTATATTTTTATTAAGTTTTACCTTTTACTCTTGCAGCATATTTATATAACAATGTATCACCCGGAGAGAGATTAAGTGATTTACATAGAATCACAATATGTTGCACAGTACATCCGAGACTCAAACCAGGATTCCCAGGTCTCGAGTCAGCAACTGTGGCAGCTGCGCAACACCCTCTCCACTCCTGCATTATCGGTCAGGGAGTTCTTTCCTTCTCCCAGACGATGATTTTGTGAAAACGGCTCTTTATTCTTTACATAGGCGAAGCCAATGCTTTCCCAAAGCTTGTTGTTACTAGGTTTTCCTTTGCCCCTGTTCCCATGGACAAGTAAATAATGAAGATATCCTATTTTCTTTTGTTTGTGGGCGCCCCATACCATTTTTAGGAATTAAACCTTGGCTACATTTTCCAATTCCCAGCAAATCACGTAAACTCCCTGTGCGTAAAACGGGAAAAAAAGTGTAACATGGTCTGGTTCTATTGTAAAGCGTTCTAATGCTCTTGGGCCAAATTTGCACTGTAGAATACTGCCAAAAACAAACATGTATTTATTGTAGCATAGGATAATCTTTTGCATGGTTTTCCCATAGGTTTCGGTGGATTTGGAACTTTGTGCACTTTACCCCGCTAAACAGGAGGAAAGTCCATGTGCTCCGTTTTAAACATGTCAAATTTGGCTTACCCGTAATTGTCATATTGATCTTTGAATCAGGCTATACATACTAAATACACCCACAGCACGGAAAGGTAAATGTCATTCGCGGACTGCAGCAGTGATTGTACTTTTCACTACGGTGACAGAAAAAACATGGCTTCAGGCCTTCCCTGTGTCGCCTGAATGCAGCAGCCTAAAACCTGCTGTATCGACTTGTCAAAATAACCATGTTTGCTAGGGGAGAAACCCTACTTTTAAATACAAATAAGTCACCCTTAAGTACACCGCCTTGCCCACAACATAGGGTACCTGTTGTTTAAAAGTGGAACATGTGCAAAATTAATATACCCATGTTACTCCAGTGGCTAGGTCTTATAAACTATATGTGTTACTGGCAGGACTGTAGCTGAATCCAAGAACATGTCAGAGTGTACATTATGAATTGTAATCTGTAACTTTTGATAAGAAAAGTCTACAAAAGTCATTCAAAGACTAATGTAAATATTTAGGAAAAATCCAATTTAATGGTAAAGTCAGATTTGTAATAAATTTTTGGGTAATGTAACTTTTAGAAAGTTATCCTTTACCTGCCTGAACCTGCACAGCTGGTGCCAGTGCTTGACCTTAATAAGGCGTAACAACTTCTTACAGACCAAACAAAATGGCCTGGGGTGGGTGGAAATTTTTCTTCCCCTTGCAGGAATACTATTTAGGTTGGGCCCAGGAATTTCATTGACTTGTAAAGGTGTTTGATACAAAAGGAAATGATGAACGGAGCGCTTGAGCAAATCAAACACTCACCCCCAGTCAACTGATCTGGGTTTAATCCATCGCCATTTTTTAGCTCACTCAGCCACCCCAGTTCAGACATGGCCATATCCAAATCAGTCTGACCCTGTGCCTCATGGGAACAGTCCAGCCCGAACTGCCAAGCCATGTCCTCGCCGGACCGGAAACAAGCATCCTGGGACTGGTTTCGGATTTATAATCCTCATCAGCCAGGCTATCTTGAATCCAGTGGCCAAGTGAGCAAGGGACTCCCGTCTGAGCATACCCTGCCAACTAAGGGCGAACAAAGCGATACAAAAGGAAATGATGGACGGAGCGTTTGAGCAAATCAAACACTCACCCCCAGTCAACTGATCTGGGTTTAATCCATCACCATTCTTTAGCTCACTCAGCCACCCCAGTTCAAACATGGCCATATGCAAATCAGTCTGACCCTGTGCCTCATGGGAACAGTCCAGCCCGAACTGCCGAGCCATGTCCTCCCCGGACCGGAAACAAGCATCCTGTGACCGGTTTTGGATTCATAATCCTCATCAGCCAGGCTATCTTGAATCCAGTGGCCAAGTGAGCAAGGGACTCACGTCTGAGCATACCCTGCCAACTGAGGGCGAACAAAGCGATACAAAAGGAAATGATGGACGGAGCGTTTGAGCAAATCAAACACTCGCCCCCAGTCAACTGATCTGGGTTTAATCCATCACCATTCTTTAGATCACTCAGCCACCCCAGTTCAGACAAGGCCATATGCAAATCAGTCTGACCCTGTGCCTCATGGGAACAGTCCAGCCCGAACTGCCAAGCCATGTCCTCCCCGAACCGGAAACAAGCATCCTGGGACCGGTTTCGGATTCATAATCCTCATCAGCCAGGCTATCTTGAATCCAGTGGCCAAGTGAGCAAGGGACTCACGTCTGAGCATACCCTGCCAACTTAGGGCGAACAAAGTGATACAAAAGGAAATGATGGACGGAGCGTTTCAGCAAATCAAACACTCACTCCCAGTCAACTGATCTGGGTTTAATCCATCACCATTCTTTAGCTCACTCAGCCACCCCAGTATTTGTAAAGGTGTTTGTCCTTTCACAAGGGAATGTAAGATGAAACCTAGAGAAGGCAACCCTCTGTATGCCCCTCACCCACCAAGCTGATACCAAACTCAGTGAAAGGGGAGCTACTTCCAGGACTGGTTTTGAGTGACCACAAAGGAGGATTTCCATGGCCACCAATCTCCAAACTGAATTTAAGGAGTATGGTGAACTTTTAGATTGTTTACAGTAAGGCAAGCATAAACTGCTCCACAAGTGGTGTGGGTTGTCCCTGGGAACTTTCCATTTGTGATGCACAAGTTAATATCACTTTCACTGAATCTATCACTGACGTATTTATCACTGACATCAGAGTGAAGACACCATTCGTGATGCAAAAGTTACTATCACTATCACTCAATCTATCACTGAAGTGTCTATCACGGACGTGTCTCTTTCAGATTCATCATGCACCGGGGGCTGAGTTTCTCCGCTCTGGCGTTCAGGGAACCTGCCAGTTTTTGAGCCACCAGAGATATGCCCTGATGTTCCAGCCATGTCCAAAGGCAAAAGGCCTCTTGATATAGGGCCCACGACCCCACCCTGCCCTGTTTGTTACAGTACCACATGGCGGTGGTGTTGTCTGTGAACAGCTACACTACTCTTCCTTTGACAGAAGGAAGGAATGCCTTCAGTGCAAGACAGATTTCCCAGAGCTCCAAAAGGTTTTTGTGGAGACCGGACTCCTCCAGAGACTAGAGACCCCTGGTCTACGTCCCTCTCAGGTGGCCGCCCCATCCCAGGAGTGATGCACCCACCACTACTGTGAATTCTGGGTGGGGAAGGGAGAGGAATCTGCCGCTGACCCAATCCTGGTTCGTGAGCCACCACTGCAATTGATGTACAATTCCCTCTGAGATCTGGACAACATCGAAAAGATTCCCCTGATGGTCTTACTGCAGAGCCCCTGCATGCCACCTGGCATGATCCACCAGCAGGAGGCTATGAGGTCCAGCAGCCTCAGGGTCATTCTCACTGAAATCCGAGATAGAGTCTGAAACATCGGTATAATAGCCTGAAAATCCCAGCCTCGCTGCTCGGGAGGATAAGCCCAGAACTGCGCTGTATCCAGAACGGCTCGTTGATAGTGAATCCCAGCGAGTGCAGGAGGTCTGCCGTAGTATGGAGGTGGTAGACAACTTATTGGAGTGAGCCCGCCTTCAACAACCAGTTGTCGAGATAGGGGGAAGACCGGAACCCCTGATCTACGCAGATGAGCTGCGACCACCGCCATCACTTTCGTGAACACACAAGAGGCGCTGGTAAGGCAAAAGGGGAGCGCTGTAAACTGAAAATGCTTGTGGCCTACCGTGAACCGCAGGTTGCTTGTGGGCAGGCAGGACGGGATATGTTAGTAGGCGTCCTGCAAGTCCAATGCTACCATCCAGTCTCCGGGGTCGAGAGCAGACAGGACCTGAGCCAATGTGAGCATCTTGAACTTCTCCTTCCGGAGGTAGCGGTTGAGTGCCCTGAGATCTAAGATAGAACGCCGGCCTTTGCCCTACTTGGGTACCAGAAAGTAGTGGGTGTAGCAACCACGACCGACTTCTGGCACAGGGAACCTTTCAATAGCTCCCTTGGCCAAGAGAGCTATCGAAGGAGGAGAAGGGTCAAGTGATCTTCCGACATGAGATGAAAGGATGGTGGCATGGAGGGAGGGGTAGTCTCGAAGGGGAGGGAATAGTTCCTTTGGACTATCTGCAAAACGAACTGGTCCGACGTGATGTTTTGCCAGTGGGGGAGGTGATGGAGGATCGTGCCACCCACTAGCAACTGATGGCCCTGGAAGGTTGGACTAGGAGGGTTTGGAGGCTGCTGCAGGGGTGTTATGGGTGGACTGGCCCCCAGACCCACGTCGCTGGGTCCCATGACTGTGACTACGCAGAGGTTGGTTAGCTTGCGCAGCCCTGTGGCCAGACTGGGTGGAACGTGGTGGGGCACCCCTTTCGTAACTATGAAAGGGGCAAAAGACGGACTCTGTGAGTGGGGCGTGAGGTTGCCGCGAGGCCCAAGAATCTGGCTGTAGCCCTAGAATCCTTGAAGCGCTTGAGCGCTGAGTTCGCCTTGTCGCCGAACAGGCGATGGCCATCAAAGGGCATGTCCAAAAGGGTGGATTGGACCTCCCCAGAGAAACAAGAGATACTCAACCAGGCCTAGCGCCTCAAGGCACTGGCGTGAAAATCGTTATGCCTAGAATGTCTGCAGTATCCAGTCCACACCGAATGGCAAACTTAGCTGCGTCTTGACCCTCTACCATTGAGCAGGTGAGAACGGCCCGGGCACTGTGGCAGCACTTGCGCAACCGTATCCCAGAATGTATGGAAATAACCGCCCAAGAGGCATGCGGTGTTCACCGACCGCAGCGCTAAGCTAACATCTTCCTCCCAAGGTGGTCCAGCTTCTTGGATTCCCTACTTGGGGGAGCAGTAGGGAATACGCCCATAGAAGATGAGGGTGGGGGCACAACGGGTGTCGGGGCATCACTGGAATCAGTGTCGGGAAGGTACTGCGAGGTCCACCGGCACCAATCCGGATCCAAGCCTGGATCCTCGGGTCCTCTGGTGCCAGAGCCGCCGGCATTGAAGGCCCCGGGTCCCCAGCCAAATTGTGGGGCCCAAAGGCACACCTGCAGAGTCAGGCTGCCCAAAAATGCTATGAAGAGCCTCGGAAAAGGCTCGAAGCTGGGCAGAGGACACTCCGGCTCCGGAAAAAGGATGGAAGTGTGGAGCCGTCCCAGAAGCAGGCTCTGAAGATGGTGCTGGAGAATGATAACGCACCCTATCCCGCGTTGCGTCGGCCGATTGACAGGGAGAAGGTGAAGAGCGACAATGCTTCTTCACCTTTTTCTTGTGCTTTAACTTACCTGAGGAGTGCAAAGACTTTGATGACAGTGGTGGTGGCTCTGCGTCCAGTCTTGAGACCTTCTTCTCAATCGGGACCTCGTACGACGTGGAGCGGACTGCCAGGCCTCCAAGAGCTTTCGGGACCGCTCCCACAAAGACTTCCGATTCATGGCCCGGCAGTCGGAGCACGACTTAAGGTCGTTGTTGCGCTCCAGGCACCAGGGGCACACGAGGTAGGGATCCGTGAAGGACATCAACTTGTGATAGGAGTCACAAGGCTTGAAGCCAGTCCGACGATGGGACAACCCTTGTGCTACCAGGAGTCGAAGACTAAAAAAAAACATTGATAAAAGTGAAAAAAGGTTTATTCAAAAAAATACTACGGAGCACACTCTGGATCTGCGCAGGCAGGCGTGAAAAAGAAAGAACTAACGTCAGCGTGCAGGGGCGGCGTCTAAGTAGACGCTTTGACATCGTCTCGGTGACTATGACGCCGACGATGGACACGGAGTCGACCAATGTCACCTACCAAAGCGCAGGGGTACTGCTATAGAAAAATTCTCCGGATCCAGTCTGACGCCTAGGGGTAATATTAAGGTAAGGAATTCTAAACGAACTAAAGGTCTCTTTCAGATATCTACACCAAAGTACAGTTTTGCTTCACTTTGGCCTACAGAGTCGGGGTAATAGGATATTTCATAATACCTACACTTATTATATCATTTGAAGGATTTTCATTTTTTTGGGTCAGCCATAATCCTATTTCAGGCCTTTAGCCCTACTTCTTCCCTAACCCCCAGTGGGCTAAGTTAATTTCTCTGCTGCCGAACAGGAGGCTCAAAGGCCTTCCCACAAAACTGATCCATTAACAGCGCCGGACCCAGTTCATGGGAAAGGATGGGGTGGAGAGGCAATCTGCATCAGCTAATTAACGCCTCACATTGCATATGGACTGGGGAAAGCCCATGCCCACAGAAACAAGGTCCAGATCTCTGGAGCCAAACAGAGGAGGGGTTCCGCTTTGAAGTGTTGGTGAGAAGGGATTAGGCAACTATGTAAGTTTGGGGCAGAGTTGAGGCTCTTAGAGAAGAAAACAAGTTACTTACCTGTAACTTTAGTTCCCCAGTATTGGTAACTTTCATAGATTCCCATGCTTTGTATCATTCCCCGTCGTCGGAATGGGAGTCTCGGTAACAAAAATACCATAGCTGTAGGTACAAAAGACAATGGAAAAAGGCCTAGGCCTCATTACCTTTTGTAGCATATCACCCTCTTTGTGCAAAAGAGACCAAACTTTGGCCTCAGCCAATCAGAAGTGCCTCACCACTTAGAACCTTCCTGAAGGAACCTCAGAGCCTCAGATTTTCGTAGCCGTTGTGTACTGAGACACCATCTGTGCTGTAGGCTGAGCTTTCCCCGGGGAGCTGGGTGGGCGCATGGGAATCTATGAAAGTTACCAATACTGGGGAACTAAAGTTACAGGTAAGTAACTTGTTTTCTTACCCCAGTATTGGAACTTTCATAGATTCCCATGCTTTGTATCAGAGTAGTAAGCAGTTGGCAAGATAATCACATTTTGCATTGTAAATAATAGCAGTAGATAACATGACATTAGATACAAAATGTGAAAAAATGGAAGGTGGGAAGAAAGGAAAGCTCACCATTAGTGGAAGAGGTTCCTCAGGACAGCTTGTCCTACTGCTGCATCATCCTGTTGCAGAGATTCCAAGCAGTAATGCTTGGTAAAGGTGTGGACGCTGCTCCAGGTAGCAGCTCTGCAGATATCCTTAATTTGCACCCCTGCGAAGAGTGCTGTGGAGGAAGCTACAGATCTTGTGGAATGCGCTCGTATCTTTCCAGTCAGAGGTTTACCAGCAGTCCTGTGACAATGTAATATAGCGCTTGTGATCCACCTTGAAACACCCTGTTTGGATAGTGGGAGGCCTTTACTCGGTCCCCCAAAGGCCACAAACAGTTGAGTAGATTTTCGAAAATCCTTAGTACGTTGTAAGTAAAACTTCAAGCATCGTTGCACATCCAACGAATGCAATGCTTTTTCCGCTGGTGTGGAAGGCTGAGGAAAAATTTTTTTCAGAATGACCGGTTCATTCAAATGGAAATCCGAGGGAACCTTTGGCATGAACCTAGGGTTAGTCCTCATGATGACAGTGTTCCTCTTGAATTGAAGGAAAGGTTCTTGAATGGTCAAGGCCTGCAACTCCCCTACACGCCGAGCCGACGTGAGAGCGAGGAGAAGAGCCAATTTCCACGAAAGGTATTTGATGTCAGAACGATGGACTGGTTCAAATGGGCCCTTCATGAGTTGAGAAAGGACCAGATTCAAATGCCATGTTGGAGGAGGCGGTCTCACCGGTGGATAGACCCTGAACAGGCCTTTAAGAAATTGTTTGATTATCCTTGAAGACCATAATGAAGGTCCAGATTCCGTCCTTCCGAATCGTGACAAAGCAGCCAAATGGACTTTAATTGATGAGTGGGCCAGACCAGACTTGGCCAAGGACAGTAGGTATGGGAGGACCTGATGAGGTTTGGAAGTGAATGGATCAATGTGTTGCTGTCGACACCAACAACAGAATCTTTTCCACTTCAGGCGGTAAGTTTTGTTAGTTGAGGGGGCCCTTGCTTGGGACAAAACCTCCCTAACTTCCTTAGATAATGGCAGGTTCATAAATTCTCGCTGCTCAGGAGCCATGCAGTCAGGTGTAACGACTGAGGGTCTGGATGTAAAATCTGTCCCTCGGACATCGTGAGAAGGTCCGGCAGAATTTGGAGAGGTAAAGGAGGAGCAATCGACAACAGATGGAGCTCCGTGAACCAGAACTGCCTCGGCCAAGCCGGGGCTATCAGGATCATCCTGCACGGTTCCACCTTGAATTTCCTGATTAGTCGTGGTATCAGAGGAATGGGAGGAAAAGCGTAGACAAATGTCTTCGACCAGGGTATCGAAAGGGCATTTCCCAGAGAATTTGGATGGGGAAGCCTGCTTGCGTAAGACCGGCATTTTTTGTTGGTCGGGGTGGCAAACAGGTCGATGTCCGGTCTTCCCCACCGGCTGAAGACTCTTTCCAAGACGTCTTGATTCAACTCCCATTCGTGGCTGACCGAGGATGACCTGCTCAGTCTGTCGGCGTTTTCGTTGAGGACGCCAGGCAAGTGTTCTGCCATCAGGGACATGTTGTGTCGGATCGCCCATTCCCAAACCTGCTGGGCCTCTTGTGACAAAGGGCGCGATCTGGTCCCTCCTTCCTTGTTCACATAGTGCATGGCCGTGGTGTTGTCCGTCCTGATAAGCACTTGTGAACCTTCCAGGCGAGGAAGAAACGATTGCAGAGCCAGACGTATCGCCCTGAGTTCTAACAGGTTGATGTGGAGGCATTTTTCCTGGGGTGACCAATGACCACTGACATGAAGGTCCTGCAGTACTGCTCCCCAACCTTCCAACGATGCGTCCGTCGTTATCACTTGTGGAGACGGGTCGCTTGCGAAGGATAGGCCTTGGGACAAGTTGTCTAGGTCTGTCCACCATAGGGCCGCATTCTTCATCTCCGGAGTGATAGCCACTCTGTCGTCGAAGGAACCGTGGACTTGCCGCCATTGATTGTCCAGTTGTTCCTGCAAGGGACGCATCCTCAGTCTGCAATGGGGGATCAGTGGAATACACGATGATATTACTCCCAGCAGAGACTTGTAGCGGCGAACTGAAAGAGACTTTTTTGTTTGTAAGTCTTGGGCCATCGTCTGTAATTTGTGCCTCCTTTCCAGAGTAGGAAAAGCTCGTGAAAGCTTTGAGTCCAAGATGGCTCCCAGAAACCGGGCTCTTCTGGACGGGATCTGGCAAGATTTCTCGTCGTTGAGAGTGAGACCCAGGTTTTGGAATAAATTGGTACACGCTTGAACCGCCTGTAGCGCTGCCTCTCTGGACGGAGCTTTCAGCAGCCAGTCGTCCAGATAGGGGAAGACTTGAAACTTGTGCCTCCGCAGGAAAGCTGCTACTGGAGCCAGCACTTTCGTGAATATCCTTGGGGCTGAGCGGAGTCCAAAGGGTAAAACCCTGAATTGGTAATGGCTCTTGGCTACTGTGAATCGCAGAAACCTTCTGTGTGCTGGGTGAATCGGAACGTGAAAATAGGCATCTTCGAGATCGAGAGTGGCCATGTAATCCCCCGGGTTGATTAGCTTCAAGATGTCCTGGAGGGACACCATCCTGAAGGACAGAGAGATGAGATAGGTGTTTAGCCCCCTGAGGTCTAAAATGGGGCGCCACTTGTCGAGCGTTTTCTTCACCAGGAAGAACCTGGAATTAAATCCCTGGTTTCTTTGGTTCGATGGAACTGGTTCTATCGCCCCTTTTCGGAGCATTTGTTGAACTTCGAGCCGAAGAAGACGCTGGTGTTTTGAAGGAGTGGCTGCCGGGGGCTTGGGTGGCGGAACTTGAGTGAACTCTAAGGTATGCCCTTTCCGAATGATGTTGAGCACCCAACGGTCCGATGTTATTAGGGACCAGTTATGAAGGTATTTGTTGACCCTGCCTCCAACTGATGACTTCCTGGAGGAGGGTCCAGTAGGAAGAGCCAGGAGGCCGCTATTGGGGCTTTATACGAATCTCGTCCTCGCGCACCCTGCTTTCCTTTACCGTAAGGCCTGGAGTAGTTGGTAGACTGGCCTTGCCGCTGCTGGTAAGATTGGCGGTGTTGCTGGGAACTGGATCCTGTGTTGGAATAACGTTGTTGTTGGAAGGATCCTCTATAAGTACCACCCCTGCCTCTGGAGCCCTTGAAGGGGGACTTCCTGTACTGAAGTGTTCCTAAAGACCTAGCGGTCTCTGTGTCTTTTTTAATATCTTGCAGGGTGTCGTCAATGAGTTTGCCGAATAGAGCTTCTCCATCAAAGGGGAGATCCAATACTTTATTCAGGACCTCTGGTCGGAACCAAGTAGCTTTAAGCCACCCTTGGCGACGGAGGACTGCCGCTCCCGCTAGTGAACGAAATGCCGTAGTCGCAATATCCATTGCACAATCGATGATTTCCATCGAAGTCGCTTCTCCTTCCTGCAAAACCTTCTTCGCCTCCGACATAGATTCAGGAGGTAGCTGGTCAAGGTACGGGGAGACATCGCACCAGAGTTGACGGTCGTACCTACCCAGGATGGCTAAGGCATTAGCTGCTCGCACCAGCAAACTTGCCATCGCTGAGAATCTTTTCCCCACGTTATCTAACCTCCGTCCTTCCTTGTCCGGAGGAGTTGTCAGCGGTGCTGAAGGGTTGCGCGATTTCCTCTGCGCTGCCTGCGAGATTACAGAGTCTGGTCGTGGATGACCTGTCAAGGCCGCTGGGGCATCATCGGTCGCTTTGTACTTTTTTTCCAGACGCGGTAGCACCGGCACCACCGTCGCCGGGTGTGTCATGGTCTTTATGCCCTCTTTCCATAGGTGATCCATGATTGGAATAGATCTGGCAGTTTTTCGAAAGGGTTCTTTAAAGTCATATAAGAAGCAATCTGTGGTGACTTTAGGCATTGCTAATTTAAATCTTGCCGCCGCTCTCTCCATTAGCTGATGGAAACCTCCAATATCCGCTGGCGGGGAGTCCGCCGGGTCCGGATTTGGTGATGCGGGATTGTCAATAACGTACTCATCATATTCCGTGTCGGGATTAGAGACGTGATCCGACTGCTGATCCTCATCCGAGGATTCATCAACATCATGTGATCTTGGTAACCCAGAGGAATCCTGAGGGACGGCTGCTTGAGGCTGTGGAGAGGTTGGAGCCGAGAGAGTAGGTGGCACCAATGACGCCTGAACCCTGGAAGGTGTAGCAGGCGTTGATGGATTTGGCAAAGGTCTACTGGCCTTAGACTTATAGTCCTGTAGCATCCTATGTAGATCCTGTAGGAAAGATGTTGGCACTGAAACCATTTCCTGGTCAGATTGCTGCTGTTGCTGTTGACCATGACCATGTTCCTCGTGGGTGTATTCGCCCTCTGAGTCAGTGTCCTGGCATTTGACAAATAGTTGCGAAGGACTATTGGCATAGCTATATGCATCTTGGTCATCTTCCTCCGATTGTCCCTCTTGCAGGAGCATTGTTGGTAGCAGAGGGGACACTGTCCTTGGAGAGGTCATCTCCGGTGTGATCCGCGTCACAGAAATGGTGATACGCTTTTCTGTGGACAAGATTGTGGGTTCCGTCGTCGACGGTTGTATATACGCCGTCGAGATAGGGGTCGTGGACGTCGTCGACGACGAAACTGTCGACACACCAGCCGTCGTCATAGTCACCGTAGTCGTCGTCGACGCCCTCGTCGACGAGACCGTAGTCGTCGACATCGTCGTCATCGCCGTCGACGGGACTCTCGTCGTCGACACCGTTGTCATCGTCGTCGACGGGGCTTTCGTCGTCGACGGGGCCTTCGTCGTCGACGGGGCCTTCGTCGTCGACTGAGTCTTCGACGTCGACGGTGCCTTCGTCGTCGACTGGACTTTAGGCGTCGACGGGGCCTTCGTCGTCGACGGCTCCTTCGTCGACACCTGTGAAGCTGGTACCTTCGTCGTCGGCGCCTTTAGTTTCTCCGTCGACGGTGAGGACTCCGCCGTTGACGGTCTCGACGTCGACGAACCTCCGGTCGACAGAGCCTTAGATGTTCTAGTCGACGGGACTCCCGCTGTCGACGTCTTCGTCGTCGAGGACCTAGAAGTCCTCTCAGAAGACTGGCATGAAGGTGTTTTGAAGGCTGTGGAAGTCTTCGCACCTGTAGACTGCGTTGAAGGTCCATCCCTCTCCTTTACACTTCCGTGAGGAGATTTGCTGGGACCTGGGCTCTCAGACTCACTGGGGGTCTTTTTTGAGGCCTTAGAAGATCGACCCGCAGAAGAAGAAGGGGAACCCCTACCCCTTTTCACTGACCTTCTAGTAGAAGCCATCGATCCAGCATCTTCACTGTCACTGGAGACAGTATTCTTCCTTGATTTAAGCTTTTGCAGCCATGTCAGGAGCCTACCCTCACGGTCCCGGAGGGTCTTGGCAGAAAAAGAGCGACAGATTGCACAGGTAGCCACCTGGTGGTCAGGATAGAGGCAATAAATGCAGTCCTTATGCTTATCCTCCACAAAAAGCCTTTTCTTGCCACAGGAGGAACAAGGCTTGAAAAGCGCTTTTTTCTTCTCAATTTCCGACATCCTGTCAGGCAGCAACAATCCTGAGAAGAATCTGAAAGATCCTGAAGAAAATCCTGTAGAAAAAACCTGAAGAAATCCTTTAGAAGAGTAGAAGTTGAGCAGAGCTCAAAGGAGACTCCCTAGCACAACGTGCGGTAGAAAATCTGAGGCTCTGAGGTTACTTCAGGAAGGTTTTAAGTGGTGAGGCACTTCTGATTGGCTGAGGCCAAAGTTTGGTCTCTTTTGCACAAAGAGGGTGATATGCTACAAAAGGTAATGAGGCCTAGGCCTTTTTCCATTGTCTTTTGTACCTACAGCTATGGTATTTTTGTTACCGAGACTCCCATTCCGACGACGGGGAATGATACAAAGCATGGGAATCTATGAAAGTTCCAATACTGGGGTAAGGTCTTTCTATAGACCATTTGAAGTCACCATGTTTAAAAGTCACAAATTGCTTTACAGGAGGGTTGGGGCTGAGGCAGATTTAAGATCTGGTATCACAAGCCAATCATGGCCCAGGAGGCCCCAGCCCCAGGGGCCTGATGCCAGAAAGACCTTTCCCAGGGACCTATTTCCCCAGACAGAGACCAGATGAACGCCACTGAGCTCCACCTGTTCAGCCGCAATGTCTCCCGTTCCCTATGCCTGCAACTGAAGAGAGTGAGAGCACAGCTGCAACCCAACTATGAGGATGCAGTGGCAGAATCAGCATGCAGGCTCCCATGTAGGCACTGGATGGTTTCGGCCAAGCCGGGAGCTGCACATGTTGTAGGCTGTGTAGTGCAGAAATGGGCTCCATGTACTGCTGATGCCCTCACAGAAAATCCTGCATGCGGGTGTCACAGGGGCACATGTAAGCAAAGAAGAAATACTTGCTGCGCAAGATCGCTTACACACCCAGAGGAAGCCTTTGTTCAGAGCAGACAAACTGCTCATTTGGTATGGAAGCCACAGGCCAGGGGATCGCCCATAGCCTTCACACACTCCAATTTTGCATATTAGCTTTCTTGTGGTGCCCCAAGAAGGACTAGCGTTATCTGAGTGCTGTGGGCTGCTGCTAGAAGAGCAGCAGTCCCCCAGGAATGTTTCTACAAAACTTGCCCTAGGTCTCCCAGGGGATTGGATTTCTGACCTGGTGGGAGGCTGCCCATGTTTTCAAGCACTCCTGGAGCTTATCACTCCTGAGCTCAGGAGCGTGGGGACCTCTAAATTGGTCCAATAGATAAAGTAGCAGCACTATAAATGTAGCTATACGACTCCAGTACACGTTATTCAATACAATTATTTTCTAACAAAGTTGATGGTTAAAATGAGAGGATTTGACATTATAAATAACAGTTTTGGAAGATGGTACTATCCCCATCGATTTCAATGAGTTAGGACATGTATTGAATATTGGCGCTATCTTGTTTGATTTCAATCTTGTAGCAATTGTGAATTATAACAGATTGCTGCCTTTACTGATGTGCTGACACCCTGACAAAGGCAGTAGGCTGTCTTACTGATAATGACAACCTGTCATACTGTGAGATTGTATCTAGTATAGGTAGAAGTATTGTGGGGATAGGGTTCAGGACCCATTAGGGGTGCAAAGTGATATAAGCAAAGGTATTTCCATCTACTTGCCTGTGCAAATATTTACTTTAATGTATAACATTTAGTTCTGTGTACATAATAAACATACTTTTCATTTTCAGAAATGAAAAAGCACTAAGTGGGCAATCATTTATTACGTGTTGTTGCTGCACACCAGCGAGTGGCTATTGCTAACCGACACCACCTACCCTGAGTAGGCCTTGGAGTGCTCCACGTCACTACTCTAAGAGAGTCAACACCTACTATGGGTATCTTGGCTTCCACTAAAAGGAAAATTGCTGACATCTCTTTTGAAGGACTCACATCCTTCACAACTAGTAACTCAATTTCTTACACTAGTGCCATGTTAATTGTATTCCCGTCTGTAGGCTGCAGGTTGGTCACGGTTACTAAAGTATGAAGTACACAAGCGGCAGTATGTGGGTGATGTATATTACTAGAGCACGCACAGGCAACGCTTGGACAAGCACAACTGGCGCTTAAATTCCGAAGGAATGAATAAAAGGATCACTTTTGGACTTCTTATCACGCCAATACCCGCTGATAGAATTGCAACCTTACCATAGTCTTATTTCTATTTTTCTATTTCTATTTTTTCAGATACTTTTGCAATCCGATTCGAAACCGCTGCACATATAAGCAGTGATGTATTAATTCTCTTTAATCTTGCCTGAAACCGTCCTTGGAACAGCTTGAGTTCCACACAACTCACCCACCCATTAACAAGATGGAAATTAAAAGCCAGAGTGAAAAAAAGACAATCTCCACAATAAGCCCCAGCATGCACGCAAACGCTGCTCAGTAATTAAGTTCTTTTAAAAATGCTTTCAACTATGAGAAAGAGCAACTGGGAGAAATGAGTAGCCAGGGGGTGAGAATAAATATAAAATCCCTCTTAAACGATCTTTAATCCGAAACAGCTCTGGTGGCTTGGAGATGGTTAATGCTGCAGATGTCGGACGACCAGGATTTACTTAAACTCTTATTCGAGCATGAACTAAAATCCTGATTTAAAGCTTTGTCAGACGCCTCGGCTCTCGGATTGTCAGCCTGTCTGAACTGCTGCCTCCCCCGGAAGCAATGAGTGATGTTAGATCAGCGCCAACTTAAGTGCCCCAGACACGAGGAAGCTGCACTTCCTGGTTAACACTTGGCAATGAATTGCCACACTGATGTCACAAATAAACGGCTGTCGATCAGCAAACAAGCATGACAGATTACAGCGTAAAGTATGTACGTTAACCGAAGGAGCACTTAACAGATGTCGCACCAAATGCGAGCTGGTTTGCAATAAAACACCCCCACACAATTAGAAAACGCAGGGTTTCCTGGGGAGTCTGGGCGCTAAATCTCAGACTGCGCAGACCTGAAAGAGAGGATCAAAAGAAAATAGGTTAGAAATACAGGTACGTATATATATTTTTTTGTGTTTTATATAGCGCTAACAAGACCTGAGGATATTAGGTATCAGAGCTCCTTTACATATGAGCACCAGTTTCGTTACAGATGGACACATTCATTAAGTGATTTGCCCAGAATCACAGGATGGTGAGCGTCATTGCCGAGACTCGAACCCGGTTCCCCAGTTTCGAGGTCGCTGCTCTAGCCTTAAGGCTACATCCTCTTCCCTAAATTTCCTTCACATAGGGCGTGTAACCCGTCATCATTCATATTTTCCTCATTCAAACAAAAAATATATACCAAAAAATGTTCGCTTGGACACTCAGTTTCTTAGACACTCAGTTATTTTGGGGGAAAGCAAAGAAACCCATCGAGTTTTGAAACGTGTGTTGGTTTCTTTCAGATCCTGGAAGCATTTCGCTCGGACTGAAAGTCGCAGCATGTTTATTTCAATTAATTAAAACCATAAACATTTACAACACAGTGCCAGGATAAAATGTTAAGGTGATTAAAAGGCGTGATAAAAATAGACATGATGAAAATAGCGGCAGCTTAGGCCAAGGGCTTTTACAAACAAAAATGAAGGATAGGGGCCGGAATGGAGCCAAAAAGAGAGCATGGGCCAGACTTTTGCTGCTTGATGGTCCAGTTATGAATACAAATCCGAGGACTAATGCTGTTGTTCCGGGTTATCCGTACTAGAATGCAGATATGTTGGTACAGACAGCGCTTTAAAGTGCAAAAGGAAATAGTCCAGGAGAAGGGATGGCTGACACGGCTACACATCTTACTGCTTCGGTCATCTTGTTAAGCAGGTGCCTCCTTGTCGCTTCCAGGCTAAAGTGTAAAGGCGTTGGTGCAAACCGCGCAGTACAGGGCGAAAATAAAGGTAACCCTTGCAGGTGGTGTTGCGACAACCCTAAGTTCGCTCTCCCTATTTTCCTGGGCTAAGATGCAGAGATATTAGTGCAGGCCGCACCCAAGGAAGGATGGTTTAATAGATTATGACCAACCCAATTGACAGCTCAACTGATAAGTTATACTGAGTGCAGAGAGACCGTCGACCCGTCAGCGGTCAGAAACCCATTTGCTTTCATACTAAATGTTATGAAGGATGCAATCACTTGGGGAGGTTCGCTTTTCTGGCAAAGGAGTCATTAATACATGTTGGCATGATCTATTCTATGCCATGCTGGTTGAAAATGTTCCACAACACAATCTTCCATTCAGTGAGTAGCATAAGACATATTGATAAGATGAGAGTCAAACTTTCATCCTGTTGGTGGCAATGGCTGCACTTAGAGGTAGAAGGTTTCGGGACCATTTAGACAGGCAGTCAATCGTTTAACACAGCCCAAAGCGTAGATGAGAAGCAGTTTAATTTTATAAAAGCTTTTGAGTACAACTGTTAAGAAAGTCTGCGGATAGGGCTGTTTATAACAGTTGATAGACATCCATGCATGGCTTAATTTGCTAAAATTGAGTTTATCCCTATTCCATGAAATACTCTTTGTTTACTTTAGGCTCTTTTGAAAGAATTACGAAGTAGGGTGTGTTCCCATAACTATTTTGCTTTTAAGTCATTCAGGGCCAACTTGAAGGCCTGCGCTGAACGGTTTCCCCCCCCCCCCAGAAAACCTGTTTGTATTTCTTTCCATATCAGGAAGCACAACGTTGCATGGTCTGAGAATCTTAATAAGAACATTTACTTGAGTATGAAACTGTTTTGTGCTAATTCTTGATCGATTAGGCTAAATTCCGAACGGATCGGAGAGATGGAGAAGCATTTTGAGGGAGATAAAAGAGGAGGCAGAAAACCTTTCCATGTGCAGTGGTGAGAAAGGGCCTGGACTTTCCCCGGAAGGCTTCTGTTGGGATAAACTTGGCCTTCATAACTGTAAGAAGAGGAGACCACGTTGGGCTTTGCAATTTGTGTTGTAGGGACTGAAACGCTGCAATCAAAGAAGCGATTCTTGGCTCTACTGAATTTAGATGTAGATGACAAGACAAACCGTCTTGCAGCCAGGACCCGAGGTAATTCAAGCTTGTACTTCTAGGAACGAGGAGTCCGCCCAAAGACGAGCTTCCTTCCTTTTTAATCTTCCTTCCAAACACCACAACCCGAGTTTTTGCAAGGTTGACAGTCATTTTGTTTTCAATGCAATAGGTGTGAAGTTTGTTTAATTACCTCTGCAGTCCTATTCCAGTCAGATTCATGAGTACTACATCATCTACATATTGCAATGAAGACACCTGGCAGCTCCCCAGCCCCGATGGATGAGATTTGGCTTCATCTAGCTTGGAGCTTATTTCGGAGATAAAAAGGTTGAAAAGCATTGGAGCAAGGACACATTATTGCTTCAGGCCCCTCTTGATTGATAGTTTTGACAACTGGCCTAGGTTCAGGCCAAGTTTGGCCCTTGAACCCCCTGTTATTAGACTATAATTGTTGGATGATTGTAGGGATGTTCCAGCCAGCCAACTTTCTCCAAAGATTATTTCTGTTTACATGGTCAAAGGCCGTAGAGACATCCACGAAATAGGTGTACAGCAGTGGTTTTTTAAAGGAGCATTTCTCAATGATCATGGAAAGCACAATCAAGTTGTCCGTGGTGATAGATTTGGCTCTAAATCCCCTTTGGTTGAGTGGAATAAAATTTTCTCTTGCGGCCCAGACAGCAACTTTCATCTCTCATATACATTTTCTGTACCTATGCAGAGCTTGCCCACGTTGCAACACCTCCTCAAAATAGTTAAGAGTTTATGATGGATGCTATATTTTTGTGCAGGCTGCTGTCCTTCTGAAATGTAAGTGCCAGACTATATTAAAAAATCAAATAATTTGTAACGTGGGTACATCATAACTCTCTCATAATCTGTATTAGTGACAGCACATGGTCACAATCTACATCACACCTCAAACATCGGACGCTGTACCCTGATGCTCCCCAAAACCAACCAGGGTCATGCCACATTACCTCTTCATCCAGCTCCTTGTGCCAGTCTCTATACACTTCCCAGAGATTCACCCTGCTGCCCACTGAAAGGAAAACAATGTCCTGGGTGCTCAATGAGAAAGGCATTGTACTCTCCTGGAACTATAACCAGACGGCACGCTACCCCAAACTTATGTCAGTCTATGACAGACTCCCATTGGAGGCCTTGCTGCTTATTATATTGTTTTTTTCCAGATCTGGTGTTGAGCAAGGACCATTAAATACTGAATTTGGAGGGCTACATGGACCCTGCTAAGTTGATGGGCCATGCTTGCTGGATTCTTGTTTATATTTTTGGGGGTGGTTGTGGCACTGACAAAGTGGCACTGTGGCGTTGCTTGCACCATAAGGATAAGGCCTATCTCCTCTCATTGGCTGTTGATTGGAGATAGGTGCACCTTCTGTGATTTTTGGAGGCATTGGCTTCCTCTGGGCCTTGGTTTTGATTAGGATCTGGCTCACAAGCACAACATTGATGCCAGTTGATGACCATATCCCCCTCACTAAAGGGGTGCACAATGACGTCACTGAGTGGCATACTGGATTGGGTGGCCAGTCTCTTCTTATGACTGACTGGGTTCTTCTGTGGACAAGCGCTATTCCATTTGGGTCCTGTGTTGCACTGATTGGTGGTTCTCCTTGATAGTATTTGGTTTCTTTCCTGCTTGTGTACTGCTGTTGTGAGTAGAAAAATGTTGAATGTAGGGAGATGTTTATAAGTTCTCTTTCCAGGGATGAACTGAAATAATTAATGAAGGAGACTTGCTAAATTTGTAGAGGAAAGTTGTTGTGGGAAGAGTTATAGAAAGCGATATCCTACTTATTTTTCACTATATATATACTGATTGTTTCTCTTCTTCCTCATAGCAGGAGGAACTGCTCGCTCTTTGCCTATCTGCATACCACCTTAGGACTTCCTTTTCCTTATTCTCAACCCAGTCACAGTAGGGATCATTTTCACCAATTTAATAAGCCTCTGACAGGTAAACGTCAGATGCACTCATCAGTTAAGAGCTTTCATGAATAGTGTAATCTGGATGAAACTGGCATCTTAAAATTAATAACCTGTCTCCCTCTCTCCCTCTGGAAGGGGCTAACACTGACTTTTAGCAGACAGTTAGGGTGGACCCCCTCTTGGCCGATTTTGGAAGAGCATGCATTCATGGCCATGGAGTACTTCTACATAGGATCCAGTAGATGGTCTTGTGTATGCTGCCTTTCGAGGACTTACACTGGCCTCAACCACAGTCTGCAGGCAGGTACCTATGCCATCTAAACATCTCAATCCCCAGTGTAAGATTTCTGTAAATTCTCTGTGGTTTGGTGGTATTGAATACACGAAATTCGTGGAAATGATGGAGGTTCAAGCATAGTTCCTGTTCTTCATCATCTTTGATGGGCTTTGCACTCCCACGTTGGCAGCAAGTGCTTCAGTGATGGGTGACTGCAAGATGTGAGCCTGTGACTAGAATACTGATAAATTCCAAAAGGCTACCACTATGAAATATCCTCACCAGTATTCGAAGTTTTTCAGGCTGGCATGTCACACCATTAGGCAAGAGAATTTAAGGTCCATAAGCACATGCTTCCTTTCCTGGCCAAGAGAAAACCTTTCCTCTTGTTTCGTCCTTGTCAAAGGATTGTTTTGTTCTATAGGAAGGATGCAGTCTCTTCATATGGTGATTGGACTGGCAGGCCCTGTTCCAAATTCAAGCAACAGTATGTTCTTCCAAGTCTCCAGACTATTCCAGACCCTTGCTTGTACTAGGAAGTGTTCTTCAAGCCTTACTGGGTGATGGGCTGTCTTAATAACAGGGTGATCGAGGTTATATACATGGGGGAACAGGTTAGAATTCTCCCCACATGCTTACAATTTTCCAGTCACCAACTGGCCTCAAGGCAGGGGAGTCTGCGGGGACTCCTGGACAGCAGGGTGATCTGTCCGGTCACTCTTTTGGAGAGGGATATGCATGCTTACTCTCAGGTTTTTCATGTTGAGAAGGGCACAGAGAGCTTCCCGATGATCATCATCATACAGCAGGTCAAACTGTTAACAATGGATTTGAAGCTGGACACCTTGCAATGCATCACCCCACTTTATTATTATTATTATTATTAAATTTTATAAAGCGCGTAGTCACCCGTAAGTATCCCAGCGCTAAGATCCAAACAACTGAGGGTCAACCGAGGCAGAAGGGGAAGGTAGATCAAGGGAGGAGATGCGTTTTCAGCCGCTTCCTGAATCGCAGGTAGTCTGGTTCAGTCCTAAGGTCCCTGGGAAGGGAATTCCAAAGGCGGGCAGTATTAACAGAAAAGCGCCGTCCACCCATGCGCGCCTTCTTGACTCTGGGAATGGTGATAAGGTACTCCTGATCAGAACGGAGAGATCTTGGGGCTTTGTAAGGCCTGATGAATTTTCTTAAAATAGGGGGGCCTTTATCTTGTAGAAGTCTGTGAGACAGACAGAGAGCCTTGAACTTCACTCGCCCTCTCACTGGGAGCCAGTGAAGGAGTTTCAGGGCAGGCTTGGCCGAGGATCTGGTAGGGGTATTGGTAAGGATCCGGGCTGCGGCGTTCTGGATCCTTTGTAATTTGTTAAGGGTTGCCTCGGGAGCTCCTAGGTAGATGGTGTTACTGTAATCCAGCCTTGATAAAATAAGGCCTTGGATTAGCAGTTTCTTAGAGGCCGGAGGAAGTAGAGGCAGAATCTTCCTGATGGATTTGAGGAGCCCGAAACAAGAACCCGCGATTTTTTTGGCTTGCGTCTTAAAAGATAGATCTTTTTCAAGCCAAACTCCTAGGCTCTTGATCTCTGACTTAGGAGCAGGGGGTTCACCCAAGCAGGAGGGCCAGATGTTCTGAGATAGGGAAAGCCCCTTCTGGCCAAGGAGGAGAATATCTGTCTTTGAGCCGTTAAGTTTCAAAGACGAGCTGTTCATCCATCCTTGTATTCCTGCCAGACAGTTGTATAGATCAGATGGTGCTTGGTTCGGGTGGGATAGGGACACCACTAATTGAGTGTCATCAGCGTAGCTGATGATACTCACTCCGAACGGGTTGACAACCTCCTCCAATGGGGACATGTAGACATTAAATAATGTTGGGCTTAGGGATGAGCCCTGGGGCACGCCGCATTGGAGGGGGGTATCGGGGGAACGGGTGTCATTCTCCCAAACCTGAAAGGAGCGCTGGCCAAGGAAGAGAATTTATTAACTCAATGAACCACATGGATGCTTACCCGTGAACCCATTCGTCTTAGCCATTACCAGCTTCTTTGGTTTGTTCTTGGCCTCTAGTCTGCCCCAAATATCTTCACCAATGTTTTGGCTCCTCTGGTGGGAATTTCTCACTATGAGGAGTTTGCTTTACACCCATATTTAGATGATGGAATGAGCCATACAAGATATGCCAGTCTGGCCCAGACTGCTACTTCCATGATGTGAGACATACTATGTCAAAATGGCTTTCTAATCAGTGGGCTGAAGTTCCTCCTCCCCCATTCCAAAGGGATGTTAAGGTGTTCCTGCCAGTGCAGTAAAATTAGACACTCTCCTGAGGCTTCTACAGGACCAGCTGTGAGTTCAAGGGTACAAAGCAGGCATTTGTCCCTATCTTCCACTTCTCTTGGTTCTGTTTGTAGCGAGCTGCTAGCGATGTGGTGTCCTTTCTTTCAAGCTGCCTTGGTTTTTTAGATTCTTTAGGAAAGGGTGCATGTGAGCTTGTTCTCTTAACACAATGGGCACCATTGGAATCCAGTTATTTTCCTAATGGATGCTTCTACTCATGTCAATGAGCTGGGCATTTAAAGGGTGAGTGTACTGAGGAACATGTTGAGAGATACTGCTCTTGGTTCTTCTGAAGCCTGTCGCCCTCACAATGGATGGGATGCTTCTGGACATGATTGGTGAGCAATGCTTGTGGCCTTCTCAAACTGTGGTCATTGGTAAAGAAATGGCTTACACTGGTCTTGAAATAGTAAATAAATGACTTCTATTGTATTTGCTTTTGTTACAACTGCACTTGGTTCTCTGCACAGAACAGTAGTCAGCCCAGGCGGGCTCTGGTCAGCTCTGAGAAGGAGAAGCATTGCTTGCATTCCCCAACCAGCACACCAAATTCATGCTGAGACCACTGAAGGTGCTTTCATTGCTTAGGTTGTTTCAGTGCTTTGGCACTCACAATGTCCCGGAGGGTTTCTCCAGGAGTTGTGTGGAGTGCAGAGCATGAAGGCTGGCAGAGTGACTTCAGAATTCTGCACAGCGTGTAGCATCTCAAACTTGGGCGTCTCTCTCATAGTTGAATTAACAGCTCATGGAAAGGTATGGAAATAAACCTTAGAAATGTCTGAGTTTCCCAATACAAAATGTATTAGAGTCGTTTCTAGTGATGTCAGTTCTTGCTTAAAGCGATTATTAAGGAGGCTTTACAAGAGGAATATGTTTCACCCTGCATTTCATTCTGTGATTTTCTTCACAATCTTCACACCTGGCTTCTTATTTATTTATTTATTTATTTACTTAACCCCTCCCATGCTCATGACGGAGCCGCTCCGTCATGAGCATCGGCTGAGCTGTGCTCATGACGGAGCGGTTCCGTCATGGCCCTGCCGCCGCGCCTGCGCGGTGCTGATTTCGCGCCTGCGCGGCGCGTTCTATTGGGCGGGCGGGGGCATGATGGAACCGCTCCGTCAGGAACACAGCGCAACCACGGCTCGTGACGGAGCGGCTCCGTCACGAGCATGCGAGCGCCGCTCGGCCCCCCAGCGCTGCGGCGGATTTGCCGCCGCAGCGAAGGGGTTAAAGAGTTTTATATAGCGCTGGCTAGACCTAGAGGTATCTGAGCGCTTTACATGAGAATAAACAATGTTACAGAAAAAGTTCAACAATTACCGAATAAATCCCAAAAAAGAATAGGCAATACAATTAGTAGAGAGGAGAAAGGAGAGAGAGAGGTAGTGGAGGGGGCAGGGGAGGTGAGAAAGGGAGGATAAGGGAAGAGACAAAATGGAGAGACAAATTACTGATTTTTGCTCGTTATGGATAGTGTTGGTTCCTTCTGGATTCTTCCCTTGGCGTAGTCTACCTCTTTTCTCCTTCCTTATGCCATTTGGTGCTGAACTAAATTCCCCTGTGCTAGTCTCATATTCAATCTAGAATTAGAAGATTACCAAAAGATTTTTTTCTCCTGTGTGGGTATCTTACTAACTGTGACTCTCTAAAAAAGATACTGGTCATCTTTCACATACATTATTTGACGAAGAGAGGGGCACAATAAATGATACTTAAACAGATCTTCTCAGCATCCAGTCTTTGACAGCACTCAGTACTTTGTTCCCTCTCTTCAGGGTCAGTTGGTGATGGTCCAGACCAACATCACTGTTTCCAAAGGCAAAGTTTACAATTATAGGATGCTCCAGGTGCCCTCTCTTGTACTGCACAACTGCCTTTTGCCACTGTAATGCCCCGTCTATGGTTTATTGTTCCGCTCAGCATTGGCTAAAGCCATCTGGTATCTAAGGCTGTGGTCTTTGATCTATCTGGTTTATCATGTCGTGTGGAAGTGGAGAGTTGTTCCACTAGCAGGGTGGGTACCTCCTTGGCAGTAGCAATGGGGAAGTCCTTGCAGGTCATCTGTGCTGCTCCTACTATGTCGTCTTCTTGTACATTCATTACTCACTAACAGCTGGTGAAAGTTCTGTAAGAGGGGATTTCGGTCCCTATGTGCTGTCTTCAGTACTTACTTGGAAAGTTTATTGAACACCTTGTTTAGTTGCATTAAATCTTTGTTTTCTGCCTCTGTGGCCCTGGAACGAGGAGGCTGATTATAAAGTTATGCTTTGATTATTTACAAGTAATCTCATTAGTCCAATTTCATCTTCCTTATCCAAGTCCTACGTACCGCCCTCCCTCCCTGGGAGGACGTATTTCTTTATATGTTTGAACTAGGGTAGTCTACTCTGATGAGTAGAACTCTACGTTTTAGTGTCTGAAGGGGGCATAATTTTCTTTAGTGTAGACAAAAAACATTGCTTTTATTATAAGAAGGTAGTGTTGTGTCCAGCTGGTAGGTGCACACTTCTCATGCTTAAAAGGATAGGGATGAAGATTACCAGTAAGTCAATCAATCATGGTTTATATAGCAAGACTACTCACCCGTGCGGATCTCAAGGTACTGGGCCATCATTTGCGGATCTGTCTGGGTGCTGGGGCTCAGTCGAAGAGCTATGTCTTGAGATCCTTCCTGAACTGGGTCAGTGACGTGGCTTGTCTGAGGCGGAGAGGAAGGGTGTTCCAGGTCTTGGCGGCGAGGTAAAATGATCTTCTTCCGGTCCTGGTCTTGCAAATCTGTGGGACGGTGGGTGGAGCCGAGGTGTCTGCTGGGTACGTGGAATGTGAGGCGGTGATTCAGATATGCTGGTCCTGCGTTGTGAAGCTGTAAGTGATGAAATCACTCCAATCCTTTCTCACACTCTCTTGAAACATGTGCTTTGACATCTACAGACACCGTAGGCCTCTATGTTGCAGAAGTAGAGCAAACACTACAAATCCCAGTTGGTAACAGCATAGGTGCACCATGCTCTGAGTGGTATGCACACAGTTATCTCACAAACAAGATGGCTTAAGCCACATGCTGATGGCAATACCCTACATTCACAAGACACAAGTGAAGTAGTGTGGCTCACTGGTTAGAGGCGGCAGACCCGAGAGCAGAGGACGGCCCGGGACCAGGGTTCGAATCCCGGCGCGGCAGGTTTCTGGACCAGGGTCAGCGGACTCGATAATTCTCTCGCCTCGGTGCCCACTCTGATCAGCGATCACACTCGGCAACTCTGGGCATTAGCTTGCCTCATCTTCACTAACGGCCCCACCAGACCGCCGGGGATGCCTGGTCTCACCCTGGAGATACCCATTAAGGGACCATCTCTCAGGGAAGCCAGGAAGGGTTTCGCAGCGGTCGAAGCGCCTTGGGACCCTCCGGGTAAGTAGTGCGCTATATAAATGCCTATACATTTACATACATTTACATTTACATTTACAATGGGAATCTCAATCTGAATACAAATTACACATGCTGTTCCTTAATAGAGCCTCTCTGTTCTATTATATGCACCTCATCAGAACTACACCATCAACTTAGCCTGATGGTATTTTGGTAGGTTTTCTGCCTAGGTGTGCAAATATACCATGAAGTTTAAGCTTCTGCACAGTGCCTTTTAAACAACTGTTGTGCCAGTTCTCTGATGTTACAAGTTTGGGCTCTTGATAGGTTTCAAAATGGAAGCTGACTTCACCACCCGAGATCAGACCCAGCCATATGCTAATCAGACTTGACCTTGTGCCTCATGGGAATAGTCCAGCCCGAACTGCCAAGCCAGGTCTTCACTGGACCGGAAACAATCATCCTGAGACCGGTTTTGGGGTAACACCCTTCACCAGCCAGGCTAGCTTGAATCCCGAGGTAAATTAAGCAAGGGACCCATGTCTGGGCATACCCTGCCAACTTAGGGCAAACAAAGTAAACATAAGGAGATGATGGAAGGAGCGCTGAAACTTTTCAGACACTCACACCCAGTCACAGATCTGGGTCAAATCCAACATCCTTCCTAAGCTCACTTAGCCACCCCAGTTCAGACCCAGCCATATGCAAATCCTCCTTGACCCTTTGCCTCATGGGAACGATCCAGTCCCAACTGCCAAGCCAGGTCTTCCCTGGACCAGAAACAAGCATCCTGGGACTGGTTTTAGCCAGCCAGTTTTGCAAATGTCGCCCTAAGTGGGAAGGGTATGTCCAGAAACGGGTCTTGTGCTCACTGCGCCACTGGATTCAAGCTAGCCTGGCTGATGAGGAGTGATGTCCCGAAGCACAAGTTACTTACCTTCGGTAACAATATATCTGTAAGAAACATTAGTAGTGATAGATTCCTTACCTTAGAATTACCCCCAGGTGTCAGACTGGATCTGGATAGATTTTCGTCACCTGTACCCCTGCGCGTCGGTAGGCATGGTCGTGCGGCTCCGCGTGATTTGTTGGCATAGTGGCGCCGGGATGACGTCGCTGGAGCTACTTAGAAGCACCCACGCGCACTGACGACAGTTCTGTAAACGACTTTCCTCACCAGGAACGCAGAGCCATGCAAGAAACTGACCACTGGTGCTATGAAACTAATGCCCTGAAAGTAATGACCTTAACCCTAGAAGTGAGTTCGCAGAATGGGGAGGATGGGTGGGGCGGTAAGGAATCTATCACTACTAATATTTCTCACAGATATATCATTACCGAAGGTAAGTAACTTGTGTACCCGAAAAGAACAAGTAGTGATAGATTCCTTACCTTAGAAAAGATACCCCAGCAATACCAACCCCGGTGGTGGGTCTGCAAACCAAGATCACACCAGAAGGTCCTGGAGAACAGACCGGCCAAAGAAGCCGTCTCTCCGGACCTGGCCGTCCAGGCAGTAGTGCTTGGTAAACGTGTGCAGCGAAGCCCACGTAGCTGCCTGACAGATGTCCTGCAAGGGAACTCCTCGTCCCAGAGCAGTAGTGGCTGCCATCCCCCTGGTAGAGTGGGCACGCAACCCCACCGGAGGCTCCTTTTTAGCTAAGGAGTAACAAGCCTTTATGCACAGACCGACCCACAGAGTGATGGTCTGTTTGTGCAGACACCGACCTTTCTTGGCACCCACGTAGCCAACAAAGAGCTGCTCACCCACCCAGAACTGTTGTGTGCGGCTCAAATAGAAAGAGAACGCATGTTTTGGGTCCAGACGGTGGAGCCTCTCTTCCTCTTTAGAGGGATGCGGAGGCCGAAAGAAGGTAGGCAAAGTGATAGTCTGCCCGTTGAGAAAGGCAGTAACAACCTTTGGCAGAAAAGAAGGACGAGTCCTTTGAACAACTTTGTCTGGATGGACAGAGAGAAAAGGAGGCTTATAAGAAAGAGCCTGGAGCTCACTCACTCTTGTGCCAGAGGAGATGGTAACCTGGAAAGCAGTCTTTAGATTGAGAAGACGAAGACGGCAATTATGAAGTGGCTCAAAGGGAGTGCACATCAGAAAGGTAAGAACTAGATTCAAGTCCCACTGAGGCAACATGAAAGGAACAGGAGGAAACATGTGCCTGATGCCTTTCAAGAATCTACTAACAGAGGACTTGAAAAGGGAAAGCTGGATGTCTTCATTTCGGGCCGAGGAACAACCGATCATATAAGAAGAGCAATATCTTTGTTCCAGGCACATGCTGTCAGGGGGGAGGGGATGGCCATGATCCTCCTCGACGCTGAAAAAGCCTTTGACCGCGTTAGGTGGGCTTATCTGTGGGGGGTTATGGTAGGAAGAGGGTTCGGTCAAAGAATCTTGACGGCCATCAAAGACATGTATTCCGATACAGTGGCCAGGGTGCAGTTGATGGGTGAAAGTTCGGGGAAAGTCAACATAACAAGGGGTACCCGTCAGGGGTGACCCTGTTCGCCCTTCCTGCTCGCATTGTACATCGATCCACTAATTAGGCAGATTCTGTGCAATCATGAGATCAAGCCGGTTTTAATTAATGGATTTGAGACTAAAATATTAGCTTATGCGAATGACCTTGCAGTAACATCGTCAAAACCTGCTTTGGCTATGTGGGCATTGGTAGAAATCACCAAGGAATTTGGCGTCATTCGGGATATCGCTTGAATGAGGGGAAAACCCAGGTGATTTGCACTGAATATATCGCTAAATCAGACAGCTGATATGTAGACTCTGCAATATATCTTGGAGTGATAATTAATGCAGCAACAGAATTAGTTATAAAGGATAATTTTGTCCCACTATTAATAAAAGATTGAGAGAGATCTTAAAAGAATGGACCCTCTGCATTTGTCACTAATAGGTAGATCTAATGTCCTGAAAATGACCATGTTACCCAAAGTCCTCTACCGATTTCGTTCAATTCCTTTTTTAATAGAAGAGGGGGTGATAAAATCAATGAAGGCCATTTTTATGAGGTTTTTTTGGCAATATGGGAAGATCAGGCGTTCATTAAAATATATGTCTCTTTCACAGGAACTCGGTGGCTTAGGAATCCCGAATGTATGGTACTATCATTGGGCATGTTTACTAACCCAAATGACAATCCTATTTGATCCATCTTCAAGTAAATTATATACCCAAGACCCATCACATAGCTTCAAAATATCCCTTCCATCTATGAGCTATTAATGGGAAAGGAGGTGGTGGGGGTTCTATTAAGGAAAACTGACCGTAGGTATTTCAAGAAAATTTGTTATAAGATACTGATGAGTGCTTGGGAGCTGTGGAAAAAACTCCAGAAAGTATTATTAATCCCAAAGATTAATGTTCACACGCCACTATGGAAGTCAGGGTTCTTTCCAAATTTAAGAACAGGAAATTTAAGAACATGTCCAACCTCCAAGCAAGGAGGTGGAGGTTGGACATGTTCAGGTGGAGGACCGTCCCCTGCTGCTGCGACAGAAGATACTCCTGAAGAGGCAGACGAATCGGGGGATCGACTGACATGCTGAGTAGCCCGTGATACCAGTATCTTCGTGCCCAGTCCAGAGCTACAAGGATGACTTGGGCCCGGTCGCGAAGGATCTTCTTCGGCACTCTGGGCAGAAGTGGTATAGGCGGAAAGGCGTACAACAGACCGCAACTCCCCTTGAGACTAAAAGCGTCGCCGAGCGAGTGCCGCCTTGGAAATTCCAACACGCAGAACTAATGACATTGAGCATTCTCTTCGGCGCCGAATAGATCTAACCAAGGCTCTCCCCGCTGCTGAAAGAGACCTTGCACCATGTCTGAGTTCAGACACCATTTGTGATCCATCATGCACCGGCGGCTGAGTTCATCCTCAATGGCGTTCAGAGAACCTCCCAGGTGTTGAACCACCAGCGAAACGCCCTGATGTTCCAGCCAAGACCAGAGATGCGAGCCTCTTGGCATAGGGTCCACGACCCCACCCCGCCCTGTTTGTTGCAATACCACATGGCGGTGGTGTCAGTGAACACCTGCACTACTCTCCTCATGACAAAGGGGAGGAATGCCTTCAGTGCAAGTCGGATCGCCCGAAGCTCCAGCAGGTTGATGTGGAACCTGGACTCCGCCGGAGACCAGAGGCCTTAGATCTCCACCTCTTCCATGTGGCCACCCCATTCCACCAAGGCTCTCCCCGCTGCTGAAAGAGACCTTGCACCATGTCTGAGTTCAGACGCCATTTGTGATCCATCATGCACCGGCGGCTGAGTTCATCCGCACTACTCTCCTCATGACAAAGGGGAGGAATGCCTTCAGTGCAAGTCGGATCGCCCGAAGCTCCAGCAGGTTGATGTGGAGCCTGGACTCCGCCGGAGACCAGAGGCCTTTGATCTCCACCTCTTCCATGTGGCCACCCCATTCCAGAAGGGACGCGTCCATCACCACTGTATGTTCCGGTTGGGAGAGGGATCTGGAATTGACCCAATCTCGATTTGTGAGCCACCACTGCAATTGCCGTGCAGTGCCCTCCGAGATCTGGACGTGATCGGATAGGTTGCCCTGATGCTTTACCCACTGGAACTTCAGGTCTCACTGCAGAGCCTGCATATGCCATCTGGCAAGATCCACAAGCAGGATGCATGAGGCCATCAAGCCCAGCAGCCGATGGGTCATCCTGACCGAAACCCAGGACAGGGGCTGAAAGATCGGAATGATAGCCTGAATGTCCTGGACTCGCTGTTCGGGAGGGTAAACCCGAAACAGCGCCGAGTCCAGACCGCTCTGATGAAAAGAAGGAGATTTTGCGAAGGAATCAGGTTCGACTTCGGCAAATTGATGGAAAACCCCAGCAAATGCAGGAGGTCGGCCGTAGTCTGGCGGTGGGAGACAACTGCCTGGGGTGAGCCCGCCTTCAACAGCCAGTCATCGAGATAGAGGAAGACTGAAACTCCTGATCTGCACAGATGAGCTGCGACCACCGGCATCACTTTCGTGAACACCCGAGGGGTGCTGGTAAGGCCAAAGGGGAGCATGGCAAACTGAAAATGCACATGGCCTACCGTGAACCGCAGGTAGCGCCTGTGGGCAGACCGGACGGGAATATGAAAACAGGCACCCTGCAAGTCTAATGCCACCATCCAGTTTTGCGGGTCCAGGGCAGACAAGACCAGCGCAAGTGTGAGCATCTGAACTTCTCCTTCCGGAGGAAACGATTGACGTTCCGACGGTTTAAGATAGGAAGCAGGCCCTTGTCCTTCTTTGGGACCAGAAAGTAGTGGGAATAACAACCACAACCTACTTCTGGTGTCGGAACACGCTCAATGGCCCCCTTGGCCGAGAGGGACGCAACTTCCTGCTGAAGACGTGCCAAGTGATCCCCCGACATGCGGTGGTACTGAGGTGGCATGGCCGGAGGGGTTGTCTCGAAAAGGAGGGAGTAGCCCCTTTGGACAATTTGCAGCACACACTTGTCCGAAGTGATGTTGAGCCAGTGGTGGAGATGATGGCGTATGCGTCCACCCACTGGCGTCTGTTGGGCCTGAAAGGTCGAACAAGGAAGGCTTGGAAGCGGATGCTGCGGGGTAGTGGTGGACTGGCCCGACCGCTGGCCCCCTGAACCGCCTCGATGTTTCCCACACCTGCGGCCACGCTGAGGTTGTTCCTGCTGTGGCCAGTGGGTAAGCGAACGCTGTGGGGCGCCCCTTCCATGGCCACGAAAGGAGCGAAAAGCAGAAGGCGGAGGAGGCCGAGCAGCGGACAGGTCCGAGGACTTGGCCGTAGCCCGGGAGTCCTTGAAGCGCTCCAACGCACTGTCGGCTTTGTTGCCAAAAAGGCGAATGCCATCAAAGAACATGTCCATCAAGGTGTTTTGGACATTCCCTGAGAAGCCAGTTCTCCTCACCTAGGCATGGTGCTGAAGCGCCACCGTCGTGGAAATCGACCTGCCCAGTGAGTCGGCGGTATCCAGCCCACAACGTTTGGTGAACTTTGCTGCATCTCTCCCGGCCGCAATCACCTGGGAAAGAAATGCCTGGGCCTCCTCCGGGCAGTTGGGCAGCACCTGCGCAACCTTGTCCCACAGAGAGTGGGAATGACGACCCAAGAGGCATGCGGTGTTCACGGACCACAGCTCTAAGAAGGCAGATAAAAACAGCTTCTTGCCAAGCTGATCCAGCTTCTTGGATTCCCTATCCGGAGGTGCAGTCGGGAACGTTCTCTGCGAAGTTGAGGCTTGGAAAACCAAGCTCTCAGGGTTGGGGTGTTTGGTAAGGAAGAGGGGGTCGCCCCGAGCCAGGCAATGGTGTCGGGCTACGTTCCTATCCACAGGAGCCCCTGTGTTGGGCCTGGACGAGGTGCCCAAAAAACGTCTGAAAGTGCTTCATTAAAGGGCAGCAAGGGTTCCGAAGAGGTAGCCGCCGGTTGGCACACTTCTGTCAGGATGTTAGTCCTGACGGCCACCATAGGGAGTTCGAGGTGAAGAGCCTCGGATGCCCTACGCAACACCACTGCTTAACTGGCTCCCTCCTCCGTAGCCACGGTAGGAGGAGACAGCATGCCAAGGTCAGGTGAGGTGTCAAGACCACCGGCCTCCCACAAATCCTCTGCCCAGTCCTCATCATAAGCACAGTCCTGTGCTATAGGGTCCTCAGACCCATCCCAGTCCCCCCCTTCCGCCGAAGTCTGTGGAACAGGCTCAAAATAAGGAGGACAAACATAGGGCTTAAAAGGCCCCATCGGTATAGGTGTCGGGCGACGTCGATACAGCACCATGTCCGGGCTGAACCTGGGGACGACGTCATCCCGAGGAGCGGGCGATGTCGGAAGCGGTGCCGGGGAGATCAGCGCCGGTGGTGGTGTCACGAGGTCAACCAGCATCAATCAGGGTCCTATCACGGATCCCTGGGAGGCCTGCGGCGTCGGGGCCAGAGCAGTCGGCGATGGCAATGCAGGTCCCCCCATCGGGCTCGCGGGGCCCGTAGGCACACCGGCGGGGCTTGACGGCCCAAAGAGTCAGGCCATGGCAGCAAGAAACTCTTGCACCTGAGCAGGTGTCGCCCCCGCACCCGGAAAGGGGGGGTAGACAGAAGGCGACGTTGCCGGCTCCGCCCGAGTCGCGGGGTGGCACCGCTCACACCCTCAGGCTCGACGGGCGAGGGGAAGTCAAAAAGCGACCATACTTCATCGACTTTTTTGGAATGCTTCGACTTACCTGACCCCAGGTGCGAAGACTTAGATCCAGAAAAATGGTGATGACGACTCCGCGACCGGTCCCTCGACCTCCCACAGGACCTCAAGCGGCGCGGAGCCGACTGCCGGACTTCAAGCGACTTTCGGGACTACTCCCGCAAAGTCTTCAGCGCCATGGCCCGGGATTCGGGGCACGACTTGGGATCGTGGTCGCGCCCCAGGCAGTAGACACACACGCGGTGGGGGTCCGTTGCAGACATCATACGATGACAGTCCTCAAAGTTCTTGAAACCGGGCATCCCTACGACACTAAGAGTCGATCAATTTGAAAAGATGAGGTAAAAGGCCTCGAAAAACTCAGTCAATGGGGGTACTTGCTCTTCCCGGATCTACACTTGCTGGTGCGGAAAAAGAAAGAACTGATGTCAGCGCCTGTGGGCGCATCTAAGTAGCTCCAGCGATGTCATCCCGGCGCCAATGACGCACGTAGAGCCGCACAACGACGCCTACCGACGCACAGGGGTACTGCTGACGAAAAACTTCGTCTGGCGCCTGGGGGTAATTCTAAGGTAAGGAATCTATCACTATGTGTTTCTTTCAGATACCAGTCCCAGGATGCCTGTTTCCGATCCTGGTGGACCTGCCCTGGCAGTTTGGGCTGGACTGTTCCCATTAAGAACAGGGTCAACACTGATTTGCATATGACTGGGTCCATACTGGGGTGGCGTGGTAAGCAAAAGAATGATGGATTAAACCCAGATCCTTGTGACTGAGGGTGAATGTTTGCATTATTCAGCGTTCCGTTCTTCAATTGTTGGTTTTGCAAGATCAAGTCCCAGCACATTTCTTCCACTTCACCACCTACTCCTGCCAGGGAGTTTACCATCTGGACTCCTCACGTATATAGACACAGGCTGAATATCAGGGCATTATTAGCGCTTTTGACACAACAGGTAGTTTACTGTCATGGTTACTAGTGTTGAAGAATCGGAGGTAGATGGTCAAACCAGTACAGAGGCTGACAGGAGGGAGAGAGAGGCTCACCACTCAGGCCAGTAGCTCATGTCCTTTCCTGCCTTCGGAAGTTTGAGTATGTTAGTCGTAAAATAGAGTCAAACAGCACCGGCAACCAACAGCAGCCTAGCCATGGGCAGAGAATTAAGCAGTCATGCACAGCAGATTGGCTCTGGCTGGCACTGAAGTATGGGACAGCAGGGGGCAACAAGGTGCAACCAGGGGACAGCATAATGTGGCACCACTACAGTCGCATAGCCAACATGGCAGCCCAGGTTAGCAGCAGACTTCAGCACTATGCAATATCTAAGTCAGGATGCCCAGCCTAGTCCTGAAAATTAACAGTACTGCACATCATGGCCTACCCCAATCCTGTAGATTTGTTTGGACCAATAGGGGTGTGGTGAATTTTTAGACCAATGTGGTGTAGTGAGTTATGAGCAGTATATTCCCAACATCATCATCATAAGACAGAACTCATCACACTAATATTACAACATTAAGGAACACGTTCATGAAATATCAAGTAGTCTTTGGGGTCATGAAACCACATTATAAAAAAGCCACACTAGGAGGCTGATGTATATGCCTTGGCATATGTGGTAAATACAGGACAGACAATCCAGACTTTCTTCCTTCACTTAGGATGCCACCTGCTGTATGACATGAAAAGCCACGAGGGGCACAAATCAGTGCTGGTAGAGACCACAAGCGACCACCACACAAATTAATAAATACATTACTGTAGGTTGTAGATTTTGATTTCGTAGATGTAAATGTGTAACTGCATGTAGATTTCAAGTGAGAAGTTGTGTTAGATCACTTCAGCTTCACTTGAAATGGGCCTAAAAGTATTTGCTCACTGTCATGCCTGACTATGCTGCTTCTGGCTCCAAGTCTTGTTAGTGGGTTACCAGAAAAGCACTGTTTTTGGGAAAGGAGATCAGCAGCAATAAAGTGGAAGAGGTAGATGGTGGGCCTCTGGTGGCTGAGGCACGGGTTAGGAGTGGGAGTCAGAAGACAAAAATCAATAAAGCGATAGTGTGAGAGTGCTTCTGGGGCCTTAAAGTAAGATTTAACAAGAAAAATGTGCCTATCAACTTTCTTGTGTTATAAGGTTCCCATCTGTCGCACCAGTTCACACTCAGCTTTTGCGGTTTTCATGTTTGTTTTGTAATGTCCCTCTGTTTGCTCATGTTAGATTTGTTAGCTGTCCCCCTCTTGTTTTCTCCAAGTTTTGTATTGCAATATTCTGTCCTGCTTCATCCATATTTTAGTGTATCCCAGTCAACTTCGGTCATCGCCTTCCACTAGGAGAAAGTGGATAAAACCTTAAACAGATGGTCAAATACATGTTGATGTGGGAGAGGTTTCAAATTAATCACATGGTTTATGTTTAACTGTTTACGGCCTGCAGAAGTTATCCAAACCTGCTCTGAGACTGTGCCCAGAATATCTACATACATCTGTAGCTGTGAAGGCCATACTTCAGCTCCAGTCAAGTCCAGTGCAGACCTTCCATATTCCACTTTAGCCATATCCTTGCAAACAGATTTCTATTTCGATTTCCAAACTACAACGGGGAGGAGTTTCTGATTGGCATCCAAGATCCGCTGAGCAGAAAGCCATTCCTGACAGGGTTCTGAAAATTGTGCATCAGGTTTTCTAGTTAGCACATCATTATTATTTTGTCTACCACTGTCAAATTCATCTCTGACAGGATTAGTGGTAGAAAAGATCTGAGGGCTTGAAGCAAAAATTGTCTTTCTTTGACAAAGAATGACAGAACTGAAGCATCCACTACTATTTTCTGTGAAAAAGCAGGTTGCCTCTGATAATGAACTTATCTAAAAATGTACTTCCTTTGCCACAATCAGTAGCTGGATCGTGGTCAACCTTTTCCGCTCAGTTCTCTGATTTCTTTCACCAACAAAATTCCAAAAGAGGCCAAAAGCAATGTGGCAGGGATAAACTGGCTCTGACTATTCCAAAGAGTGAGATCTTTAAAATGAAATTATATCATCTTAAAGGTATACTTCTGCAATCCTCGTGTCCAGTCCACCCCCTAAGCTCTGAATAATCTGTACTGGGATAAGTGTTGAGGAGTAATTTGTCATTCACCTCAGATTTCTAGAATAATAGATGCCAACTAGACGTCTTCCAGAACATCTTCTCAAAAATTTGCTTTGAGTCACCAATTTAAGTATGGGTTAATATGTTCATCTGCCTAAGGTAAGCAACTATCGCCGATGGTCCTTTGAGAAGTAGGTGGTGCATACTTCAAGACGTCTGTGCAGGGATTATTATTATTTTTTTTAACTGAATCTGGAACATTTCCCAAGCTTTTTCCCATTTCATGAGGCTCTATTTCCCTTCCCTCTTAATCAATCTTTCGTAAACAGCTAAAGACCTTCCTCTTTGCAGCACAGCTATAGGATTTGGAGTCTCAAATGGATGGGTCGCCGTTTTTTTGCTGCTAGCACAGGTACGCTACCAAGGAAGCAGATGTGTGCTTTAAAAAATGTATTGTATTTCACATAACCAATTCCACTTGTCTAGTTCTTAAAATGTTACAAATCCAGCATCCTGCACCTATTCATTTTAACCATTTATTAACAGTTTCCAACTGCAATATGGGTGTTGAGAATCTTCTTCCTAATAAAGGCATCAAGAAAAGTAGATTTTTTTTCCTTTTATGTTTTATTACTTTTTACACATTTTGTATTCTTAGCAGAGTACACGCTTCCTGAAGTAGCTGATTCATGTTAAAATGCTTGGTTCATGGATGGAGAATTTTAAAGACATTTTAAAAATCAAAAACGTATTCATTCACCCAATATTCATCTGTTATGCTATGCTCTTGTGAATGATGGCACAACGTCTTTCTTCACAATGGTGAAGTAATGGAATTGAGTCATTACTGGTACCTGGGAGTTTCTTCAATGTCTCCAAGGACAGGATAACACCCAATGCCATTTTCTAATGTAGTGACCTTTGTTGGTGCTAAGACTACAATTGGGACTATTGCTTGAATGTGCCGTTGGGAGGAGCCCTTATCCAATGTCTAGAATTGTATCTTCAAGAATTCTTGACTATGTTCTCAGGCCCACCATTCAGAGGGTGGTCCCTTCAGCCTTTATCTTTTGAATGCTTTTCTCCCCATCAGGCCCAACGAAACAGAACCCCAAATAAGCCAGCACCAGTGCTTTTTGTTGGGTGTTTACCTACAATAGGCAGAGCCATGATGAGTGCCTAACGCCTACTTTGTGCCTCCGCCAAAAAACACGTATCGGGACCACTTTGCTGTACAAAATAATTTAATCTGAAACGTACAAGGCACATTCCAAGATCTCACACAAATCATGATTAGTACCTAGACAATTATCAGAAAACTGCTACTGGTAGTCCCATCCGACCATGCCAGAGTGGCCTAACAGGACTTCCACAACCCACAGCTCTAAAGATTAAAAACGACTTTCGGCAAAGATTCTTCCCCAAGAAGTCAATGCGCTTGCTTTCCTTCTGAGAGCAGAGAAAGATGATAGATATATACTTTTTCGTTATTTTATTTAAACAAATTGAATTCAGAAGAGGATTCATTTATAATGGAGTAGCCGAGCGCTATATAAGACACCCAATAACATTAACATTAACATTAACATTAACATAAAACAATAAATACATAAAAAGAGAGCGTCTTACTCAAGAAAGTCTGCGTCACATCCCTTGTCTTAGCTTATATCATGGTATGACCGAGGCTGGTGCAGTACAAACTCCCAATATGGGTTTCTTGAAAAACAGCCCAGTTGGTATTAAGGGTCTCAACACTGGGACTAGGATGTTAAGTACTGAGTTGTCGATATTCACTTTCTACTCAATTCGTCACTAAATGTTATGCTGTCATACTTCGGTGAAATTCTTAATTTAACAGAATGTGGAGACCATGACGAGTATCTGCCCCAGTCAAAAAGAGGATTGGAACTCAAATGCCTTCTTTTACACGTTCTTCCAATAATAGGATACTGCACACGATGTTTCCAAGGGGACAAAGATGAGCCCTGTAGAACCCCGCATGGAAGTGAGGCTGATGGACAGGTAAGGGTTGGAGTGAGATGGATTGCACTCTGCTAGTAATAAATGATGCAGACCATTTGAGGGTCTGTCTTTAAGGTAAATTAATGGGATGGCATGATTGACAGAGTCAAAAGCCCTAAATAGGAGACAAATTTCTTGGAATGTATGTCAGTGTGTTTTAACCCATTCCACCTATGACTGCAAGTCTAGGCTCTGTAGACCCGAAAGCCAAGCAAGATGCATATTATGTTAAAATTATCATAAAGCACACAAACACCATACGTATTTTAGAGTTGTTAATGTTGGCCATACAGAACAGAGTAGGGGAAGACAAAGCCTCATAAGCAAGAAAGAACAGACTTTAAGAGGAATCAAGGTCTGGCAGAAAAGCCACATTCTGAGGAAACATCTAAATTCAAAACGCGATCCCTGCATACAGTGGCCTGGAATCACTGCTTGACCTGCCCTGAGTTCCTTTGGACGAGGTGCTTCAGGTCCTAGCGGGTTTATGTCTGTACCCTAATACATAAAGTAAGGGTAGAAACGTAAAAAAAGCACAGTAAAGCTGTGGTCAAGTCTAGCAGATAAACTGCTTCAATGTAGTAACAGCAGAAATGGTTCCTGGCAAATAGGGTAGCTGCAGGATACTGAAAAAATGAAAAGGCAGCAGAGAATAGAAAGATTTAGCGAGTTAAGGAAAAACTAGCAGCCTGGACGATGCAACTGGCACTGCTGACCCACCCAAAAACAAAGAAGGCAAATATGTGAAATGCATGAAAGAATACAGTTGTGAATCATGGTGAGAGTGTCTCACTGGTCAGGTCGGAACCATACAAGACATGCAGGAGCTCCAGACAGTTACAAGGGAAATGTTGACGAGGAAGGCACCAATGCATGAGCTTTGCAGCTAAACTGCGGAGCATCATAGTTTTTTTGCAGTGACTAGGGATTAGTTTATGCAGCTCAGTGGGGTGGGCAGCAAAATGCCTTCGGAATCTTTATCCCTGTCAGCTCCCTTTTCTGCTGGTTCTATGGCTTGACTCTCCAGGGGCTAGTGGGTGGCCACTGCCTCTCCTGCTCTTAATGCCACCGAAGTCAAGCTAGCCTTGCTCAAAACCGGTCCCAGGATGTTTTTTTACAGTCCAGGGAGCACCTAGCATGGCAGTTCGGGCTGGACTGTCCACACCGTTGAGAGCAGGGTCATGAATGATTTGCATATGGCTGGGTCTGAACTGGAATGGCATGGGTGTGCAAAAAACACTATGGATTTAGGCCCAGATCTCCGTACTGGGGGGATGAATATTTGACATTGTTCAGCATTCCGTCCATCAATTATTGTTTTTGCATTTGTTCTCGGAACCAGTTTGTCTGGGTAGAAATAAGTGAAGTGAGGTTGAATGTATACCGCTTGCAACTCAGTGACACGCTGAACAGCTGTGATAGTAGTCAAAAACACTGTTTCAAAAGCTAGAAACCACAACTGGCAGCGGTGCAGATGCTCAAATGGAGCCCCCATCAATAAAGCTAGAACCAAATTAAGATCCCATTGAGGCATAATGAAAGGGCGAGGGAAATGTACAACAGTCCCACCAAAGTGCGCAAAACTATTGGAAGGGCCACTGGAATTATGTGGTAGGGGAGGACCAAATTAAACAGCAGTGCTGACTAAATTATGTGGCAAGAAAGGCAAATTATGAGGCTGAATGGTGGCCATGTGATAGAATTGCTTCCTTAATTTGTCATTATTACACAGGTTGAATACGATCTCATTAACGATTTCACATCATTAATGCTATTTTAACAACCAAATATAGCAATAATCAACAGAAAGTGGAACAGTCAACCTTTGCAAAGATTCTTCCACTACACAGCAACATGTGTTGATGTGTTTTTACTAACTTTTGATTTGGTTTTAGTTACAATCAAGCTTTTTTCAAATAAAATATGCAGATTATGCACCAGGCGATGGATTATGTGGGAAATGCTTAAAATCCATAATTATGAGGAAAAAGAGTATCTGTTGTATTAATGGCCTCAAGGATGGGAAAGGGTCAGCACTTTCAACGTCAGGCACGACTTGCATGGATTTTTCCAATGTTCTGCGAGATACAACTATGATTCACTGTCCCAGATCACCTTTGGGTTCACACAGAAGTATTCTTCACACAACTTGGAGTCATAGCCCAAGACTAAACAAACGCAAACCTCGTAGGAGCCTAATGTTGACATCTGTTTCCAAAAGTTGCAACATGATTTGAACTCATTCGTTTTTGCTGGGGACAGAGTTCCATTGCACAATAGATTTCAATTTCAAGTCTCTGGTTACGTCATGTTTGACAGAAGCCGAAGACATCTACTGGTGGAGGATTGCAATGGCTTATTCAAAAGATGAGGCATCTGTAGACTAAAGTATCCATCAGAATTAGGACATTTGAAGACCAAATGGTTTTGGTAGCCTTGAACTGGTTCAGGACAATTTGATAATCAAATCTGCTACTCAACAAGAGTAAGATGGTCAGATGTCTTGTCAATCTTTTTTTCTGCTGCAGCCCGAGGGAGGTAAGTTGCACCCAGACTTGAACAACCTATATTTTAAAAGCATATATCTAGCTCAGACAGCAGTGATTGATGGACAGCACAATGCCTTTATCTTTATAAAAGGTATCTAGACCGAATTAGTTAGGCTTTGCTAGGTAATCTTTCAAATACTTCAGAATGTGTAGAGGTTATATAGAAAAAAGGGATGTACTTTCTGTAACATTGGTTCAGCTAGATACGCTGTTCCTATTGGGGATTCTTCATTGCCTCCACTTGATCTCTACATCTTCTCATTACTACCGAGTGTGAAAATACTAGAAACTAAAGGGATGTAATGAGTGCAGTATTGGGTGCATATTGGGTTTGGTGGCTGGGTAGACTAAAGCATCCACTGCAGAGATCTGATTTTGACCTCATGGTCACAAAATTGAATCCCATTGGAGCCATTCAGCCATATCCTTTCGAGGTAGATAAAACAAGTACCACTGAGTGGGGCAAAATTAAACATCTGTTATTTTAGCACCAAGATACAGTCTGGGGGGAGGTGATATTTACAAAAACACGTTATGTTACTTTATGAGGTGAGTTGAAGTACTTGCTGTCACCCCGCTATCATTTGGCAATAGTGTGACGCCTCCCTGTGCTCTTGCATCCTAAGTTTCACCCTGGAACTTATTTTTTATTATATACATCAAATAGGACTAATGTTCAGATGGAAGAAAGCAGTGTCCATCAGAAGTAATGTTACAATTCTTTCTTCTCTATCTGCGCAATCTTTAACCGTGCCATTCTCCACTGCGGAGACCCTTCTTGGCATGCTTAGAAACTCGTGGCATAGCTGATATTTTTTCGAGTTCAGCAGACGTAAGTGATAAATTGAGTAACATAACTGATTTCTTCAGTGGCATACCAGGCCCATCAATTTATACTTAATTTAGCGGCCATGGTACCATTACTGAGACATGGTCTATATTAATAATGATCAAGGTTGATAATGTAATGAATAAATAATACTAGGATTTGACACAGCTAAAATTATCCTTGGCTTCATGACTAAGTGACTGTAGCGACAATTTATTCCGGGTGCCATTACTGAGATTTGGGCTTAAAAGCTACAGCAAAGCAAGGCCATCTAAACAGCACAGAGTTTTTAAAGTACCAATTAAAGCAAAACATCATTATCAGTGAGAAGTATAATATTCATTATTGACTATGCAAACTGAGGAAAACTAATGCACATTATGCCTTAATTTCTAATAGAATTACTAGAGAAATGTTAGGTTCTCTTTACATGTTCTAAAAGTATTTACCAATGTCGCAAAATTAACTTTATTTCATATTTTAGGGATTATGATGTGATATGGCTGTGAGTATTAAACACCAGACTGAATTAACAAATCCTTAAAGGTAAAGCTTAAAAAATGCTGCATACAGTATCTATACTAATTGTGCAAGAGCTGCATCATGTAAACCGTGAGGCCGATGGTTCATTTTTACTCTCCACCACCATGTGCAATATCATATCATTCTACAGCCAAGCTCAAGAATCGTGTAGGTGCAAAGAAGTAATTAAAAGATAAGAGTGTGCATATAAAGATTTGATTAATGAAAGACCAAACACGCAACAGACTAGATCAACTTGTATCTTTACCTTTCCAATACAGAAAGACCAAGATTCTATCAGGAATTCAGAGTAATTAGTCACACTGCACTATCACAATGAGAACACCATGTGCATTCTTTCTCAGAAAACATCATTAGTTCACCTACAGGTGCATGTGAATATACAAAAGTCCTTGGATGAGTAACTTTAATCTTTCCATGGTTAATAAAAATAATATGGTCAGAATCAAAGGGCGATCACATTTATTTCAAATAAAAAGGCCCCTTACTCTACAACCACACAGTAAAGAACTTCCTGTATAGGTATCACATAAAAGAAATACTATGGGCCTATTTTAACAGCATCATGATGTTATGACGACTCACCAATTTCCGACATTAGTCTCAAAATCAGTAATTTCATAATCAATATAACACTTAAACAATCATGTGAAGAGAAATATTTTAGATAAAATTTCACAAGGTCAAAATATTTGTGGGTTATATCTCTCCACATTATCTCATTATCAACATAAAAGATATATTCTAAAATTAAAGACGTGATTTGAAGAAACCATGATGAGCACACACTACTTAAGATACGTTTATATCATATTTACTCAGGCACTGATCAGAAGTTCCTTCTCTACCAAAATCAAAACCTATATATGATATGAGTGTCTCTCCAAAACAGTAGCATAAGAACAATTACGTACCTATAGTAATGCTTTCTGATTGATACTCTATGTAACCGCAGATTCCTCACCTGAATATTATATTAACCAGGTGCCACACTGGATCCGGAAACCTTTAAGCAATGCCCCTATGCGCTGCTAGGTGGCACCTTGAGACTCAGCGCTGGCTCTGTACCACCCCAGAAATGACAGAATACACCTAAGAGCAACCCCTGCATGCTAATGTATGATTCTTGCTTGACTCTTTCTGCACCCGTAGACATGGAGCATTTAACAGTTGTTGATGGCTGTATGCTGATCTTTAACTTGTGACCTTAATGATGCTACAAAGAGGTCAATCCACAGAACCTGGAGGTAAGAGGACACTGAGAAATTAGGGGTTTGATTGGATAGCCAACAGAAAGAGCAACACTGAAGATAATTAACTTGTTCTTCCGATGGATATTACTAACTGCAGATTCTTTACCTTTAAACAGTATACCTGTTGTAAATGGCCCTTTTTGCAGGGTTATCCCAAAACGTTTTGCTTTTTCCTCCTATTTTTCCTGAGCTGCGTGTGTTGGTTTTAGGACTCTGGGCACTTTACCACTGCTGATCAGTGCTAAAGTGCATATGCTCTCTGTGTAAACTGTGCTATGGATTGGTGTTTCCATCATTGGCCGATTTTTTTTTTTGATTTTTTTTTTTAAAACCTTTATTTAACATTTTTAATCAAATACAGACACGGGCCTACAACCCCACAGGGCTGGCCGCTAAGCATTTCAGTACGTTAGTACAATCCAACTTCAGACCCAGCCTCCCTGGGGAGCATAGGAACTCCATCCACAAAGCACATCGGTTGCAAAGGCAGTTGAATTCAGAAACAGGATAAGAGGTTTTCATTTTACATATAATAAGTTGAAAGGATCAGGTGTCGCACAGTGTCTCGGATCACAAAAGGGGGCGAGCAAAAGAACAACGTGTCCAAAATAAGTTCGCTATCATGTAGGTCAGCGGCGTTAAGACATACGAAATCAGGTTAAGTAGCACATTATTATTCGTCTACGCCATCATTATTGTCCGCCCCACAGCACCAAAACCTCAGAAAAGTCAAGGTACAGATGTAGAAACAAGGATGTAAGGAAAGCCGAACCCACTACACTAACCCGGAAAAGGAAAAGAAAGAAAAGGCGAGGAAGGAGAAGGAAGAAAAGAGGCCATAGAACAAAAATAAAAACGAAACACCCACCCCCACACCCCCCCACCCTGCACCCCTGCTGATGACTACGGCCACCCCCCTCGCAGCGTGCCTGTCGCCCAGTAACCAGAACCCGAAATATAGTAGAAAGGGAAAGAAAGGAAAAGGCAAAGAACCCCACACAATGAGGGAAATCGGAGGAGGGCATAGTTCTACGGGCTCCCGGTCTCCTTCCCCCGTTGTAGCCAGCCCCGCCCCGGACTCCGTTAGGTCAATAAAAACAATCCCGTTAACATAAGGCCACAATGAGAGACTCTGAGAAGAATCTCAGCCCTGGCCCCGTCGATCAAATGCACTGAAGTCATCAATTAAGGAAAGCACTTCCCACAAAGTACTGCCAAAGTCTAACGAACAGGAGTACACAGATGAGAAAGGAACGGCAGGTCCCGATATAGATGGCTGGTACCAATGTTGACCCTCCCTGCCTCCGAAGCCAAGCTTTACCCCATCCGCCATCTTGAAAGACCGACAGGGGAGGGGAGTCGACACGGTCTGAAACAACAAAGGATAGAAAGTAGAAGGCTCCAAAATGGGGATGGCATGTAAATGTTCCGGGGGATCCACAATCGGGGGTTCCAACGATTCCGTGTGGTGACCAGGCACAGTACAGTCAGGTAGAGCCACTTAAATAGGGGCAAACACTGCTTCCAGCGCCGGGTCAAAATACACCTCCGAGACATCTATTGAAAAGCGGGCTGGCTGCCGGGTCGCGGGCGTCGAGTCAGGATCCGGTCTCATGCCTGTGAGTCCATCCGTCACAGACAACAAACTGCAAGTCTGGACTTCAATAGTTCCCTTAAGTGCCATGAGTGCCTCCAGCACCGTACGCAGTGACGGGCCATTTCGAGCCTGTTCCGCTAGATTCGTTTCATCCTCCAACATGGTGGACCCCACGGAGAGGCGCCTTCTCCGGGGCAAAATTAGGCGGAGCAGGAGTAAGCCATGAGGGACTGACAGTTAGCGAGTAGTAGTACGCAGCGAAGCACCAACCCGGGGGAACGATGATGTGAATACCGGACCCCCGGTCAGGGACCCCCGCGACACAGCACCGTGCGTCACCCGTCACCTCACCTTCTGTAGGGCACCAGGCAGCTGATGGCAACAAAACAATCAAAAAGTCCGAGTGTTCCAGAGACCGACCCAACCAACTTCAGCAGTCCGTTGTTATTCAACTCGGACCCGGCAGAGCCAGCACACGAGTCCCCGGTTTCTCAGCTGGGTTAGGCCTCAATGCGACCATCGACGTAGCTCCGCTTCACAATGGCGGAGAAACTCCGGGATTGCACCACTGGAGTGCGGGTCGGATCACGCACATAGATCCGGTGCAGGTAATCAGGATGAGCAACAGGATGATAGAGCGAAGGACGGAGGTCAGCGGAGCCGGGAGACTATGCGGCCATCTTGGTTGGTGTCGTAGCTCCTCCCTCCCATGATTGGCCTATTTGATTTATGTGTCAGTCCCTAGTAAAGTGCACTTGGAGTGCCAGGGCCTATCAATCAAATGCTGTTGGTGGGCTGCAGCACTGGATTGTGCCACCCAGGCAAACAGCCCGTAAAGTGTACCTCTGGCCTGCCATTGCAGAGCCTGTGTGCAGCCTGGGGCTGCTATGTCGACTTGGCAAAAGCACACACTTGCCAGGCCTTATACCTTCCCTTTTCTACATGTGAGTCGATCCTAAGGTAGGCCCAAGGTATCCCCATGGGCAGGGTGCATTGTAGGTGAAAGGTAGGACATGCCCTGGTGTGTGTGGCATGTCCTGATAGTGAATTACAGCCTACTTCGTTTTTCACTATTGCAAGGCTACCTGTTCCCCATAGGCCAGAGTGGGGAGTTTGATTATAACATCCTTTAATCCTAACTGACTCAGGGAATATGGTAGTAATTCGAGTTTAGTATGCCTGAACTCAGAATGATAAAATACATCTTTTAGTATAGTTGGTTTTAACATTCTGTGATTGAAAATACCACTTTTAGAAAGTAGGTATTTTCTGACCTAACCATCCAGCCTGCTTCTGCTAGCTTGTGTATTGTCTTTCTGATTTGTGAGTGGCTAGCTTGTGTAATGTCTGTCTGGTTTGTGAGTGACAGGGGTTGGGGGAGACTCCAGTGGACAGGATGAGTCAGCACAGGGCCGAATAGACCTATCTGCACATAGATGGGTGGGAGGAGTCGCACCTGGGTCTGAATAGGGCTGGGCCTGCCTTCCACAATGCTGGATCCACCTCCTGTGGTGTGTCTGATGACCCTGGCCCACACTGACAAAGGTAGAAGGTGCACACAGGCAGAATGCACCCAGAACTGGTTTGAACTAAGTCTAGGCCCCTCTGCCTTCAGAGGCCAAAGGAATTACTGGTATAAATATTGGGGCCCAGACCCCAAGACTTTAGATTACTTCTGAACTAAGGAACCTGCCAGGAAGAAGAACCGGGAAAGCCGGAGGAGGAGTACTGCTCCTATGCTGCGTGTTGAGGGGTTGGCCTGCAGTGGTTGCTTCTGTCTTGGGTAGGGAAAGGACTGGACTGTGCTTTCATCATCCTGCTGTTAGAATTTTTTACAAGGGCTTGAAGTAGAGCTTGCCTCCTATTCGAAGTCTCAGGGATAAAAAAAGACTACATAGAACTCGCTGGAATCATGGGACCTGCCAAGAGGAAGAGCTGGCAGGAGGAGTACTTCCCCTTTCATGTGTTGTCGCTTTGTTGGGTTGGACTGCACTTCTGCTTCTGCCTTGGGCACGGCTGGTAATGGGGATGGTGTTAGACCGCAGAAGTAGACCTCACCAGGTCCCACCGAAATCCATCTTAGAGCTAGCTAAGATCTGTCTGAAAAATAACTTTTTCACCTTTAAAGACTCCCTTTACTTACAACTTAAGAGAGTCGCGATGGGGTGTTGCTTTGCCCCGGAAATCGCTAATCTGGTGAAGGATCAATTCGAGGGAATGTATGTCTTTGGTGAGGCAAATCCATTTCCGCACTTGGTGTCGAGATGGGTTCGCTTCATCGACGACATTTTCCTCATCTGGAATAGCAACAATGAGGAACTTGGTACACAGTAAGATGGGGGGCGTGGCCACGGCGGTGAGCGGAATGGCGGCTCCGCAGTGAAGCTCCTCCGAGCGGGCGCCCTGTAACGGCACACAGAGATGCAGACCGGTGTTCTCGAACGCTCCTCGAACCTGTAAATGCCTCCAGACGACAGCGGATCGAGATAGAGCCATTTCCGTGCCGCTGGTGCGGCCGGACGCAGAGATCACGGCGGAGGGGTCCTGAAGCCTCCGGGCGTCGGCGCCATCTTCCCTCTGCACTGGAGCGCCGGGTGAGTCCCGCTCTGCCTTAGCGGCGGCGGCTTCCCCCCCCCCTTCGGTGCAGCTGGGTTGTTGTGGGTGCCGCCGCCGCTGCGCGGTTCCTGCTCCCAGGGTTCCTGGTCCCTGGCTGCGGTCGAGGCCTCCGGCTCGGTCGGGTAGGGGAGCCGGGGCCTGGAGTTCGGGATCGCGCGGCTCTGGGGTGGTGCCTGCGGGGCCTTTGCCGGGAGTGGGGGGGGGGGGAGGTTGCGCGGCTGCCGGTGGGCTGGGTATCTTATTCGGTGCTGCCCGGCGGCCCCGCTGTGCCTCTGTGCTTCATGCTGCCGAACTGCCTCGAACAGCTCCAACACATGTACCCTGAGCACACCCACGATTAAGGTGGCGGCGTGCTGCACGTGGAGCCTGCTTTGAAGCGATCCATGGCCCTGCCTGTGCCTGACCTGCGCCTCCTTGCGCTTCCTCTCCTGGACTGGGCCCACACTACTTACTGGGTGGGGGTAATACCCGACCACCTACGCTAGGGTTGATCCCTACTCTCCGCCATTGTCGCTGCGTTTGCGACCCCGCCACAAGACTGCGGCCATGGGGAAGAAAGACCCGGCCCAGAGAACACTTAATTTTGATAAACCTCCTCCACCGGTTGCGGATCCCCCTCCGGGCGCCACATCGGGAGCACAGGGGGCACCAGATGCTGGCGACGCAACGTCCATGATGGCCGCCATGATGGGGGAGATGCGCGCCGGCTTTAAGGCGCTGGACACTCGCTTTGATAGTTTGGAAAAGCAACTGGCTGACATCGGCTCCACGGTGCAGGCTCACGACTGGAGACTGGATCTAGCGGAATCTAGGATATCTGATTTGGAGGACGGATCATCCAAAGCTCTGAAAAGGCTGGAACGGGTCGAGAAAATTCTTAAAGACGTGGCCATCAAGAATGAGGATTTGGAGGCGCGGAGCCGGCGCAACAATATCCGTATCCTTGGCGTGGCGGAGACGACGGCCACGGGCAGACTCGATACCTTTGTGGAGAAGCTCCTCATCGAACTGTTTGGCAATGACACCTTCACGACCGGCTTTGAGGTGGAAAGGGCCCACAGGACTTTGGGACCTAAGCCGAACTCAGAACTACCCCCCCGGCCCATCATCGCCAGGATCATGAACTTTCGCGACCGCGACGCCGCCCTCCGGGCTGCACGGGAAATGGGTGAGGTGCAGTGGCAAGGGAGTAAGCTATCCTTTTTCCCGGACTATACTTTGATGGTACAGGAGGCGCGTCGGAAGTACACCAGTGGCAAGGCGGCACTCCGCAATCTCGGCCTAAAATACAGCATGCTGTACCCAGCCCGGTTAAAAGTGGACGTTCACGGCAGGTTCCGTATCTTTGACTCTCCAACGACAGCTCAAGAGTTTTGCCGCACCTACAAACAGGGGCCAGGTTCGGCCTCTGGCTCTAGGCCTACATCTCCGCAGCAGCCGGACACACAAGCTAGCGCAGATTTATTCGCCGACTCTGGCCGAGGCTGAACACTTGTGACACTCCATCTGGGGTTTTTTTCCTGGTTGTCCACCGGGGTGTGTTGTGTCATCCGGTCTTCCATGCTTGCTAATATTTCCAATTTTGTGCTATTGGGTTGCCCGCTCGGGGGTTGGCGTTGCCTCCCCCCATGGCGTATGCCTATGTGTTTTGCTCTTTTTTCTGGGGCGTGTTACGATTCGTTTTGCAGAAATGTTCCGATGCTTTACATTACTGTTTACTGTTCTTCTGCACTGTTGTTCGTAACCTGACTGGGTTCTGCCTCTCTTGGGGTGCGGGGAGGCTGGGTGGCGGGTGGGGGGGGATTTATGTTTTCTTTTTGGTCCCCTTTTATTTTCTTTTTATTATTTTCATTGTCTTTTGCTTGCGAGGCACATATTGTTGGTTGGTTGCACCACTACTTCTTGCTTGCGCATTTTCACCTAAAGCCATGGCCCGGGTAGGCTTACAGGTCGGACCATCGGGGCTGACACTGATGACATGGAACGCTAGGGGGCTGAATTCCACTCGTAAAAGGAAACAGGTTCTGCAATACGTGGAGAGGTATAAGACGGATGTCCTTTTGATACAAGAGACCCACATGACTCAGGCGGACACATCATCCTTTGCTAGGAGCTGGGGTACCCACAGAGTATTTTCCTGCTACAGCAGGTATGCCCGCGGAGTGGCAATTTTGATACATAAGCGGGTTCCTTTTGTCTTTTTCAACAGCAAAACGGACAGCGAAGGGAGATATGCTATGTTATCTGGACAGCTATATGGCCATAAAATTACTTTTGTGGTAGTCTATGGTCCGAATGTCGACTCCCCGACCTGTTTTGAAGACTTGTACCTCTCCCTTTTACACTCTGACATAGACATGCTGGCGATAGGGGGAGATTTCAACATGCTGATGGACGCCGGTAGGGATAGTACATCCCCCTCCCCTGATCACAAGCCACTCGCCCGCGCAGCGGTGGCCTCCGTATGCTCCCATTTCTCCCTTCTGGACATTGAGGCCAAACTACACTCTAACTCGCCTGTTTTCACACATCACTCTGGCTACCACAACACCAGCACCAGGATAGATTACTGGCTACTTTCTCCGGGATTAGCGGGTTGGGTCACGGACCATAGCACTCCTCCCCGCACTTTTTCAGACCATTCCCCCGTTGTCCTGTCCCTTGCAGTTCCTCGATTGGGTGGCTACCAACGGCAGTGGAGGTTTCCTGGGAGGGCTTTAACAGACCCGGTATTTGCAGAGGGGGTGCGTGCTTCAATTGAGGACTATTTTGACCTGAATACAGGATCGGTGACCACCTGGACTACACTTTGGGAGGGGTTCAAAGCTACCATACGGGGGGTCTGCATCACTAAACATGTTGGGGCGCTGCGAGAAATCCGTGCCGCTCTGTCTTGTCTGGAGAAAGAGTTGCTGGCTGTCGAAAATGTGATCCTTACCAATCCCTCCCCGGACAACGAGGCACGTCGCCTCGAGCTGCTCCTGGAGTTCAGAGACACGGCGGACAAGGAACTGAAGTATGTAAGCAAATACCACGCGGCACGCCAGTACGGTGAGGGCGATCGTTCGGGTAGATTGCTGGCTCAGCTCTTGCGCCCACGCCGTCAGGCGACGTATACTACTGAGATAATTGATACGCAAGGTGTTCGCCAAGTCACCACCCCCGCCATCTGCGGCACCTTTTTGGCCTACTATCGGCAACTTTACTCATCTGCCCTCACGGAGGAATGTCGCGATCCTGGACCATACATCAATGAGATCGCTATGGTGTATCTAGAGAAATACATGCAGGATTTTTTGGCCCATCCCATCACGCCGGAATTGATCACGGAAGCGATTGACTCCTTGAAAGGGTCCTCAGCGCCTGGCCTTGATGGCTTCACGGCGGATTTTTATCAGGAATACAAAGAAGAACTAGTGCCCATTCTTATGGAAGTGTACGCCGAGGCTTTAGACTCTGGCATTCTTCCTCCGACACTTCGCGAAGCGGTCATAGTTCTGCTGCCCAAGCCAGGACGCGACCCCACGGTCTGCAGCTCCTATCGCCCACTTTCGCTTCTCAACCTGGACTATAAGATCTTAGCCAAAGCGCTGGCGATGCGGTTGGCATTGCTGGTCAACACCATTATATCTCCGGCACAATCAGGCTTCGTCCCTCAGCGATCAACCTCACTGAACCTACGCACAATTTTTTCGGTTCTCCATAGAATCGACCCAGCCACCCCTGCTGCTGCGGTCTTTTTTGATACCGAAAAAGCTTTCGATACGCTGGAATGGCCTTTTTTTCTAGATGTGATGCGCAGGATGGGCATGCCCGCGATGTTTGTCGCGACAGTGGAACTGCTGTACACCGCTCCCGCGGCCCGCATTCGCATAAATGGCACCATATCCGACAAATTTACCCTATCTAGAGATACCCGACAGGGATGCCCCTTGTCTCCCTTGCTTTTTATTTTGGCAATGGATCCCCTGGTGCGACACTTACAGGAAAAACATCTCCACAGAGGGCTGCAGTTCCGCACGGGCCCTCTTTTGGTCTCGCTATATGCGGACGACATGGTACTATATGTCCGCACTCCGGAAGCCAATCTACGACCCCTGCTATTTGAGATTGAAAGTTTTGGTGAATATTCTGGCCTTAGGGTCAATTGGCACAAGTCACAGTTATTTCCCCTCACCCCGCCACCACACAATGGCCCTGCTCCCTCCCACTGGAGTGGTGTGAGGACTCAGTCAAATATCTGGGGATACACATACACCTTGATACAGTGTCCATTATTCGCTTAAACTATGGCCGAGCCCTTGATTTTCTGGAGGATAACACCGACAGATGGCTGCGTCTCCCCTTGTCGATGGCTGGGTGCATTGCCATTGTGAAGATGGTTGTTCTCCCCCGTTTTTTGTACCTCTTCAACAATATCCCAATTCCACTTACCAAGATCTTTTTTCAGCAATTACGCACCGCATTGCTGAGATTGGTATGGGGGGCAAACGCCCACGACTCGCTTGGCGCACGCTAACACTACCGTACGGGAGGGGCGGCTTTGGGGTCCCGGATTTCCACCTTTACTACCTGACCGCCCAGTGCTCCTACGCACACTCTTGGTATCATCCTGACACCAGGATTCTGCACTTGCGGCCTGAAGCCGACGCGGCGCTCCCAGTGAGCCTTGCACAGGTTCTTCCTAAGGGTCTCCCCCGTGAAAAACAGGACATACTCCAGCTCACCACAACGACATGGGCCTGGGACAAACTTAAACGCTTGCTTCGCATAAATGCACTGTACTCCCCCGCCCTCCCGCTACCCAACTCCCACTGGCTCCCCATAACAGGCGAAACGGTGGTCTGTAGAACGCTGGCGAAGTTCCAGTTACACACGATTGGTGACCTATTCCCCAATGGCCACGTATTTACTCTCACCGAAGGTCCCCGCTTCGCAGACAGCACATTTATGGACACATTCATTCTTACAAGAATGCGAGCGATGCTGAGAGCTACCTTCGACACATTTCCTCTCCCGCCTGAAGATACCCCGGCCCTTTCACACATCATACAAAACACATCAGGGGCACACTTGGTGTCCAAACTTTACAAACTGTGCTTGCTTTCGCTTCCCTCGTCAGACGACACGGTCCGTACCGCTTGGGAGCTGGATCTAGGCACACAGATCACGGATGATCAGTGGGAGGAGTGCTGTGCCATGACCAAGGAGGTCTCCATGAATGCCAGACACAAGCTTATACATTTTAAATTCCTCCGAGACTGTACCACACTCCAGCACTTTCACATAAGATAGATCCCACAACTGTCCCAAATGTGGCGCCCCCCAGGCTGACTTTGCTCACCTTTCCTGGACCTGCCCGAAATTACACACCTACTGGGTTGAGATACACAGAACATTAGGTGAAATACTGACACTATCATTAACTGTCACGCCCGAGATTGCTTTGCTGGGGTATGTGTCCAATTTCCCACGTAAAATCCGCAGATTGGCGTCCATTTGCTTCCTGCTGGCCAAGAGAGAGGTGGCGCTGCTTTGGTGCTTGCGTCGCGCTCCCACGGCTGCGTCCTGGCTTAGAATTGTGGCACACTGCAATATGAACAGCGTGGAATATTCGGAACAGCTTCCGACCTCCTCCCGCCCCGTAGATATCTGGGGCCCTTATCGTCATTATGTAACTGAAAAGGCGAAGATAGCGCCCTCTCAATCCCTACATCCCAACAATCCGACCGGGGTGGGTTAGTTTGTGAACTCTCCCGACTTACACCCGCTTTGGGATTGCCCTCGAGGGCAATCGAGGCGTTACACTTACTTCCCTTGTGACTATGTCCTGATTCAGGTGGACCAGTGCTTCTTCCCTTTTCCTGGCATTGGGACACATTCTTGCTGGAGATGTGGGCAGTGGGGTGATGTTGATCCATCCCATGCTTTGTTCTGTCCCCTGACACTAATGTTGGCTCTTGTTGGATGCTTCCGCCCTTCCAGGTTGGTGCCGGTCATCATCGCTTTTTGTATTGCTCTAGGATGGTTGTCACCAATAGTAACGTGCATTGTCTTACTAACCGACTTACGGTACTGTTCTCGCAAGGTTTTCGTTATGCCTTTTTTTTTTTTTTTGTTTGTTATTTCCATGCCTTTTGATTTACAGCACATCCACACCTGTTGCCTTATTAGAAAAATAACACTACTGTATACATGCTATCCTGCTATGCAATTTTACTGTACAGTTGCAGGTTTAATTTGTATGGTTGATGCCGCCACTTACTATTCCAATGCACAAGCTCTGTATCGAAATGTTGTAACTGAAGATTGCTTTACTGATTTCAATAAAGTGTTTACAAAAAAAAACAATGAGGAACTTGGTATGTTCCATGAGTGGCTTAACTCGTGTTCCACAGATTTAAGATTCACTATGAGTGCCAGTAATGACAAAATCAATTTCCTCGATGTATGGATCTATAACAGTGAAGTTCACTTGAAAGTTAATCTGTACACCAAACCCACAGATCGTAATACACTCTTAGAATTTAGTAGTGGTCACCCCAGGAGCCTCAAAGAAAACTTGCCCTATGGGCAATTCTTACGTATTCGGCGCAATTGCTCCAACAAAAGCGACTATTTTGACAATGCGGATATCCTAATGAATAAACTCTGCAATAGAGGATATCCCAGGAAGTTGGTCAGAGCAGCTTTGAAACGTGCGTGGTACACGCCTCAAGAAAGTTTGTTGACACCTAAAGAAAAGAAAGAGGGTACATCCTTCACCTGCGTCCTTACATTTAACCCAAAAGCTAATAAGGTGAAACAGATTATTTCAAGAAATTGGAGATTTATAGAACATTTGGATATCCCCAAACCGCTATTTGCCTTTCAAAGAGGAAAAAATATCAAGCAGTATCTGGTAAAAGCAAGCAGAGTGATGACTAACAAAAAAGATACTAGGAGCTTATTAGGACTGCCACCTGTGATCGGACACTACCGCTGCATGAATTGTGCTGTGTGTCCAAACACGAAAGACTTGAAAGTAATTGACATCAATGGCCATACACATACGATGCGTACCTTCTCTAATTGTAATACCAAGAACGCTATCTATGTAGTGACATGTCCGTGTAATTTGTCCTATATTGGGCAAACTACGCAAGCAGTTAAAATGCGTATCGGACAGCACAAATCACGCATAAGGTGCAAGTATATTGGGGCACCCTTAGTGCAGCACTATATGGAAGCAAACCACAATGAAGAAGATCCAACTTGGGCAGTTTTAGTTACCATCATGGCTAAAAATAAAACAGAACTAGAGACCAAGTTGAATCGTACAGAAGCAAGATTAATAGAGAGATACCATACTTCTGAAAAGGGACTTAATGAGCGTGATGAAATTTGGGCATTGATCTGAATCCTTTGACCCCTTGTCTTGACTTCTGAACTATATGTATTCTGTTCTCTGACTTCATTGAACCCATACTCTGTTGTTTGACTTCATTGAGCCTATATAGAATGTGATAAGGTATGGCTCTACTTATTGATGTTTGGGTAGATCTGTTAGATTCATATATTTAGACATATACCTGATCTTGAGGTGATCTTACTATGTATCTAATATGTACTTTTTGCATGTTGCTACAGATTGAATATGAGTGGCTTTCATGTACTCATGGTGGTCTTTGTCTCTGCTTTTGATACTTGTTTGCTTCTGGGATGTATGCCATGGTGTTATCTTTAGAATGGGAACCCAGTAGTGGAAATGCAGATGTTATAATGGACTATATTCGACTTGTGGATGTCACTAGAGGTCTTTTCTGTGTTTATTTGTTCTGTTTTTGACTATTTATTATTCTTTCTTTATCTCTGTTTCCTGGAATTTTTATTCCTTTTTTGGTGGTGCCCACCGCACTTTGTTATGAATTTGGCCTCATGTCAATTATACCGTGCGTATGACTCTCTCACGCCGTTAGATGAGCTTCTATTTCTAATTTTCGGAGCTCTGGATCCATTCGGGATCTTTAGTCCCCTCTCTGTGTCGTCGACGGGTTTGACGCTCCATCCCACGTTGACACGCCCCCTTTGGTTGCGCGTTTTCTGGCCGCCCGCACTTTCGCGGGTACATTCACTTTGAGATGCGCTACAGCTAACGTCGGTTCCTCGCGTGGCTGAAGCAGCTTGAAAATTAAGGTATTCCTTCCCCCGCCCTTTGCTAGTCGTGTGCTCATGCCGCGCCGGCTAGCTAGCCGGAGCCCACTCTGGAGGAATCGGTGTGTAGTTGATAATGGGAGGAGTAGCTAGTACAGCCGGTTTGAGTTTCCCCCGAGGCCCGAGTGGGAGGCTGTACTTTCTTCCGATTTTGACTTTTGAAAGTGTCTATTACCAAGTGTTGGCGATGCAAGTGTGTATACTTTCCATATTTTTTACATACTTTGAACCTCTACTTCTCCCCTAGATTTAACTAGATGGGTCTGGAACTAGTCGACTTCCGATATATAAACAGTCATCGCTCTGGCTTTGTGATTGTCGATGGGGAGACACCAGTTGAGGATAGACCTTGGATGTATATAGTCCTTCGGTGTACTCGTTCGATGTGCCCTTTTTGGACATGTGTGTTTGTTTGAATAAGAAAGAGGTTCTAATGACTTTTGACAGGGTATTCTATTCTTGTCTTTTTTCCACCCCATTGACTCGAATTGTTGGCAGGAAGATCGTGTGACTTGAGCCACTTCCTAGACGCTTACTATTTTCATCTCCTATATATCTTGCTGGGCGGACACAGTGAAGATAATAAGGTATTACTGCCAGTACTGTTGCTCCATACCTGTTGAGAGTGAAAACATCTGTGGCTATGGATCTGCACCTGTGATTAATTTGTTTCCTTATATGTTTGTCCTGTGCAGAGTTGACGAGATCTGAACCGAGACAGTGGCAACTACCCCACCCTTTTGGGTGGTAGTGTGGGTTGGCCGATAAGATTTGCCCTAGATTGGGCCAGGGCCTTGAAGACTAGGTATTTATACCTGACATTAGATGTATGATGTACTTTGTGGCATGCACCTGTCCGTATACACATTGGGATATAAAGGAAATTAACCCGCTATGCCGAGTGTGCTTGATCTTGTCACTTGGTTGTGCTGTACACCCTTAAAGGTGTGGGTGTGGGCTTTTGCTTTTAATCTCTTTTACTTGGTTTTTCACTATTTTTCCTGATCTTGGAGCTATTTCTGATTGAGTCTGGTCTATTTCTCTCGTCAAATTTTTTGATAGAATCTCCTAGTGACACTGCATTTCCACACGTGTGGGGGAGAGATTTTTCAATCTTTATTTTTTGCAGCTGTAATGTAATGTGTTTCCTTGTTTTGGTAAGAAAGAGGATAAAAATAATATATGTATTTGTTGTTATTAGAGTACCCATGTCCTGATGAAGCCTATATCATCTGGCTGAAACGCGACCCCGACTGCGTCAACACCTTTGGCTTTGAACGGAGTCCCTTAGTTAAATTGAAGAAAGACTTGATTTACTCATTGATGCACCTACACAAATATAGGCTGGGTATATGTGTTAACCTCCTGGTGCTTTTTCGTTTGGGACTACCTTGTTGTTGTATACTCCACTATACTGTAAGAGGAGGTACATATGTAAATTGGTGTGTATATATATAATTGTATATATATTTTTTTGTCTTGAGGGTACATATAAGTGATTTTTATATTGTATAGGTTTTGTATATTTGTATATAATGTACATGTGATGTGTTGTATATAAACTGTGTTCTGTTGTGCCTCTCTGGCTGTCCGCCCATATATGTGTATATGAACTTCGATATATTCTTCCTTGATTTAATTTGTTAATCACAAGATAATTAATTGTTTCTTGTTTGATAATTAAAAGTGGATTGATCCCTTCAGTACCATTTTTCTCTACTTTCTCATCCTTGGATGATCCTGCTCAGGTACGGGAGGGTGAGGTGGGCAGAGCCCCTAACCATTTTCTCTAGTCTTGGGCAGTGAAAGGACTGGACTGAACTTTCTCTACTTGGGCTGAGTTTCTCCAAGGGCCTGAAACAGAGCTGGCCTCATGTTAAGAAGTCTCTGGGACTGCAAAGACTTCACCAACCTCGGGGTACCGCTCCTGGAACCACTGTTTCAGTTGTCACAGAGAAGAGGGAACCGCAACCGACTCTGTCACTGACTCCGTCGCTGGCCTTGTGTCCTCAAGGCACCACAGGCTGCACCGTCTCGCCCTGTACCATAAACCTTGGTCTCACCGACACCGTCTGCATGATCGCCACCAAGCCGCTGGCTGAACCGCTTCGAGAGGCACCGCAGCCCGCACCACCTCGCTTCACTTCGCTGACCTGGTCTCACCGACCCGATCGCCGCTGGCTCGACACCCTTGACCGCCTCGTCGCGCACAGCTGTCCGGATCCGCCAGCACCAATTCCCGCCAACCGGCTGTGTCGCTTGCATCACAACCAGCCAGCACTGCATCGAGCACCGTCTCGCCCTGCACCGCAGGCCTGGATCTCACCGACGCCGTCTGCACGATCGTCACTGAGCCACTGCCTGCACCACATCGAGAGGACAACGCACCCTGCACCGCTTCCACTTTGCACCATAACTGTGACGGACGCTACAACTGGCCCTGTAACCTACACTACAACCTGCCAGCACTGTATCGAGCACCTTTTCGCCATGCACCACAAGCTTAGGTCTCACCGACGCCAAGAGGACACCGCACTGTGCAACGCTTCCACTTTGCTTCACAACCACGACGGATGCCAAGACCGACTCGCACCTCCGTGTGAGTTGCACTAAGAAAGGTACTGTTAAGAGGCTGTTCACACTGTTGCTGGCTTGTACCTACGCGGTCAGCTGGATCTGCGAGACTCTGTTGTTTTCAGCATCGCAGTAGGCTCGGACCGAGCTACCGGCTCGTACGAACTGTGCTTTCAACATATTTTTACAATTTAAAGATATCTTGCGAATTAACTATTTTTAAAGTACTGAATGGTGGATTTTTATCGTCTTTGGTCTGGTTTAACGTATATAAAAATATTGGATATTTTTCTAAACTGGTGTGGTTTCCTTTTGTAGTGCTTACACTGTATTACTGTTGGTTATGAGCAAATGCTTTACACACTGCCTCTAAGATAAGACTGCTCGTGCCAAGCTACCAAGGGGGTGAGCAGGGGTTATTTTAGGAGGGTAACTCCCTTATCCTGACTTGGAAGAAGGGTCCCTACTTGGACAAAGGTGCAAGCCCTTGCCAACTACAGAACTCCATTTGTAAAAAATACCAATAGTTGAATGTTCAATAGGGTGGCCTCAGACAAAAAAGGCCTATAGGACAGAGGTGGCAAAATGACCATTTCATCAGACCCGGCTGTCAAGGCAGTAGTTGTTTATAGACATGTGCACCAATGTACACATCGCAGCCTAACAGATATAATAAAAAAAACAGGCAATCGGCATGCCAACACATTAGCAGCAGTCTTAGCTCCAGTGCAATGGACTGTCAGAACTTTCGATAGCTGCTTTTTGGCCAGTGTGTAGCTAATTGTAATGCAGAAGCCTCATTCCTCTTGAAAGAGTAAACTTTTGCGTAGCCTTCCCTTTAATCGCCTAGGAAAACCCCTCAAAATGCTAATCACTCACATGATGGTCCTTATTAGATTGATGTAAAAGATTTTTGGTATCCGTAGAAGCCTCTACTCACCTTTAAAAGTGGAAGTGGAGCAGAGAACCCTGGGAGAGTGATGGATTGTTCGCAGTGGAAAGGTGAGGTTCCGTGACAATTGTAAGTGGTGTTTTCGACTCGCACGAATATGATCGAGTCTGGTATCTATGAACCGCAAATGACGAGTTTAGTAAGTGTGCGCAGTTTCGCTGTGCTAACTTAAACCGTTCGTTTGTTATGTGGGTTTTTCATCTGTACCCACGGGTTCCATCTTAGATACGGCATCCATTTTGTCTCTTGCCCTCAAAGTAGCCAGCGAACGGACGATGTCCGCTTCGCGACCCTGGGACTCCCAAGATATTTGCGGAAGACACATGTTCTTTGTAAGTGTCTTTATGACGAGGGGGATGCTACTGTAAGGCAGATGGCGCCGCTCGAGGCTCATCTTGCCGCACGGACTTATTGTCTCAGCCGTGCATCTCATTAGGCGCGTCCCTTTGATGCCTGTATCTCGTGTTTCTCGATACCTCCCCTTTTACACCCTTTCCGATCTCCCCACTGTCTCCGTCTTCCTCTGCACCTGTCCTTGTTCCTATTTCGATCTGTTTTACTGCCGATTGGAATGCACTAATGTTGGGAAGATGGGTTTTTACAGTTGGGAACCGCCAAATGTTTCCGCACTTATGTTCCGGACCTCATGTGTATCAAAGTGACCAAAGCGACCCCTCTGGGGGATAATGGTGGGAACCGGGTTGTAAACTTTTGTGTGCCATGTTGTCCTATGGGTAAAAACTGTATAAAAGGAGCGATCCACAGAACCAATTTGAAGCAGTCTCCCCGAACTACACTCGATGTACTTCCTGTGATTTCTGTGTTCCCTGCAGCAAATAAACCTTGAATCTTTGACGCCGAAGGAAGTGTCCCGTGTCTCTGTGATTCGTACGCCGGAGCAGGTTACCCACGAAGGTTTCAGGTGTTGTGCCCTGGCACCGCTGGGTCTTAAAGAACCCAGTCCTTCAGTTGGCGCCCAACGTGGGGCTGCATCAGTGGTACCGGTCCAAGCCCGACGATCGTGAGGAACTTCGTGTGAAATCTCCGAGGGAAGGTGCACTCCGCTTCATCGATCCTGTTGTCGAAACAAGTGGCCCGAAGACTTTTCCCGCGAAGATTCCCGCCTCCTGACGGCTGCGACGGACTGCTGCCCTGACTGTAGACCTGTTTTGGCGCCTGGCGTAGACCTTGGTATAGCGAGACGACTGACGGGCCTTCCTGGTGACGCCATCGATCTTTGAGTTAAGTATTTGTGGGTCGCTCCCAGAGTTCTTGGTTGTTGACACTTTAGCGAGTGTTTTTGTTGTTAACGCTGTGTGAGTGTTTTTGTCGGTGACACTTTGCTAGCGTACTTTGTTGTGTTGTTTGACGACTGCAGCCGCCAAAAACCGAGGGTTTTGTTCTTTGCTGGGACTTGGTAAATCCCGTAACCCTTGAAGTTTGTGAAACTCGGCTAGTGTGCAAGATGCCTGGTCGCAGTACTTTGTTTAGTTGTTTCAGACCTTGTGGTATGGATTCCCGACTGGAGGACTCGTGTCCGATACCTCCGGTTGGAACTCCCACTTATGAGCTCTATAGTAAACATGGGCTAGGCCCGATTACTTTTAATGAATACTGGATCAAATATACAAATAAGGATGGTGACCTTCGCTGGCCACCACATGGTAGCTTCGAGGCCCCGATTTTAGATAATTTAGAGGTTAAATTGTTCGCGAAAAAGTCAAGGCCGGCCATGTTTGATGCCTTTCGGTTGTGGCGCAAAGAAGCCCGACAGAAAGAAATCAGACAGACTAAACGAAATCAGCGAGATAGTGCTGGTACCATTGTAAAGAAAGCAGAGCAGTTCCAGCATGATAAGGAGGTTAGGGAAAAGGAAGTGTTTGACAGATTACAGCGTATGACCGTAGATAAATGTTATCCCGCTTTGCCTACGGAGTCGGAAAAGAAGGAAGAGGCAGTTGAGGATCCTTTAATGTCCTATCTTATGAAGTCGCCACCTCCGTACGTACAGGGTACCACAGCCCCTGTGATTCCCCCTGTACCTGTTCCTGCACCTATTCTTCCTTTGCCTGTTCCTCAACCTGCACCCGTTCTTCCGACTGTTCCTGCTCCTTCCTCTGTTTCTATTCCTACTGCTCCTCCGCTTCCACATACTCCTGCTCACGCTACTGCTCCTGTTTTGCTAACTCCTACTGTTGCTACTGTTTCTACCCCTTCTCTTGTTAGTCCTGTGTCCTATGCTTCTCCCTCTACTCGTAGTCGTAATTCTCCTCTTGCGGCTAGCTTCTTTCATTCACTCGGACCTATTCTTGGGTCCGCTGGTTCAGATGGTCCTCAGAGACGTAGTCAGCTTCCTGGTAACAGGGAACGTGCTTCGCTATACAATATGGCGATGGGTTGGATGACGCACCCCCTTAGAAATCCGCCACGTGTTGTACTCGACACATTTTGCCAGTTCAATATACCAACCCAGAGATTTGTGTTCGAGGAAATGTGTAAGGTCCTTCGTGATCAGATATCGGCTGACGCACCTGACGAGGTGCTGACCGCGTTGTCTGATTTACAGCTTCAGTTCTCGACTGGACTGATAGTAGATACCAATGTTCGACGTGCTGTTGAACGATTGCTATCTTTTCGTCCCACTCCTATACCTCAAGCCTTGTTTGTCGAGGATGTCGAAAGACAGACAGATGAGTCTGGTCAATTCCCTATGCGTGAAGTTCCACCGGTTTGGATGCCAGGTAACCCCGCAGCTGCCCCTCCGATCCCGCCGTTTTTCCAGAGAGTATGGATACATCTCCCATGGAAGAGATCGGAAGTGTTACAGGTGAAGCAATCTTTGCCTGACCCTCGCAAGAATCCTGCAGGGTATTATAAAGAATTATCGCAGCTCGTAGACGCTACGATAATGAATCTTGCCGATATCGATATGTTGTTTGGCAATGTCGTACCGCAACCGGTATGGGCTAAGATTCGTCAGGAAAATCACGCAAACGAACTAGGTGGCGATTGGGCGGCCATTGTAGCGGCGGATGGGTTGCAAGTTGGTGGTGCTAAACCCGAGCAGTTGATTACTGCCCTTCCTCAAAGAATAATAACATTAATGAAAACTCTTATGCCAGCTATGAGGGTAAACTGGGACAAATTGTCAGCTTGTAGGCAAAAGAAGGACGAGAGTGTTTCCGATTTCTTTACAAGGTTCGAGGAGGCATTCATTGATCATAGTGGTCAGGATATGGGCACTGAGGGTGGTCAGAGGTTGTTCGTGGATAAATTTGTTTCAAACTTGTTGCCCGATTTGAGCAATAAATTAAGGAATTCGGAAAGTGCATGGGCCGTCTCTACTTCAGCTCAGATATTGGCTACGGCACAATATTATGAGAACAGAGAGAAAGAAGAGAATGACCGTGCTGATAAAAAGACTAAAGAGCTGAAAACTAAAGTGCTGCTTCAGCAAGCGTATCCTCCACGTTCAAATCAGAATAATTCGCAACAGAATAGACCGCTGCCACAATCGAATAGATCTCAAAATCGTAATGACTCCTCTGCCCAAAGATCTTCGTTAGGGTATAATCAATGTGCTTATTGTAGACAAGAGGGTCACATTAAATTCAATTGTCCTGTTCTAAACGAACGTAATGGTGGTAACTCATCTAGAGGAGGTCGTGGTGGTTCGCAGCAGGCATCACGTGGTAGAGGTCGTGGTGCTCAGAACGTTCGCTCAGATAATTCATCAAATTCCGATAATTGTTTCGACCAACGTGGATCGTCGCAAGGACGGTCTGCACAATACAATGTAGACGATTATTACGTCGATCAGGGAACTGACGACAGTAATTACTAGGACAGCCATAGACAAGGAGAGGGAGTAGTATCAGTTCCGGTTGATCAGAGAGGGCCTTACGTCGCAGTTGCTACATCGGGCGTCGTTGAGCCTTTTCTGTTGGACACTGGTGCAGCGAAAAGTTCCATTAAGCATTCGAAACTCCCTGGCGCACCTTTGTCTGGCTTAACAAATGTTTCCGTTGGATTCTCTGGCGCCCCCGTTAGCAATCCAGTTTCGCGCCCTTTGCCCCTTAAAATTGGGCCACGTGAGCTAGAAGCTCCGTTGATTTTGACTACGGGTTGTGGTGAAAATCTTTTGGGCCTGGATTTGCTTAAACGTTTGTACGCGACTTTGTATTGTTCTCCTGCGGGTGTAAAGCTTACGTTAGGAGAGAGGGTTGTCTCTCCCATGTACTTGTCTCTCGATAAGCTCCCACCGGAATTGAGTTCTCTTCCTGCGTCTTTGTGGGCAACAGGTCCAAATGATGTGGGCCTACTTGATATCTCACCATATGTTGTTCAGTTGAAATCTAATGTGCGATTGCCACGTATTCCCCAATATCGTATCTCCCTTGATGGTGAACGAGCACTGTTAGCGATCATCTATGATTTGATCGAGAAAGACGTTATTGAGGAAACTCGGGGAAACGTGTGCAACAGCCCTGTACTGCCCATTCTTAAACGTACTGATCCTTCAAAACCGCCTGTTTATCGTTTTGTTATCGATTTACGGGAAGTGAATAAAATTGTGGTTCCTCAATTCCCTGTTGTGCCTGACATCACGGCGCTACTGACTCTGATTCCAGCTTCTGCATCGTGGTTTTCGGTGATTGACTTGAAAAATGCGTTTTTCAGCATCCCGATTGCCGAGGAGAGCAGGGACCTTTTCGGTTTCTCTCTTGGTGGACGCAGCTTCCGGTTCAAACGCGCTCCTCAGGGCTACTGTGAAAGTCCATCGATTTACAGTCAAGCCTTGAAGGGTCAACTGGATGCGTTTAGGTTGCCGGCTGGTGCGGCCCTAATTCAATACGTTGATGACCTATTGGTAGCTGCAGACACTCAGGACATTTGCAAAATTGCTACGGTGTCGTTGCTGCAACATCTCTGTGAGTTAAATCACAAGGTGTCACCTACTAAACTCCAATATTGTTGTCAAGAAGTAACCTATCTAGGTCACTTATTGTCAAAGGAGGGAAGAAGGTTGACCCCAGAGAGAATTGCAGCAATTGCGCGCATGGCTGTGCCAAAAACCCAAAGAGATGTGCGTGCCTTTTTAGGTATCACGTCGTACTGCAGGCAATGGATTCCAAATTTTTCATTGCTAGCGAAACCATTGGTGGCTCTTACGTGCAAGGATGTTTCAACTCCTTTACCATGGACGGAAGAATGTCAGAAAAGTTTTTCTGAACTGCGTGATTCATTGTGTTCGGCTCCTGTGTTAGGTACTCCTGACTACAGCAAGCCGTTTACGTTATATGTTCACGAGAGAGAAGGTTGTGCGTTGAGTGTCTTAACGCAACCGTTTGGTGGTAAGCAACGTCCATGTGCATATTTTTCCTCGACCTTGGACCCGGTAGCTAGAGCATTGCCGAGTTGTTTACGAGCAACAGCGGCAGCCGCGGTCTCCATCCGACAATCAGCAGGATTGGTCATGGATAATATGCTTACGGTGATGGTTCCGCATGCAGTCGACACTCTTTTGAATCGAACGAAAACTCAGCACTTGACGAGTGCGAGGTTGTCTGGTTACGAGTTGACGCTGTTGGCAAGCCACATTCAAATAAAACGTTGTAATGTTCTGAACCCGGCAACTTTGTTACCAATTAGCACAGAGTCAGATGAAGTAGCAGAACATGATTGCTACTTGAGGACAGAGGAGGAAACAAAAGGTCGAGTGGACCTTAAAAACACCCCATTGGAAGATCCGGATGGTACATTGTATGTGGATGGGTCATGTTTTAAATTGCCGAATGGCGATGTGACTACTGCTTATGCTGTTGTAACGTTGACTACTGTTGTTGAGACTGCAAGATTAAATCAGAATTCTGCCCAAGCTGCAGAGCTGATTGCTCTTACTAGAGCGTGTGTGTTAGCGAAAGGGAAACGTGTGAATGTGTTTACCGACAGCCAATACGCATTTGGCGTCGCACACAGTTTTGGACGATTGTGGAGAGAGAGAGGTTTCTTGACGTCGCATGGTACGAAGATTCAGCATGGACAGCTTGTGAATGATCTCTTGGATGCACTGACATTGCCTAAGCAAGTTGCAATTGTTAAATGTAGTGCGCATCGTAAGGTGACGGATGATGTTGGTCGTGGCAATGCGTTTGCGGATGAGACTGCTAAGGAGACTGCCCGGAACCTTAGCACTCGAATGTATGTGACGAGTTCGGTTAGGTGGCCTACAGAATCGAGCATGTGTGAGGACACTATCGAGAGTGTGAAAGAAATTCAGAATGAGGCCACCGAGACTGAAAAGGCGAAGTGGAAAGAAAGTACGGGAAAGTTGGATGCGAATGGTTGTTGGATTGATTTGTCTGATCAGAAAAGATGGATGTTACCGGATGCATATGTGCTGGCCGTTGTGACAATGGCGCATGGGTTAGCACATATTAGCGCGAAAGGTATTTGCAAGTTGCTGTCTCCTGTGTGGAAGAATGATGGTATCACGAAATGTGCTGAACGTCTGGTGAAGAATTGTATGGTGTGCATGATGTACAATCCTGGCAAAGGAACCCCAACTCCTCCTGGCAGTTTTGCTCCCCCTTCATGTCCCTTTGAGGTGATTCAATTGGACTTCATCCATATGGAGAGATGCAATAACCTGAAATACGTTTTAGTTGTGGTTTGCGCATTCTCCCGATGGATCGAGGCCTATCCTCTCAAAGACAATACTGCTTTGTCTACTGCGAAAATCCTACTGAAGGAATATTTTCCTCGGTATGGAATGCCTAGAGTCGTGTGGTCAGATAACGGAAGTGAGTTTGTGGGTAGTGTGATGAAGAGTGTGTGTAAGGGCCTTGGAATTAATCAGAAATTCCACAGCGCCAATCATCCCCAGTCAGCTGGATTGGTTGAAGGGTACAACGGCACCCTTAAACTAAAGCTAGCGAAGATTCAGGCTACGACTGGTCTTTCGTGGCCTGACGCTTTACCTTTAGCATTACTGTCAACTAGGGCGACTGTACACTCCCGAGTAGGGCTTAGTCCCTATGAAATAGTGTTCGGCCGTCCTGCGAATGTGTGGGGGGTTCCTAGGCCAGGTATTTTTCGTGATCTTGAGTACCCAATGTTGATCGATTATCTTCATGACTTGACTGCTAAACTGAGGTTAATTCACCAACAGGTTCACGAAGCATTGCCGACGCAGACGGAGGGTCCAGGCCACCAGCTCCAGCCCGGAGACTGGGTGGTGACGAGAAATTTTTCACGCAAGAATAATCTGGACCCGAGGTTTACCGGACCCTACCAGGTCCTCCTTGCCACGAGAACTGCAGTTCGTCTTGAGGGGCGGAAGAATTGGGTGCATGCCACGCACACCAAGAAAGTCCCCATTCCGTTGCCAGCAGACTCGTGGGTGAGGAAAGGCATTGCATCAACTGAAACCGAAGTATTGCCGGCGTTTGTGCCTTTTAGCGACGCACAGCCTGTCGGAGAATCCTCAGTGCAGCAGAGAGACACTGTCGAACAATTGTCAGCAAAAGACTCAAGATCAAAACATTCAGCTGATCAACAGGACGCTGTCCCTTCAACGGATCCTTTGTTTGACGAACAGACACGTCCTGGGAAAACTCGATACTTTCTACGATCTAGCACCAAAGACTAATAAAAGATCCTGCTTTGCTATATTGACACCTGCATTATCCCGTTTTCCGAGATCAGTTTTGAACATTCGTACCATGGTAATTATTTGTGTATATATTCATTGAGTTCCGTTCCTTACACCTTTTTGCTTTCACAGCTGAGAGACATTGTTTTGCATATATATATATATTGTGCATTGAAGGCCGTAGGGCCGCGCGCGTACTTCCTTCTGGATAGTAGGTCTTGACGCTAGGTTAAAGGCCGTCGGTTCCTGGGAACTCCTAGGGATTGACTATTGCTACACAGAACGAAGTGCGTCAAGAAACGTTGCGGACGGTCGTAGGGAATGGCATTCTCGAAGCTGAATGATTTGGAAGGAGCTCAGGTTCACAGATTCAAGCTGCAGCAACTCAGTCGTACCAAATGTTTTAGATTCCAACTGTTTGTGTTGTTTTTGACTGCTTCTGCATTATTGGCGGGTGGGGTGTATTATACGATGTCTTACTTCTTACCTTCTGCTACACCCACTCCTACTCCTGACCCTAAACCTACCTCCACTGTTTCTCCTCATTCCTTTCATATGTTACCCGAACACGAACAGGCTAGACGTGTAGAATTCCGCAACAATTCCTTTATTCAGCTCCTTCATCAGCATCAGTTAGTGGTTAACACTACTAATTGTTGGGTGTGTGGGTTGATGCCACATACTACGGATAAGGGAATTCCATATCTGGTGCTACCGTATAGTTCCCAAGGGTCAGCTCGAGCATTTCAAACAATGTTTCGAAGTGCACTGGGTTTCCACCCCATTCGAGAACCGCGTTCTCCCTACTCTGGTCCTACCTCGTATCAAAAACCTTTGTCGATAGCAATAGAGGATTTAGATAGCGATATCTATGATCCCTCGCTTATTCCCGAAGAAGAGGTACAGGCCTATAGGGTCCTAAGTAGAGGTGAATATAGCGTGTTCACTAGTGAAAAGCAGCTTAAGAGCTCGCCTCCGATATGGGTCGTACCCCACACTGGTAATTTTTGTCTTATGGGTCGTGGCCGAAGATCGCAAGCCCGACTTGGAGCGAGTGCTTGCACTGAAAATTACATTCTGCCGATGTTCTCGTCCCCTGTGTTTCTGGCTGCCAAGGGTACATACTTTATCTGTTATGATCGTGCATACACATGGTTGCCCGCTGACTTCATGGCCTCATGTTTCATTGCAAATCTGTTGCCTCCGACGTTTACCGTAGATGCCGATTATCATAAGACTAGAGTTGTGCGAGGCGTAATTAGCGAAGAGGATACTGCCGGTCAAGAGGCAGGAGACTTTTTCAAGGGTTTCCTCCCGTTTTGGGGACCTATGGTTAATAGTAGGAACCTGAGACAGTTGACTCGAGTGGTAGAATCGACAGCTAATATTACTGCCAGTGCCCTTGGTAATATCACCACTGAACTTCAGGCGGAGAGACTTATGACGTTACAAAACCGAATGGTTTTAGATGTCATCTTAGCAGATCGAGGTGGGGTATGTAAGGTGATCCATTCGAGCTGCTGCATTTTTATTCCGGATAACGCTCCAACTGTCTATCAAGCCATCTCGAGGTTGCATAAGATCTCCGAATCCATACACGTGGATGTAGGGGATTGGACGCTACTTGGATGGTTTTGGGGCCTGATGTCGACTTGGGGTTGGAAGATTCTGACGATCATCGGAGTCGTTGTGGTGTTCCTGTTCACGTGTTGCCTTTGTGTGCAGTGTGGTCCTGCCTTATGTGGCCTCTGTGCTACAACGTGTATGAGACAGCCACCTGTTACCAATGGGACTCGGTTGGACAGAGCTATGCTACAGCAACATCTAGATGGTCTGATGAATATCGAATATGATTCCGACTAGTGCTTGCCTACATGAGGGCAAAAGGAGCGTCTGAGGTTCCGTGACAATTGTAAGTGGTGTTTTCGACTCGCACGAATATGATCGAGTCTGGTATCTATGAACCGCAAATGACGAGTTTAGTAAGTGTGCGCAGTTTCGCTGTGCTAACTTAAACCGTTCGTTTGTTATGTGGGTTTTTCATCTGTACCCACGGGTTCCATCTTAGATACGGCATCCATTTTGTCTCTTGCCCTCAAAGTAGCCAGCGAACGGACGATGTCCGCTTCGCGACCCTGGGACTCCCAAGATATTTGCGGAAGACACATGTTCTTTGTAAGTGTCTTTATGACGAGGGGGATGCTACTGTAAGGCAGATGGCGCCGCTCGAGGCTCATCTTGCCGCACGGACTTATTGTCTCAGCCGTGCATCTCATTAGGCGCGTCCCTTTGATGCCTGTATCTCGTGTTACTCGATACCTCCCCTTTTACACCCTTTCCGATCTCCCCACTGTCTCCGTCTTCCTCTGCACCTGTCCTTGTTCCTATTTCGATCTGTTTTACTGCCGATTGGAATGCACTAATGTTGGGAAGATGGGTTTTTACAGTTGGGAACCGCCAAATGTTTCCGCACTTATGTTCCGGACCTCATGTGTATCAAAGTGACCAAAGCGACCCCTCTGGGGGATAATGGTGGGAACCGGGTTGTAAACTTTTGTGTGCCATGTTGTCCTATGGGTAAAAACAGTATAAAAGGAGCGATCCACAGAACCAATTTGAAGCAGTCTCCCCGAACTACACTCGATGTACTTCCTGTGATTTCTGTGTTCCCTGCAGCAAATAAACCTTGAATCTTTGACGCCGAAGGAAGTGTCCCGTGTCTCTGTGATTCGTACGCCGGAGCAGGTTACCCACGAAGGTTTCAGGTGTTGTGCCCTGGCACCGCTGGGTCTTAAAGAACCCAGTCCTTCAAAGGAGTCATGACTTACCACAATGCACCTCAAGTTATCTAGAACAAATGAGGTGTAGGGGAATGATGTACCAATAGAGCCTGGAGTAAATTCACGTGATGAGTTTATGTGATCACAGCGAGGAAGAGAGTATGCATCTATGTAAATGTTATTTCTAAGCCGTGCACAGGCAGCAAAGTGCTATACATGATCAAGGGCAAGCTTAAAGTCAACAATTGACAGGAGAGAATGTTAGGGTGTGGACAGTTAACTCATTTTGATGTACTGTTCTTTAAAGAGGTAAGTCTTTAACTTCTTCCTAATCTGTTATAGTATTGGGTGGTTCAGATGCATATGGGGCAATGTTTCAGATCCAGGGTGCATAGATGAAAAAAGGCCTGTTTTTTTTGTTTTTTTACCCTTCTTAGGCTGATGGGGTTTTGGCTACGAGTGTGCCAAGAATCACCAGAGAAGAGGAGTGTCCCTGCAAGAAAGCAGGGTGCTAGTTGTGATGGCCTTATAAATAATGCAGCAGGTTTTGAAGATGGTGTGGGCTGGCAAGAGGAAGTCAATAAAGTTCCATTAGGATTGGAAGATGTGATCATATTTCTTCAGGCCCAGGATGAGAGATTTTTGATCGGCATTTCTGAAGTCTGTTTATGAGGGAAACAGTTTGACTTTCTTTAGATAAGTAGGTACGTTTTTAGGTCTCGGCGTCAACGCGCGGAAGCGCGTCTCCGCCGGAGATCTTTTGTCAGCGACTATCATTCCCAGGAGACAGTCCCGGCCACGCGCATCCTTCCAGGCGATTTGTAACTGGAACGCGCGCTGTGGCCAGGCGCTGTCTCCTGGGAAGCGCAAGCACCACGCACGCATGCGCATACACACACACACAAGCGCCCACGCACATACATACAGAGACACCCACCCCCCTCCGCAGACATACACACACGCGCGCGCACACACACACACACACACACACACACACACACACACGAGTGCACCCCCCCCTCTCCCCCGCCGTCGCACACATGCATACACACACAACGAGGGAACCGAGCCCCCCCACAGCCCTTTGTAACTTACCAGATCAATTCTGAGGGACTCCGCTCTCCTTCTGGCGTCGCGACTCGCGAGACGCTTTCACTCCGCCTTCTCTTCCGGTTACGTACGCAGCCCCGCCCCCGTCACAGGCGACTTTGCCTGACTTCCCGTCCTACCTGCGCTCACTGAGTTCGGGAATGACATGCATGCATAATAGGGAAATATTGCCGCAGCTGCGCCCCAGCCACACGCAGAACTGGAACACCAACAGGGCATGTGTGTAACAGGCACCACTCCTCAGCCCCCTAGCGACGGATTTGACCCCCTATGATTAATATGTGTGCACCCGAATCCCCCGAGGGGCCCACACTTGCTAGCTTTCCCCAATCAAACAATAACTCAGAATAATGTGACAACCTAAATGAAGGGTTTCTATAAAAGTGACGTTGTCAGGCAAAGGCAAACATCTCTCAAAGATGTGGAACAATGACAGGCGAGTTTCCCCTTTGTGGGCCCCTTCTGTAGCTATCCTGCTCCAGTCTAAACAACAATAAAGCTTGAACGTCGGCTAATGATTATAAACAATATTTAGCGCGCAAAAGAAAGTTTTCTTTCAATACATTGCAGCGTTTATGACCCCATTCCTTAATCGCAGTATCCGCGAGATTGTTCACAGTTCATCTGAAATGTAAAGTGTATTGATGGAGCTACTTTGTAATCTATTCCAGTGGACGTGCACAAATAAGCAGATACAAATCTCTCATAAACGCATTAAGTGGTAACCTACCTCGGTGGCGTTTAATTGCATTACGGGTTTTCGACATTCAATTAGAAGACCTTTCTGACAGGTTTCAGTCCCTGAGAGGAGCAAAGAAAGAGATTACCTCATACTCGTGCACCTGTGAGAGTTCTCAGGATTTCCTCAGTGCTTCTAGTATTGCAAACTTTGCACACTTAAACTGAGTGGTTAGGGTTGCGTGCGGTCACCACAAATGTGAAAAAAGACCACTGCTTGAGTTATAATCACAAATCTCACACCAGCTGCAGCGTGACACGCTCTTCTCTGGTATATGTGCGCACAGAATGTCCAAGAGTGCACCAAAGTGAGATGTGAGAGTTAGGATGGAAAATTAATGTTTTAACAGAAAAAAGTTTACTGTTAGGTGCCAGACTCTATTCCATGGTGCAATGAGACTCGCCAACAGTAAGACTGCTAGATGGATGGAGTGAGAGTCACGCTCGATGAGTGAGACATGAGGTGTCTGGAAAAGTTCTGCTGGCCAGGGGTAACAAAGGCTGCTGCAGTCCCTGTGGCTCAGAAGGGCCCCAGCACTCCACGGGGCCACGACCCCATCAAGGGCGCCCCCATTCAGCTTAGGGCCAAACAATATCTGTAAGATATGAGAGGCTCGTGAACCCCTCATCACATTGTGCAGGGGGCATCATTTTCAGCTATGCCGCTGCTGCTGGCCACACGCATCCCAGCGGACAGGTCAGTGTCAGGGGCTTCTGATTATTGCATGCCTTTCCTGAAAGGGCGCTGGGTAAGGAAGTGCTCATCCAGTGCTTATCCAGTTTGTGCACTAGTGACGTAATCTCTGCGCGTTGCCTCTGTCGTCCATCGCGAGTGCAGAGTAGTGAGTGCAGAGTAGTGAGTGCAGAGTAGTGAGTGCAGAGTAGTGAGTAGTGAGTGCAGAGTAGTGAGTGCAAAGTAGTGAGTGCAGAGTAGTGAGTGCAGAGTAGTGAGTAGTGAGTGCAGAGTAGTGAGTGCAGAGTAGTGAGTAGTGAGTGCAGAGTAGTGAGTGCAGAGTAGTGAGTGCAGAGTAGTGAGTAGTGAGTGCAGAGTAGTGAGTAGTGAGTGCAGAGTAGTGAGTGCAGAGTAGTGAGTGCAGAGTAGTGAGTGCAGAGTAGTGAGTAGTGAGTGCAGAGTAGTGAGTAGTGAGTGCAGAGTAGTGAGTGCAGAGTAGTGAGTGCAGAGTAGTGAGTGCAGAGTAGTGAGTAGTGAGTGCAGAGTAGTGAGTAGTGAGTGCAGAGTAGTGAGTAGTGAGTGCAGAGTAGTGAGTGCAGAGTAGTGAGTAGTGAGTGCAGAGTAGTGAGTGCAGAGTAGTGAGTGTAGAGTAGTGAGTGCAGAGTAGTGAGTAGTGAGTGCAGAGTAGTGAGTAGTGAGTGCAGAGTAGTGAGTGCAGAGTAGTGAGTGCAGAGTAGTGAGTAGCGATTGCAGAGTAGTGAGTGCAGAGTAGTGAGTAGTGAGTGCAGAGTAGTGAGTGCAGAGTAGTGAGTGCAGAGTAGTGAGTGCAGAGTAGTGAGTGCAGAGTAGTGAGTAGTGAGTACAGAGTAGTGAGTAGTGAGTGCAGAGTAGTGAGTAGTGAGTGCAGAGTAGTGAGTAGTGAGTGCAGAGTAGTGAGTAGTGAGTGCAGAGTAGTGAGTGCAGAGTAGTGAGTAGTGAGTGCAGAGTAGTGAGTAGTGAGTGCAGAGTAGTGAGTAGTGAGTGCAGAGTAGTGAGTGCAGAGTAGTGAGCGCAGAGTAGTGAGTGCAGAGTAGTGAGTAGTGAGTGCAGAGTAGTGAGTAGTGAGTAGTGAGTGCAGAGTAGTGAGTGCGCAGAATGCAGAGTAGTGAGTGCAGAGTAGTGAGTGCAGAGTAGTGAGTGCAGAGTAGTGAGTGCAGAGTAGTGAGTGCAGAGTAGTGAGTACTGAGTGCAGAGTAGTGAGTATTGAGTGCAGAGTAGTGAGTGCAGAGTAGTGAGTGCAGAGTAGTGAGTGCAGAGTAGTGAGTGCAGAGTAGTGAGTGCAGAGTAGTGAGTACTGAGTGCAGAGTAGTGAGTAGTGAGTGCAGAGTAGTGAGTGCAGAGTAGTGAGTGCAGAGTAGTGAGTGCAGAGTAGTGAGTAGTGAGTGCAGAGTAGTGAGTAGTGAGTGCAGAGTAGTGAGTGCAGAGTAGTGAGTGCAGAGTAGTGAGTAGCGATTGCAGAGTAGTGAGTAGTGAGCGCAGACTAGTGAGTGCAGAGTAGTGAGTGCAGAGTAGTGAGTGCAGAGTAGTGAGTAGTGAGTACAGAGTAGTGAGTAGTGAGTGCAGAGTAGTGAGTAGTGAGTGCAGAGTAGTGAGTAGTGAGTGCAGAGTAGTGAGTAGTGAGTGCAGAGTAGTGAGTAGTGAGTGCAGAGTAGTGAGTAGTGAGTGCAGAGTAGTGAGTGCAGAGTAGTGAGTAGTGAGTGCAGAGTAGTGAGTAGTGAGTGCAGAGTAGTGAGTAGTGAGTGCAGAGTAGTGAGTAGTGAGTAGTGAGTGCAGAGTAGTGAGTGCAGAGTAGTGAGCGCAGAGTAGTGAGTGCAGAGTAGTGAGTAGTGAGTGCAGAGTAGTGAGTAGTGAGTAGTGAGTAGTGAGTGCAGAGTAGTGAGTGCAGAGTGAGTGCGCAGAATGCAGAGTAGTGAGTGCAGAGTAGTGAGTGCAGAGTAGTGAGTGCAGAGTAGTGAGTGCAGAGTAGTGAGTGCAGAGTAGTGAGTACTGAGTGCAGAGTAGTGAGTATTGAGTGCAGAGTAGTGAGTAGTGAGTGCAGAGTAGTGAGTAGTGAATGCAGAGTAGTGAGTGCAGGGTAGTGAGTAGTGAGTGCAGAGTAGTGAGTAGTGAGTGCAGAGTAGTGAGTGCAGAGTGCAGAGTAGTGAGTGCAGAGTGAGTGTGCAGAATGCAGAGTAGTGAGTGCAGAGTAGTGAGTGCAGAGTAGTGAGTGCAGAGTAGTGAGTGCAGAGTAGTGAGTAGAGAGTGCAGAGTAGTGAGTGCAGAGTAGTGAGTAGTGAGTGCAGAGTAGTGAGTAGTGAGTGCAGAGTGCAGAGTAGTGAGTGCAGAGTGAATGTGCAGAATGCAGAGTAGTGAGTGCAGAGTAGTGAGTGCAGAGCAGTGAGTGCAGGTGCAGAGTGGTGTGTATTCGCAATGTAAATGACAATGCCATTTATTTATGATTTAAAGAAAAAAAAAGAAATGTCATGAGCAATGCCAATAGCTCTACCTTTAATGATGCCGAGACCATTGCATTGCAAATGCTTGTTTTTAATGTGTTGCTTAGAGTGAGGATGGTGCCCAGGGTGAACCTAAGTGACTTGGCTTTCATTGGAAGGTGGGATTCAATGCTGTCAAGGTTGAGGTCAGTGAGCAAAGTTTGTACTGTATCTTGTATGTTGTTCTTGGCAAATAATAGGAATTATGTCTGAGTTGGATTCAGCTTCAGGTAGGTGCTGGACCTTCGGGATTAAGTGCAAGCTGTTTTTGAGGTATTGGACACCTGAAGCAGAGGACACTTGAGTTGTGTGCTATCAGTATATTGGTGAATTTTGAAGCTAACTTTTGTGAGTAAAGCATTAAGAGTTTCCATGGAAAGGTTGAAGATGACAGGAAACAGTATGGAACCCTGGGGGACTCCACACGTGTTAGGGGTATTTTGTGACCTGGAGGTGTACATGTGAACAAACTGCTGTCAGTCAGAAAGGGAGGAAGAAACCAGAGACAGACGTTGCCAGTGAATCCCATTCACGACTCGAAGGTGCATATGAAGGTTGGCTGTTTGACTGTGTCAAAGTGTGGTAAATAAATCTACCCTATCATTTTTCCGCATAATTATCATTACAAGACAGCTCATTCAAATGAGAGGCAGAGTCCGTGGTATCTGAGTCATACGGGTTTTAATGGACAATGAACCTCGAGGTTGGATATCATGTTCCGTCACCACTAGGGTTCGGGAAGGGACAGTCAACGTTTTATTAACATTACACATTATATATAGTAAAGTAACATAATTGAATCCAATACAGTAGGCGTAACAGGTGAAAAGAGCGAGATAAGAACACATGTGCGTAAGAGGAGGCGTGAAAAAGAGGCGTACACATGGGTGTGCACTGTACATGTCAGAGAAACGTCACAAGAATCGTCACATGTGGGTGGATGTATAGAGAAAGTTGCAAGATCAGCAGAAACCCTTAACCCGGATGCGCGCGCAACTAGCATGACGTGAAACTGGGGGGCTTTGACTTTAGCACTAGTGGAGGAGACTGGTGTCTGGAGTGTCAGGGCAACCTGTACCTATAGCATATCTGGTATCTTATGTTTGGAGGATGTAGTGTCTGAAGTAAAAGGTCTCTCGGGCAGGGGCCATCCCATACTGAAAGCTAGTGCGTGCATACGTGTCTGGGTGCAACGTGCTGAGCCATGGGCCTACCATGGTAACGGAGCCAGTAAATCACTTGCAAGGGAGACAGAAAAAGGCCGGGCCCTTTGCTCTGCAGCCGGGAAGCTGTTTACCTATTTCACTAGACTGGAATGTGTTTTCGAGGAGGCTGAGCAGATAACTGTAGGTAAAACATGAATTTGGCAGACAGTCCAGGCCGAGCCGGGCACCGCTGCGCTGCCAGGAAGTAAGGCAGGGGTCAGGGATGCACACAGCCCTCGGAGACAGGAGAGATGAGGCAGAGAGGTCACATTTAAGGGCCTAGCTCGACTGGGCCAGGAAACATGGAGAAAAACGTGTGCGAATTTCAGAAGTGCACCATGTAAAGACGTTGGCATGACATGTTTAGAAACTGAATTATCGATCCATTCCAAGTGGATCTGGTAGAGGACATGTTAACGTTGGACGCAAATGTATTTGCGTCTTCATATTCGGTCATGGAGGGAAATTACATGTACTTTAAGCACGTACATGGAGACGTTGGGGTACACGTTAGGGGACATACTCGACCATAAAAATTTCAATTACCTCAAAAGGCAGCTGAGAAGTACAGCAGTATCAGTAGGTAAGGGTCATCTTCATCTGTAGTCAATAGGGTATTGTCTACAATGTGTAAGTGGTGGTCTCAATGCAGCTGCGTGATATGAAGCCAGATAATATTTGTTTAAGAGATGGTTAGCACTGATGTGATTTTGGTGTTGAACATAGACTGCTTTTTCAATGATCTTGCCAATGAATGGTAGGTGAGTGATCGGCCGGTAGTTGCAGAATCGTTAGGGTCTAGTGTAGTTTTCAATAGGAGTGGGAAGAACTAGTGAGTCGTAAGAGCTTGTGGGAAGATACTTTCAGCAAAGCACACACTGGCAATGATAAGTAGGGGTAAGAAAGCAGCCTCAGTGAGAGCTTTGATGAAGGACGATGGTAAGATATCTTCTTCATAAGAAGTGTATTTGAGGGAGTAGTTTATGTATATTGTAAAGCGCACTCTCACCCTTGAGGGAATCCTAGCGTAGCAGGTGAGTGTGCCTAGCCCTACCTAAGAAAGGTTGGTTAATTGAAAAGTCGTCAGGTCTTCAACTTCTTACAGAATTCAAGAAGAGAGTTGAGTATGTCAGCCAGAATTGAGAAAGACAGGGCATTGAAGGCTGACCATTGCTGGATGCAGGTGTAGGTGTAAGAGGTGACGCAGGCTTGATATTGTGAGTGTGTTGTTGGATCTTCTGTATTTTTTTAATGGAGAAGATGTTGATAGCATTGCACTTTGTTCTGTGGAGTGAGGACTAAGGGGGTCAGTTAGAGGGTTGACGAAATGTTTGCCTGCCTTGAACAGCGTTCTGCTTCTGTTGGTGGCGATGGTAGAGTACTTTCCTGTTGTTGATGTAAAGAGCTGTCTGTGTGTTGCACGGAGGTAGTTCAGTATGAAGTGGTCCTCTGTAGATCAGTTTTTCTACCATTTTCTTTCCTGTCTGCGATTGAATTGCTTATTGTCGGGAAGATCTTTAGAATTCAGGGATCTAAAGGGTTTGGTTTGCACTTACATTTTGTAACTGGGGTGAGGATGTTCACATAGCTTTCCAAACATTGAGTTGCTTGAAGGGTGTTGGTATCAGATAAGAAGTTGATGGGCTGAGAGATGAGCTCAAGCTTTAGGTTATCTAAGAGAAGTCTTTAAAGGAACGGAAGGTTTGGTCTTCTCTTTTGACCTTTAAAGTCAAAGACACAACTAACAGCAACGCATCGGCACGAAGGGAGAAACCATGAGGAAAGTCAAGACCAAGTTTAAGGTCCCACTGTGGCATCACAAATAGTTTGAGAGGAACCGTCTGTCAAACCTTTAAAAAATACATCACGATAGATAATTTGAAAAAGGATGGATGGACTATGCAAAAAAGCCAAAAGAGCTGACCAATAATCTTTTATAGTGCCCACTACAAAGCATTGCTGGGCTAAAGACAAAACAAACAATAAAACATTTGACATCTTCGCTAGTAAAGTGTCTGTCTTGTTGTCTTCACACCCGGCCACAAATTTATCCCAGTGCCCGGCATAACTAAATGTCATACATTGAAGCCTGAGGGTTTGCAGTGTGCAGGATCGGCTGCAGAACCCTGCCGTGTTACTGCAAAAGAAAATTCTTCTGAAGTAGCAACCTGATCGGGGGACAGACGGTCGTACCCAGAAGTTGGGGCACCACACTCTCCTAGTCTTATTAGGAGCTAATAGGATGACTGGTGCCTAGTTGTTCTCATCTTCCTCAGCACTCAGAGAAAGAAAGACTGATTATGGAAGGTATACACAAATCTCGTGCTCCATTCCAGCTAGAATGAGTCTCCTAGCGAAAAGTTTTTTGCAAATGTTTTAACACTACGCATTCTCAACGGTGACACAAATATCTAGCCAGGGCTTTCCCCTATGGTGTCAGATCACCTGTGTCTCTTTGGGATACAGAAGCCATTTGTGTACATCAAGCATTACCAGCTGAGCTAGCCTACCCTGGCATTCAAGGATCCCAATACATGAATCATGCAGCGACCACCAGCAAAGGATACCATCTACTTGCCATGATCCAGGGCGGAGAGAACCTAGGGCAGGATAGGCTTTGTTCATTTGCCCATCTGGCATTCAAAGGACGAAGATCTAAGATAGGCCGAAGCCATCTATCTTTTTTCGGTATGAGGAAATAGCGAGAGCAGCAACCCTATTCTATTTCCGAGTCAGCAACCATATCAATGGTTTCTTTGCAGAACAAGATATACACTTCCTGCAACAGACAGGACAGACAATTCTCTGAGATTCGCTCTGATGTGGGGGGATGAGTAATAAGAGCAGGAATGAAGGGTAAAGTACAGCCATGCTGAACAATGTTAAGGACCTGTTGGAAATTGGGTTACTGGATAAGGGCAATGTGTGAAGTATTTATGCAGCACTTCAAACAGTAATAAAGTGAAAACACAAGAAAAATCCCAAACAAATTTAGAAAAACAGAGTACATTTTTATAAATTATTTGATGATCAAAACGAAAAAAATCCCATCAGTAGTATATGCAATTTTAAAGATTTGAGCAAAGATAGTGCCAAAGAAGCACCAACTGTGGTTATCTGCTCGCGTTCGACCGTGACAAAGTTACAAGTTCAGGCAGACAGTGATGGAGCGCGGGCCGTATGCAGGGATCTAGTTAGGCCAGTTGAACAAAGAACCTTGAATCCTGGGCTGCAGAAAGTTGCAAGAACCTGCATCAAGGATGCGTTGCGCAGCAGCAGATCAGAGGAGCTGCGATGCGAAGTTCTGCGTCGAAGATGCGTTGTGCACCAACGGTTCCAAAACAAACTGTGGGGCTGTGATGCGGAGACCTGCACCATAGAGGATGCAGCCGTCGAGGGGCTTGCGATAGGTCCAAGCCCTGCGGTAAGGATGGTTCGCACAGCAATGGTTCCCAGCAGCCTGCAAGCTGCGATGTCCAGTGTCTGGGATGTGTCTGGTGGTTCCCATACAACTGTGAGGAGAATTATTGCAAGGTGTCAGTTGTGTGTCGCAGTATTACAGCTGGGCTGGCAGAGCACCTTCTAGCCCACTTCCAAGCATATAGGACTGGGGTAGCACCACTTGAGCGGGTGCGGGAGATTGACTCACAGCAGACAAAGTCCAGCTCCTGGGTTTAAAGTGGTTGGAGCCTCTGGTAGTCCTGGTTTCAAAATGCAGGTCCAGTCCTTTCACTCAGGCAGCAGGACAACTGGGTAGCAGTCCTTCTTGCAGAGACGCACAGCAGTTCTTTTGAGACTTTCACAAGGCCAGAGTTGTACTGAAGAGTTGGGCTTGATGGTCCATAATTTATTTCTGGTGCCAGCTTTGAATTAGAAGCTTCTGGAGGATACCACCCCAAAGGTTTTTGGAATTCTTTTCCTCCCAACCCTGGCCCCAGCTTGCCCGGGGTCAAAAAATACTAGTGTCAAACCATTTGTGAGTGTGCCCAGGCAGGGTCTTTGTTTAATGTGCAATTGCAGTAGGTGACAGCTCCTCTCCCACATCTAGTCAAAGATAGCTCATCCTGTCAACACCTCCATTTGTCTCACTGTCGGGGAGCAATACACATAGACCAACTGCCAGCTACACCTAGTCATGTGACTCAGGATACAAGCAGCAGGCACCAAATTGCTAGGATAAGAAAATGCCAACTTTCTAAAAGTGTTATTTTCTGAACTGTTATTTATAATTCAACTTTACCATTAAAGGGGGCTTTACATTACAATTCTTTAGACACCAAACTCGACATATGTACCTGCTCACAACTGAAAGTTATCATTTATTAAATGTAATAAGTTAACCCAATGTTATCCAATGGGAAAGGCAGGCATTGCAGTAGTGAAAAACACATTTGAGTTTTTCACTACTAGGACATGTAAAAGTTAAATGTGCATGTCCAGCATTTTAAATACCCTGCACCCTGCCCTATGTGTTATTTAGGGCTCACCCTAGGGCTGACTTACATGTATTTTGTTTTTGTACGTATGCATAACTTTATTGCATGATTTAAAAAACCTTTGCATGTATTAAAAAGGAAGGCTTAGGCTTTGCAAAAATGTTATATCGCCAGGTTTAAATGGCAGTTTAAAACTGCACAAAGGCTGCAATGGCAGGACAGATACATGTTGAAGGGCTACTTTCATGGGCTGCAAAATAAGTGCTGCTGGCCCAATAGTAGCATTTAATTTACAGGGCCTGGGTACAAGTACTACCAGTTTGCTAGGGACTTACAAGTAAATTAAATGTGTAAATTGGGTTTAAGCCAGTTTTACCATGTTTAAACGATAGAGCAAACACACTTTAGCACTGGTTAGCAGTGGTTAAGTGTAGAGTCCTAAGGCCAAAATACCAAGATAAGAATAAATGGAGGAGTACGGCAAAAGGTTTAGGGGAAGACCACCCCAAGGCTAACAGTTCTAACAGGACCCATCTGTCAGATGTGATGGATTACCAACCTGGAAGAAAATGCTGGATTCTACCTCCCACAAGGTGGTTATGGGCCACTAATGGCAAGGTAAAATGGTTTGGGGACTGAGAAACCTTATTTTCTCTGATGGGCTGCACAGGTTCTCCTTGTCCATGGCTTTGAATGGACTGTGATGATTGCAGCAAAGGCTAGGAAGAGTGATGCTGCCTATATGCCCGACCCCTAGATTAGCCTCGGAATTTTTATGGAACAAATCTTTTTCTTGTTTTGATCAAAAGGTGCTGTTACACCTGAACACAGCCGTTCGCCTACAACCACAGGGGCCGGCAGCTAAAGAACAATGCAATGTAGATATGCATCTCGTTGCTGCTTGCAGTCCAACAATCGGTGGGCCAGCGATATTCAAGGTGCAGCCTAGCAGGGAAGAAGGATATAGCCATTAAGCAAAATCGGCTATAACTTGCTGTCCTGTCATAACCAACAAACAATTGAAACAACCCACCCTCTCCCACCAACCTCCTCGATAACACACAAAAGAAAAAGGGGGATGAAAAGAAGGGGGAACCGCACCAAATATACTAACAAAGTGTATGATGCCCTACATAGCCCGAGGACTACTGCCCCCATTTCCTGACCCTCTCATGTAGAGGTAGCTGAATCTGTAGGAGGAGGTATAAGTCGCAGCACTTGGAGGAGTTTGCGGCACATGACCTCGCATAGGCCCTTCAAGAGCAAAGTTATAAAGGGGGTCCAGAGTTCTGCATATTTCTTATACTGGATATCTTAACACATTGTTAGCCGTTCCATGGCTAGAATCATCCAGAGCCTACGGAGTCAATCCGAGTGGTCTGGCACCGTAACAGAATCCCAGCAGTGTAGAATCGCCCGACGCGCCGCGAGTAGAGCTAGTGCATCTGTCGGCCTCTAAGTGACCGTAGTGGAAAGGTGATTGGATAGCCCTAGCAAAGTATAAGCTGGGAAGCGGGGAATCTCAGAGTCGAATGCCTCATCAATATTGTTAAGCACCTGGTCCCAATATCTTTCCAATCACGGGCAATGCCAAAGAAGGTGTGAAAGAGGACCTGTTAGGCCACTTACCCGCCAGCATTCTTCTGTGTGGTTCTTGTTCCACTGATGTTTCCTCGCTGGGATGAGATGCCAGTAGGATGCCACCTTAAATGCAGATTCAGTCCCTGCTGTGCTGTATGCCATGTGGTGGGCCCTGTGGTAAATGTTGTCCCTCTCCTTATCTGTTTAGACCCGGCCTAATTCTGCTTCCCATCTAGCCTGTCCGCGGGAGTGCTTCCCTGTCGCGGATGGTGTAAAGAAGGTGTAGGGTTCAGAGATGAGGTGCTTGTCGTCTGTCTTGTGTTCTATCCATTTCTCGAGGGGGTGAGCTTGCGAGAGACGTGAGGGAGGAGGGCCGGAGAACTAGCCCAGTGTCGGAGATGGAGGTAGAAGAACTCATCTGTATGGGGTAAGGAAAGGTTTCGACAAACCCTGTCAAATGGAATAACACCCTGAAGGTCAAAGAGGTGGCCTAAGCGCTTACATCCGGCCTCCCTCCATCGCTAAGAAACCGCGGTCTTACATCCTGGGGGGAAGTCCGGGTTGTATACTAGCGGCGTCATATGAGAAGCAAAAGTCGGCAGGTCTCTCCTCTGTGCCACCACATCCCAAGCTTTCATCGTTGCCGCTGTGACTGGAGGAGAATACACGCCCCAAGAGCGGGCGCGGCCGGGGAGCCATATTTCATGCCACACATTTGCCCCAGCCACGGCCTGGTCCATGAAGATCCAGTGCTTCTCAGAAAGGGGGCGATTCCACTCGAGTACATAGCGTAGATGTGCAGCCTGGAGGTATCTGAGGACTATCAGTAGTTTTACCCCGCCGTCGCTTTTGGGAATGGAAAATTGCGCTATAGATCAACGTGCTTTCTTAGTACCCCATATGAATTTGTTTAAATCGAGGTGGATGCTGCGCAAGGATTTAGGCGGTGGTGTTAGTGGGAGGCTCTGAAAGAGGTCAAATACGCGTGGTAGAGTTGTTATTTTGACCGCTGCTATGCGCCCGTACCATGATTAATTATGCTTTGTCCACCCGTCTAGTTCCCTCCTAGTCTGTGACACCAAGGACGAGTAGAATCGAAGGAGTGGAGTCAGCAGAATGCCTAAGTAGGGTACCGGGTCGTTGGACCAATGAAGAGGGAGGGACTGTTTGAGTGCCGTTGCGTGGGCTTGTGGCTGCGAGAGATTCAGGACCTGGGACTTGCCGAGATTAACTTTAAAGCCGGAGAGCTGCCCAAATGAGTTGAGTTTGTCTACCAATGCAGGGAGCAAGGTGAGAGGGTGAACGAGGGATAGGATAACATAATCCTCGTAGATGCTTATTTTATGGATATCCCCTCCAAACCTGATGCCATGTATGTTAGGATGATCACAGATTCTCTATGACAGGGGTTCCATAAAAAGTGCAAATAAAAGAGGCGAGAGCGGCACCCTTGCCTCGTGCCTCGGGCTATCGTAAAAGATGAAGAAGATACTCCATTAACCCGCACAAATGCCCGGGGAATATGGTTGATGCACTGCACCCATTGGATGAAACGGGGGCCGAATCCGAACTCTCGTTGGACGTCGAAGAGGTAAGTCCAGCACACTCTATCAAACCTCTTTTCGGTGTCGACCGCAAAGAGTATCGCTGCCCATTGGGAGCGGTGGACACCATCAATGAGATGGAGGAGGCGCTTGGTATTATCACTACCCTGTCACATGGGAATGAATCAAGACTGGTCTGGATCTATCAAACCTGCCATCAGGGGGTTCAAACGGGCTGCAAGTATTCCTGTAAAAAGCCTCACATCAACGTTAAGCAGTGAAATTGGGCGGTAGGAAGTACATTGCCCAGGGTCTTTATTAGGTTTGAGGATTACGGAGATCGCCACCTCAGACATAGAGTCTGTCACAGCCCCAGAGTCTAAAAAGTAATTGAACGGGAGGGTTAAAAGAGGTGCTACTTCTCGGCAGAACGTTTTAGAAAACAGGGCAGGGAAGCCGTTCGGCCTGGTGACTTGTCAGGATTCAGCGGGGCGATAGCGGAGATCACTTCGTCCAGCCTGATGGGGTCCTCAAGCTGCTCCGCCTGCGTGGGAGGGAGGCAAGTGAAGTTGCTTGATTCTAGGTATGCCCGTGTCTCGGGTGGTTCATGGGACTCCGCATTGTAGAGTGTGTGGTAGAAGCGCCGATACTCCTCTACAATTTGCGAATCTAAATGGATTTCCTCACCAGTAGACCGTGTAAGAGAGGAGATATTCCCGGGGATTGCCCTGGCACGAAGCTGCCGGGCTAGTATTTTCCCTCACTTGTCGCTCTCCAAGTAGAATTTGTGCTGGAGGAGCAGCAATGCAAACTCCGCTTTATCCAGATCCAAGCGTTTGAGAAGCAACTGCTTCTTTTCCAAGGCTCACCAGATCCTTTGAGCCCCCATGCGTTTATGTATCGCCTCCAATCCCGCGTCCTCCTTCTTAAGGTCTGAGCAGGCCTCCCGACGCATTCCATTATCGGCTGAAGAGATGGCAAGGAATTCACTGTGGACTACTGTTTTGAAGGCTTTCCAGACAGTAGCCAGAGACCGGTTGGTTATTTGCACTATATAAAAATAACATAACATAACAGTATCGTTGTTGTGGAGAAATTCTGAAAGCTTGGTGCGCACTCTTTCTACAATGTGCAGGTAATGCAAGAGGCCTACACGCAATTGCCAGTGGGCCGGTATACGCTCTACCCCTTCAGGACTCAGTAAAATGGAGATGTGTACATGAGCAGAAAGAGAGCGTGAACTATTGTGGTGTTGCTGACCCTCGAGAGGAGCGCAGGAGAGACCAAAAACGTATTTAAGCGTGCATAGGATTTAAGTGCCACAGATAAATATGTGTAGTCACAAAGGCCTATATGATGGATGCGCCATATGTCGTGAAGGCCATTTGCGGCCATCCATTGTGTGCCTGCTGGAGAGAGTGTGCCCACCTGCGAGTAACATTGGCCTGATCGGTCCCAGTCGCTGTCCATGACCAAATTTAGATCGCCACCTATCACTAAAGCAGAGTCTGGGGAAGAAAGACCCTCTCAGATATGATGGCGAAGGAAAGCCTCCTGGTGGGCACTGGGTGCATAAATGTTAAGTAGTGTTAGAACAGTGGACCCCCATTGGATGCGAAGTGCCAGGACCCTCCCTTCGCGCTCATACAGAGTAGACAACACCTTACCCTCAAATTTAGCCCAGAATAGGATCACTACTCTGTTCTTCGTGGAATCAGAGGACCAACACCGAAGAGGGAAGCAACGCGAGCGCATGCGGGGAGTGTCTTTGTCAAGCAGGTGGGTATCCTGGAGGAGACATATGTCTCCTTTGGACTGGTCCAAGAGGGAGAGAATCGCTGTGTGTTTGGTAAGGGTGATTAAGGCCTCGCACAAAGGCTGACGATCTTTAGGTGTCTAGGCATGGCGAGTGAGAGTTAGCCTGCATGGGCTCATCATGTGTAAAGGGTACCAAACCCGGTACGTGGGCGGAGGGGAGCGTGGGCCTGCGAGTGGAGGGTGGGAATGCAGAGGCTGGTATGGAAGACCCCCTAAAAGAAAAGCAACATTGACATAAAAGAATACAACCCACAAAAACTTGACCCCAAGAAAAAACAGTATACAAAAGTTTGTCTGTAAGGCATACCCGAAGGGGAACATGGTTCTGAGGAGAAGAGCACAGTATAGGATATCTGGAGAACCAAGAGCCGCTGAGAGGCAACCCACTGATCAGGCGATGTGGTCGCTCCATATGCCCCTCCGGCTGCGCTCTATGTCACCATCCCCATGGTCCATGCTGTAGAGTTCAAGGGGAACAGGAACGATCCTGGTACTGGAAGAGAGTAGAGAGCACTGCATCCCGTTCTTTTGCCACCTCTTCCGGATCTGGCTTCAAATGGGCCGAGGCCTTTCCCACAGTCTGCCAGCTGGGCGGTCACCGCGTGGACCGGACCCTGGAGTCGTCTCCCTTTGTGAATTTTCAGCGTTGTCTAATCTCAGCAGGGCCAGAGCCTCCCGCAATGAGCGTATCTGTTGTATCTTCCCCTGGTATTTAAAGACTAGGCGGAAGGGGTGGCCCCATGAATATGGGATTCCTTTATCACGTAGGTAGGAGGTGACCACACGGAACCCCCGATGTTTGGCCAAAGTAGAGGCTGCCAGGTCCTGGAAGAGGCCTGGAGAGTGTCCTTGTTTTTGCTGCATTGCGCTGGCTTTACGAAGAATCTGCTCTTTGAGCTGAAAATCGTGCACACAGACGAGAATGTCTGGTGGGGATGCTTTGTCTCCCCAAGGTAGGCCCACACGATGAACACTGTCCATCTGGATTTCTTGCTGGTTGTCTTCTCTCAGCATGTGTTGAAAGAGGGCCAAGATGTATGATCGCAGATTATCACCTTCCACTTTCCAGGCCAACTTGAGCTGTTTTCTAGATCTTCTGCATGCGCCTGTAGGTCTAAGTTTTGATCCTGCAACCTTAATACCTCCTGCTGCAGTTTATGAAGATCCTCCTCCAGCGTCAGTTTGTGTTCTTCGAGAATCGCCACACTTTCACCTATTTTGTCAACGTCTCGCCGGACTTCTTTGAGGTCTGCTGTAAGCTGTCCTTTAAGGTCGAGGATATCCTCCTTTATGGCAGCGAACAACTCCATCATAAAGGCTTTCGTGGCCGGTTAATTCGCGCCCTCCAATGGGTCAGGGTTGCTCTGGGCTTGGCAACCGGACAGGGCTGCATCAGAGGTGCCTGTTTGTTTCAGCAGGAGGTCCTTGAGAGTCTTCTCTCGTCTCGCTTGGGCCGCCCCCATGTTTTGTCAAATGTGGCTGATGTATAGGCCAGCAGAGAGGGCCTGGGGTTGCAAGCTTCGGAGGCGCAGAGTGTCCAAAATTGCACTTAGTCTAGGCCGAAGTGGCAGCTCTCCCGCCCATGCCCAGAGCCTGAGAATCACTCTCAGTGGAGCTGGAAGACACAGGGGGGCAGCGGGTAGGTTAGTGTCTCCACCACTCTATATTAGTGGTCGATCTAGCCCCAGGTGACTGTCATCCGTGGCCCAAACCTGCTGATTCTAACCTGCAGTCATTAGGGAGGCGCAGACTCTATTGTTTATGGGGATCTGCTTGTGCTGTGGTGTCTAGGAATCTTGATGCGCCCCCCCTGCAAGGAAATAGGGCACCTCCCGAGGCTGCAGGGAGCCGCGTGTGGTTGTCGCTGGGGAAGCTGTGCTAGAAGGGCCAGTCGCTCCGCCAATGGTGGGTACAGAGGCTGGCTTCACGTTAAGCGATGGCCGCAGTCCAGTTAGGGCTCAAGCAGCTGACCGGGGCCACTGAAGATAAAGCGAGGTGCTCTCCCTCTCGCAGGCTAAATTGCTGCGCTGTAGATGGAGGCCCAAAGTGGTAACAGGAGCCTGAAAAAAAGCGGCAGTCTACTAGGCCTCCGGAGTCTCCACCCAAAGGTCAGTCAGGCGCCCGGAAGAAGCACACAAGGCCTTAGGCCGCAGCGTCTGCCAGGGGATTCGCTGGAAAGGGCAGCAGATTGCGGATCGTGGCTCCGGCAGGCCTGGTTCCCCTGTAAAATAATTGGCGTCTGGGGTGAAAGGCCTGTTCCTAAAATGGCGGATACTCAGCAGGCTTGTCCCAAGGGGTAGGGGTGCTCACAGGGCGATGGAAGACAGTGCGCCTGTGTCGCGAGAGAGGCAAGAGGAAAAGGCTTGTGTTCTGCAAAGCCTTTATGCGCTGGGGCCCTAAAGTGCTGTTGCGAGCTATCGGCAAGGAGGCACCGCCTCAACAGTCCGGTGGGTGAAATGGCAGGCGCTCACCTACCTCTGTTCTTGGCTGCAATTGTTTCTTTGCGGTCGATCTTCAGCCGAGCCCCCTGATGGCCGCGATCCAGTCCCTGGGCGGATTTCGCTCAGAGGCAGCTCTGCGGCATGAGGATACAGCGTTGTCGCAGCCTTCACGCTAGGCCCGCCGGGAGCGTAGTCGCGTCCGCCGCAGCTCCTCGTTCAGCTCTTGCTTGGGTCTAAACTTTACGCCGTGCAGGGCACAGACGCGGCAGAAGAACACCTCCCCTGCTTCACCAGAGGTTCCACAAGCCGTGTAGCACTCGTGTTCACCAGGAGGAGACTCGGGGATGGGCAATAACAATGCTAATGAACAGTGAAGACGGAGGGACAGAAAATCACGTCCTACTGAGCCGCCATCGGGGTCACTCCCCCTCTTAGTATTTTTAGAGCTGGTAAGTAAACTGGCTGGCAGGGGGTAACAGACCCAGAGAGCCTCCTGTGCTCTACTTGTGTAAAGCATTCTAAAACAGTCAGCTTCTATTCTGAACAGGTGACCGCCATCGAAAGGCATGTCCATGAGAGAGGACTGCACAACACCAGAGAACCCTGAGGAGCCCATCCAGTCATGGTGGATTAATACCACACTAGTGCCAAATTTTCTTCCAGACAATTAGTTATTTCAAGGCCAGCAAGAATCACGTATTTTGTCCGCAAAATTCTTGCCCTTCCTGAATGGTTTCAGTCAGTAATGCCGCAAGGTCTTCTGAGACTGCCCGCTGGATCTCGCTGTCCATGTTCCAGAAGGTGTACACATATCTGCCCAACAACCAACAAACGTTGACTGACTGCAATGTAAACTGGCTGAAGAGAACATTTGTTTTCCGAAAACTTCAATATTCTTCGACTCTCTATCCAAGGAAGTCATGGATAATCTTTCACCTTGCTTGTTGAAGCCTGGACCACCACAAGTATGTTGTTTTGTGAGAAAATCGGGATCACCACTCATTGACATCAGGCCACCTGCCCATCCATGGGCAGGCAAGAACAGGGCTATGACTAGGTGCCCATTAAAGTGAAAGTGAGGACCTCATTAGTTGAAGCAAGAGCTCAGTTGTGGCTGCCCATGGTTGCAAGATTTCCATAAGGACATTTGTCTTAACTTCAATGGAGGGTAGTTGTAAGTCTAAGACCTCAGCTGCACCTCAAATTACCGAATCAAATGAGGCACTATGTGGGGACATATCATCCAACTCTCCTCCATCATCATCACCGGGTGATGGCAAGCTTTGTTCAGGATTTGATCTGACAACATGATGGTGCATCTGAGGCGCATCCATTCTAAAAGAGAACTAGAATTTGACAGGTTATGCTTCAGTGATTTTGTAGCGTTACATCGGTTGAGATCATCTTGAAGTCCGTTAAGGGGTCAGACGTCAGAACCACCATCAGATATTCCACCTGTGACGTCAGTATCAGAATCAACAAGGGAGGGACTGATGCAGGTTGTGGTGTCGGGATGGAAGTCTAAGTTGGAGCTAGTATATAGCCTATTACAGGTACAAGGCAGTCAGTCGGCACAGAGGACGGATTCACCAGGGGCAACCCGACTGAGGATCCAGCCAGGGAATGCCCCAATGTTTGAAGATTTCCTGAGTCAACCATGGATGAAGATGCCATTTGTTGTCTGATATCTGATGCCTACTGAGTTTGCCTACTGTGGCATTAATTTTGTTGCCAATGAGATCCACTGTTGATCCAGCTGCCCCCAAAAGCGCAGTGCCTCCTGGCACAGGATCCAAGACCATATGCAGCCCTACTTCTTGCAGAATCAGAGGGTGGCGTATTGTTAAACAGGACCTGCATCAGTATCTGTTGATGAACATAAGGAAGTCTTTCAGAGCAAACCAGATGGCGCAAAGCTCCTCTGAAGACCGCAGACCCCTGAACTCCACCTCTCCCAGGTGATCCTCAAACCAAAAATGATACATCCCTCACTACTGTCACTCTGGGTGGGATAAGGAGAGTAGAGTGCCACAGAGCAAGTTGGTGTCCACCTGCCATCACCAAAGATCATGTTTTGATGCCTCTGAGATGCACATGTCATCCAGTTGGTAGGCAAATGTAAAACCTCATCACATGCCGACTCGAGAAGGAGGTTCCACTGCAAGGTTTCAAGTAACATTGGGCACATGGGATGAGGAGGATGCAAGAGACCAGAAGCCAGAGAGGACAGAAGGGTGACCATTGTCGAAAGGTGGTTCATGTCGGACTGTGCAAACATGCATTGAGTGGCCATTCATTGAGGTACAGGAACACAAGCATCTGCATCTGGCAAAAAAGGGCTGCTATCACTTTTCAATACACCAAAGGCACAGAGATTACTCTGAAGTGCAGTGTGGCAAATTGGTAATACCGCAACCCTACGACAAACTGAATGTAGCATCTCTGCGACTGCAGGATGAGTTAATGAAAGTATGTGTCCTGCAAGTCTAAGGATAACAATGTATCTCTGGGGTCTTCTGCAGCAAGACCTGAGCCAGAGAGAGCATTTTTATATCTCCTTCTGTAAGAAGGCATTCAGGAGGTGGCGATCCAAATTCCACTGTACATTAAGGGCAATAGGAAGTAGCGAGATTAACAATCTTCACTCATCTCTGAGTCTGGTACCTTCTCAATGGGCTCTTTGACTTCCTGTAGAAGGATTCCATCAAGTGCTGCTAAAACCTGGGTAGGCAGGAGTAGAATTAAACGGGAGGGGGATGAAATGAATGCTAGACATAACTTTGTACAACAATTGCAGTACCCACCCATCCATAGTCACGGATTCCAAGCCAGGTAGGAGAAATCAAACCATTCCCCCTTACGGGCAGTGTGGTCCAGGAAGGAGGAATCAGGCACTAATTGCAGCTGTTGTGGGAGAAGAGGAGGTGTTATGCTGTTCTTGGTGGTGTCTGTAGTCTGCGCCGCCACCATATCCTTTTGAGCTGCACAAAGTTTGATCCCGGTACTGAACTGGCTGCAATGGCTGCTGCCGTCGATAGGCCAGACCCCATGAGTACCCTCTAAACTTTCTGTACTGCGGCTGAAACTGACAGTCTGTTGAAAGCAAGCCAAGGAGCGGGCAGTAACATGGCTGTCTTGTGAAACATGGTAGTCTTGAGTTGGCTGTTTCCCAAAAGAGCCCGGATCCATCAAAGGGCATGTCCAATAGTTATGTATGGATATCGTCTGAAAATCCATTAAAACATCCTGGTGCCCATGGCTCAGCCCACTCACACATTTTGTTGTCGAAGGCAGATTACAGAAGATATATGACAGTCTTGTCTGTCCTAAATCGTTTGGGCAAAGGGTGTCGTGAATTCCTCAACAACAGCCCGCAAGACATCACTACCCATGGCTTAAAGAGCGTGGGTATACCGGTATACTGGCCCAATCGTCAGATGTGCTTTGACTTTCTATCTGGCAGAGCTGAATAGAAGATTTTCAGTTTGGTTGGTAGCTTTCTGGAGCTGTATGTGTGTAAAAAAAGACCTGGGCTACCAGGAGACAGTGTCATCTAGCTAGTGAGTGACTGAATGGGAAATTTTAACATGACTTTTTTCAAGCAGCCATCAATATGTGTGCTACAGCCTCATTCAATCAATCAATCACCCATTAAATTATCATTTTATAACAGACAAGCACCTACCAGTCCAGCATACCCAACAATCTAGCTTTGGCAGAGTTAGCTTGAATTATATGTTCTCACAGTCTCCTACTAGCAGACAAATGGATCCGTGGATGTGTGCAGTGGATATTTGTTGTTGTCAAATGATAACAGTAATAGCAGAATGTTGAATGTATATTTTAAGGTGCATACAGGTATTGACATAGCATATTCTCCCATGGAAAGGTAATTAATTTAGTTTTTGTACAGTGTTCACAAGACTGCTTCTTTGTGCTCTAAGAGAGGAAGGAAGAGTAGAGTGTAAATTCCTATCACACAAAGAAGTAGAGGGACAACGTAGACTAGTCTGAATATCTGTTTGAAGAGAATTTCTGTATTCCCTCGAATTTGACTCTAAGAGAAAATGAATAAAGAATCAGTTCCAAAGGCTGGTGCAGACCAGGTCATGTGGCACAAGTAGGAGGGAAAGCCAATTAAGGGAGCTTGACCTTAGGTGATATTGCCCAACAATACAATGTTGTAGTTTGGTTTTGGGCGGTAAAAGGAAGAGGCAAGTGAAAGGTATCCTATGACAACCTCTATTGTTCTTCCTAAACTTTACCAGGTAAAACTGACCAAGCAAAAAGGTCTGGCATAAAAGTGCAAATCCTTGGAAACACTGGCACACATACTTGCAGTCTGTATGCAGTAGCAAATTCAAGGCAGACCTATTGGCTTTGCCAGTGTTTGTTTCACTTTCCTCTCATTGTTACCCTCACCTTCTCTACCAACTTCCATTCCATTTGACTCCAAATGCGAAGTCCACCATCTACATTGCAGTGCTCCCTTCCTACACTCTTTTTAGCTTCCCACCTTTCTCTCCTACTTGGGGTTTCTTTCTCTCCTTCATCACTCTTCAAATTCTTCCTTTTGTTTTACCCTTTGTAAATGGTAACTGGAGCCTTTCTACTGCCTCCACATTGGCTCCTTCAAGTATCAGAGGAAGCCTACAAGTGTGAAGGTCTGGGTTTCGGGATAGGCAAAGTATATGGTCAGTCAAATGCCCCAATACATGGCATTTGGTTGTGCACAACAAGCTATGGAGGTATATCATGGCTCTTGGCCATGCAATGCACCCTAGACCCTAATCCCATAGAAATGACTTTGCTCGGTCAGTATGCCCCAGAATCACCAAGGTTTGCTTTTTCTCAAATTAGCGCAAAACCATTTTTGATTCTTAAGAAATGGAGTTTGGCAGCTAAAATAACTATTTCAGACGCCAGACTTGTTAATATTTCAAATACAGTTCACAAATTGGTATAGTAAAGCCAAAATCATCAGTTCTGGTGTGGGGATAGGTCTCGTCAAGGTGTCTTAAAGAAGCTGAGCCAGAAGGTATTAACAGAAAAAATAATGTTGATTCTTCCATACAAACCATCAACACATATAAATAAATTTGACCACTGTAACCGGGACCCCCGTGAGTGCCCCGCGCTAGGGCGAGAACTGACCATGTGTGACCCCCCCCCCTCTTCTCTCCACAGGCCGTCCGTACAGCTAGTTGGACCGGATCAGAAAAATACAGCTGTGATGAAGAGGAGGACGGGCCCTTTAACTGGACCAAGGGCCTTGCGGAGGAGGTGGAGTCGGAACATCGCATAAAGGGCGTTTCTGAGAGACAACAGGTGTGTTATTTCACCGGAGTAGCGGTCAGTGAGGAGCAGGGCGGAGTGGCGGGAAGCAGCGTGGACGAGAGGAGAAGCGGAGGACGAGAGTATATCGAGGACGAGTGGAGGATCGGAAGGCGAGAGTACAGCGAAGACTTCACGTGGATTAGTGAAGACTGCATCGCGGAAGAAGAGGACCCCACGACCCAGGAGCCGGGAGCACAACCAACCACCGGAGCAACCCCGGACATCCCCTAGCAGCCGACAGGACGAGACGGGAGGAAAGAGGAAGAACAGGAAACGCCCGGAGGCCAACACCGCGATCCGCCCAGCCGTACACCAGGAGGGGTACGGCTCACTGAGGTGCGTAATCGCTTCTTGGGTTGGTTCAGAAAGAGAGCGGGTCGCATTACTTAGACAGCGACTGTGTCCCTGGTGATACCCCGGATCCCTTCACTGACCCCATATCCCGACCAGTGTTCCTTAGGTGAACGTCCCCTTGGGTGTAAAACACTGGGTGATCCCCAACCCCGGTCCCTACCTGGAGTATCTTTGTCTGAGTGTACAACCTTACTGATACAGGCCTCTCTTTTGTTTCCCCTTCTCGGTGCCGGCGAGGGTGGACAGCACGGAGCCTCCGGAGCCCAGCAGAAGGAGGAGCCCCGTCAGGAGACGAGAAGAGGGAGTGCTCAGGAAAACACGTCGAGAACGGAGTAGATCACCCCGCAGAGGAGCTATTAGAAAGACTTGTACAGATTCCTTGTATGAAAGAATAAACCCTGGCATTACTAAGACACGACTCCTGCCTTTTACTAGCCCCGCCGTTACAACCACACTTTAACTACATTGTTCGAGCTGAATACACATCCTTGTATGATCAGGATTTATACTCCAGGACAACAAAGAACCAATCAGAAATCTACATTTAAAGAAGAACTTTATCAAGTCATTTCATAGAGTCAATCCCATGTTTGCTTCCTGACACCACCCAAACCAGCATCCATCCGAAGTATGTGAATATCTTCTAAGACGCTCGGAAAATTCACTTCTTCTTTGGTCGCTGTCAGCACCAACAGATATTAATAGGAAATCAATCCATCCAAGTTGATCTAATACCACCAATGTGCTACTTGAAGCAATGTTTCTTTGAACCAACAACCAACTTCCAGGAGCTCAATATTTGCCTCGTACCAGCTTAGTGACTTATCATCCTTACACATTTCTGAGGTTCACTAAGACCTCTTTATCATTTGGTCATTATAACTTTTGCAGGGACTCCATTTCCTCAACTGTCATTTACCCTAAATTATGCTCAATCTAATATTAAATTAGTCAATACTAACATATTGGTTTGTTTCTTTACCTGGACAATACATCATTTACATTTTGAGAAGCCTTCAAATGTCTTATACTATGTTTTCAGTCTGCTATTGCTTCCTGCAGGTTTTAAACAAGACTGCTGTTTGAAACGGAGAAGAAAAACTGCTGTAGCTAGACTTGGGTACATTTCTATCTATGAATAGATTAATCCAGATGTTGTTAGAGTTCGGCTAACCCTTGTTAAAACCTACATCTCATTCACAATCTAGCAGATGCACCAGCATGCATTACCTCAGCACTTACAAAGTTCAGCAGAACAAGGGTACCCCCTATATGTTTGAAAACCTGAAATTGAGGCCTCAACTTTTCAGGTGGAACACGTGATTGAGGGACATACGCCTTTGAATTTATGAAATTTTCTGCATCCTGGGTGTGTTCATACAATTTTTCGATGATCGTGTTCCACATTAACTGAGCCATTGAATTTTCTTGTAAAATCTAATTTGGAGGTTCGCCAATATACGGCACTCCTGGAAATCGCCAGGTCCCCCTGTTGGAATCTATTTGGTACAATAGAAAGTCTATCAAGTGGTCGCATTCGATCTTGAAGTTAATTTGTCCTGGTGATGACCCATAAAGGAATTTTGTGTTGCAACGCCGTCGACGCATTGTACATGGCACAAATCAGAGTTCACATTATTCTTCAACTGTGTATTATGTCTATTGTGATTTGTTTATTGTAGGCTGAGGAGCCTACACTGGCTCCCGGTGCGGGAAAGAATCTCCTTCAAGGCAATGTGTATAGCTCATCCATCTTTCTGGAAAAAGGGCCCGGAGATTGGGCGGGAGCTAATTATTCCGCATCTTCCCAGCAAACATCTCCGTTCTAGTCATGCCTTTTTGGTGGTTGTCCCCAGAATCAAGAGGTCCAGAGCCGGCAGCAGCATGTTTTCCTATAATGCCGCCAAGTTGTGGAACACGCTACCACCTCACCTTAGGGCTAACCCCAATCTGTCCTCTTTCCGTAAGGAATTAAAGACTTTCCTCTTCAAAGCCTACAACTTGCCCCTCTATCCGTCTTTTTTTGTTTATAAGTGGCACCTTGGCCTTACAGCGCTTGGACGCCTCAGAGCCGCAATTGCGCTATACAAGCCCCCTTTTCATTTCATTTCATTTCATTTATTAGTCTCTGCCATTGTTTTTTGATTTCTTATATGTTTATGTTTTTTTAATGTATTAATCGTGAGTGTAATTGTTTGAGAGCCCTTGTGTTTTCATTTCACTTTATTACATTCATTTAAGTATTTACTTATGTATTGGTTTTTTGTGACATTGTGGCACTCATAGGCTTTTCTCCCTTCACTCTTTTTTGGTGGGTTTGTTCCACCTTTTTTTAGTTAAGTATGATAATATAGCTCAAGAACCTTGTTTGGAGGATATGGTTTGTTATCCCTGGTTTTTGTTCTAGGGTCGCCCTTGTGGTTAGTTACTTACTTACTCAACTTTTCAGGTAGCATGAGATATTTCTTAAAAGTGTGAGCCCTGAAGAAGGTATTTTCCATATGGTATACAATTAGATGTACCTAGATGCACAGTCAGTACACAGCCCAGCCATGATAAAAAAATGATAACCATGGTCTGTCAGTGTAGGGCCAGATGTATGACCCTTCCAAATTGCGAGTCGCAAATTGCGTTATTTTGCGACTCACAAATTGGAATTTACAACAGTGTCTCAGACACGGTTTGCGATTCCCACTGGGGTCGCAAATTGCCTGCCTCATTAATATTCATGAGGCAGGTGCAATTTGCGACCGATTCCATTGGGAATGGCTAGCAATCCCAGGGATGGTGGCCTGCTGGGGTTAGCAGACCACCATGTCTGTGACTCCTTTGTAAATAAGGCTTTTTTTTATGGAGACTGTTTTCCTTAAAGGAAAACTGGATGCATTTAAAAAAGAAAAATTAAATGTTACTGTTTCATTTTATAGGAGTAGGCAGTGGTTCGTGGGACCACTGCTGGATCTTAAAAAATATTTTCACTGCCAGTCACAAAGGGGAAGGGGTCCCAGGGGACCCCTTCCCATTTGCTAGTGGCTTACATGCCTTTTGAAATGTCTGGTAAATTGAGTCTTTTGCGAATGCAATTTCGGTTACAAAACATTTTCACATTGAAGTATGGCTCACTATTAGGAAGGGATGCCCTTGGCACGCCCCTTCCTAAAAACGAGTTGCAAACCCTATTTTGTGAGTCGGTAATAGGTTACCAAAATAGGGTTTGTACATTGGGCATACCTATTTTGCTGGCGCAAACGGGCTGATTTCCTATTTGTGACCGCAAAAAACAGTCTTACATCCGGCCCTCTAGACTCTTTCACAGGAAAGCACATTTTTAAAAGGTGAACTGCAGCAAGTGTGATAAAAAAAATACACCAATATTTGAAGGCACAATGGGGAAACATATAAGATGTTCAGGACCGTATGACTACAATGTTCTCAAAACTGCTAGAGAAGAAGTCAAGACATAATGTCTATCATGATCAGGAAACAAATATATTTGACTTCAATTGATCAATATGAAACATTCAGTAACTCAGTATAGATCTGTATAAGAGCAACACAATAGATATGGAGGAGATGTGGCCTAGTGGCCAGAGGTGCCGACCTCAGAACCTCGAGACCCTGGTTCGAATTCTGCACTCTGCACTAGGCTTAACATTGTGTGATTCAGTCCAAATCACTTAATCTCCTTGTGCCAAAACAAATGTAACAAATTAAATGTGTTTGTGTGAGACTCACTTGATATACGTGATCTAATATTGGCTCCCAAACCCTTCCACTCCCCCTCCCCCATGCCGTAAAGTGAAATGCTCCAATGATTCCTAGCTAAGTTTGTGATATATAAAATACCAGTATATACATACATGCCTATTTCTTCATGCTAAAAGAAGATTTTGCTAATGGTACTGAACACGTTCAATAAATCTGGCATACTTCTGATCGATGAAAGAAACCATGTGAAAAAGAAAATATGTCTAAGCTAGTCTTTAGCAAACAAGTTGTGGAAAACAAAACAAACACTGGCATTGCAAAAGCGACTGCCTTATAACTGAAAGTGGCTCTTCAGCATTAGGGAATTTAGGCATGCCATACCTCATCATGCATGAACGCTGTCACTCGTTCTTACATATATGCATTCATTCATACACCCACTGACTCATACATGTACTTGCCCGCCCACAAATTCACAGTACATCACACAACAAACTCAACAGCCAAATGCAAGATAAAATGAAAGAATTCAAGTAGGAAAAAAAAATAGAAAAGCGTGTCAGGTACATGCTTGCAATAAAAAGGTAAAGTAAAAAATTAAACTAATAATATCCTAGACTATCGTGGAGAGGTATAGTGTGAAGAATATACAGTATAATCTAACAAGAAAGAGGGGAGCAGTTCCCTTGGGGGAGGAAGGAGAGGAAAGCCAGGGGAGGAAAAGAGCACTGTGGCTGGATGTGGAGAAATTATCAGAAGGACCCAGGGGGAATCCCGGTGGTGAGATCTGAATGCCCTCATACACCCAGAAGGTGCTGTGCTTCATCATAGGGAGCTCGTCATTGAGCAGTGCTCGACGGGCCGCTCAAATGAGGCTCCTTACCAGGGATCTTTTGCTCTAGCTGTATGGTGAATGTAAGTGAGAGGGTAAAGGTGTAGGGTGCTGCTCACCTGATTAAAAGAGTCTATATTATGGGAGACCGAGGAAGGATTTATTATGATGGTCTCCTTGACACAGTAAAAACAGTGGGATTATCTGTCACAATAATCTACTAAAATAGCTAAAATGTCAACATGTTTCATGCCTAGGTGCAGGGCTTTAAGTTAGCCGGGTCCTGCCAGTGCTCAGCACCGGCAGTTCTAAAAAGCAGGTGCTGAGATGGGTCCTTCTCAGGCTCTCCATTTTTGCCCTCACCTTCAGGCCGAAAAATAAATCTTAATTCTGTAGCAGTACCACTCTTCACTGCCTCTGATGTAACTTCAAAGAGACTCGTTGTAGGTTTCATAGTCTCATCATTTCAGAACTGAAGCATTTTCAAAATTATCTGCAACAAAGCCATAGTTGTTGCTTATTGCGCAACTAACATCTACTGACAAAGCCAATTGTACTGGCTTGTCGCAGGTATAATGTTACATGCTGTATTATATATATGAATGCAATGACAGAAATAGCAAAATACCAGTCGGACGGCACACAATGCCAAGCACAGGTTTAGCCTAAGAGTTTTAAGCTATGCCCTTAATTCTACAGGCCACACCCCTTTAAGAGACCCCCCCTCCCCCCAATTTTTTCATCCCACTTAAAAACCTGCCTAGGTGCCAGGAGGGGAAGTGGCATTTCTTCAGGACCAGGTAACGGTACCTACCCCATACAAAACTTCTAAAATAAAATAAAATAAAATAAATACCAAGTGATACTTGCAGGTATCCAATCCAGAACAACCCCTACAAAGTCAATATAAAATTGTGCAACATTACATTGATGATATCATCATCTTTTGGAAAGGCAATCCATGATACCTGTAAGGCCTTTTTGACTGAATCTACTCCCTCAATCTCTATCTGAGGTTTACCAAGAACATTTCTAGCAAAGAAATTCAGTTTTGGATCTGAAAATACAACTAGACAATAGGAGGTTGTCAACTACAACTAAAGAGAAGAAGGACTGCAACAGCTTCCCCCTTTATGAGAGTAATCATCCTAAAGTGCTCCGTGACAACTTCCCCTATGGGCAATTTCTACGGGGCAAGGAGTTGTAGTACTACTCACAAGGCGAGTGCTGTTCTCTTGCTCGCCCCCGTTCAAAGATGGCCCCCACTGCCAAATGCTCTACTTTCAGCATGTCCATCTGACCACTTATTGCCCCTTCTAAACAACACCCTACCACTTATTAGATGGCCGCCAAGGAGCAACCACATTTCTTCCCCTTCTGTTTGCAACTTTATTAATCATCATAGTATGGGAGAGGCCCTCTGGCCACTGCCTTGAGGCTTGTGTATGTTTTATGTTCCCTACACCCCAAAGAAATAGATGAGGTGTGAGGAGTTCCAGTGCATACTTGAAAAGCAAATGCGGGCATTGCGTTCACACCCTGTCCCAAAATGGCCGCCACTGGCGGACGCTCCACTCCCAGCACATACATCTGGGCACTTCTTGGCCATTTGGCCATCCTGAACTAAGCAGCTGAAAGCAATTGGGGTGCCTGCACTTGCACAGGGTCATACCCACATGGACAATTTGGGATTCTTCCAAATGCTTTACAAACACAACCTAGAGACCTCACTCAAAACCTAAATGTCAACAGAGGAGGGTTCATGTGAGTAATATCAAAACCCGTCACCCTGGCTATACGATACCCCCATCCTATTACCCTGGGTATTTCACAAACTATTTAATATTGTTTCATATCAGTTGGTTTCCAGCAGAAAGGCGCGCACCTCTGCCTTTCTTAGGGAGATCTTTCTTTCTACTGAAGGGTGACTTTTTTCCCTTACCTTGCCTTGATGTAATATAACCCTTTTTAAAAAGCCATCTATTATAAAGGGTGTTTTCACAAATGCAGTTTTGCCATACTCATCGCACATTACTGCTTTTCAAATGTTTTCATTATTATCTCACATGTGTCATATACCATAGATGGACGTTTTTATAGGTATGCGTATGTTTTACATCTTTCTACACTATGCAGTGAGCGCTAAACAGCCACCTCGGACGCTTACTGCACCTATTAGCAGTGTGGTGCCAGTTCCTCATAACATTGTTCTTCTAATTCTTCCGATTCAACATTATTCTGATGGCTATCTCAACATCTCTCCCCCTTCACAGGTTGGATCCTACTTCCTGCATCTTAGCCTGTGCAGGTGAAATGTTCTTGATTGGATACCTGAAAGTCTCTCTTGGTTCCAATCTGTAGCAGGGTAGGTACTGTTACTTGGTCCCGAAGAAATGCCAACGACACTCCTGGCACCTAGGCATGAAACATGCAGACCTTTTAGCTATCTCAGTATATTACTGCAACAGATAGCACCACTATTTTTACTGTGTTAAGGGGACCATCTTATCAAATCCTTCCTCTGTCTCCTATAGACTCTTTTAATCACTTGAGCACCACCCTACATGTATATCCTCTCACTTGAATTCACCTTATGGCTAGGTCAAAAGACCTCTGCTTAAGAGCTCATACTGAGGGGCCAGTCGAGTACTGCAGTACCAGCTCAACGAGTAGCACCCTATGATGAAGCCAGACACCCATCTGGGCGTGGGGTCATTCAGATCTGCTCACCAGGATTTCCCCCCGCCGGGTCCTTCAGATCATTTTTCCAGATCCATCCACGAGTGCTCTTTTCCTCCCCCGGATCCCCCCCTCCATCCCCCCTCTGCCCCAAGGGAACTGCACCCTTCTTTCTTGTTAGAGTGACCCAAGGAGCATGGGTGCTGGACATTCTCAAACGGCTCCTTGTCCCTCTCTTGATTACTTGAATACACAGTATAAACACAATCAACTATTAAAGACCTTTTGGTTTTCAAATCTGTTTTTTAAATAAAATGTCACACCTACTGCTTTTGTCGTAACTTTTCATAATAGACAGATCAGATTTACGGTATTTGACATAACTTTTAGCAATGAACCAAGGAGGCTTATGGACTTTAGGAATGACTGTCATCTTTGTGATTTCAAACCTACTGTAATGAGCTTAAGTTTTCCCACAAGCCAACCATCACATATACAATCAAGCTTTCAAATATGAACATAATTGCAGTAACATATCAATATAAAATGTTAAGAAGGCTCATAATAGCGCTAATCTTCTAACCCACGGGTATATCCGGTGGGATAACCAACACCAAACCCTTGCCTACTCAGGTGTTTTGTGAGATTCAAAGAACTGAAATACTTGTCTACAGGCTTTAGCATAGTGAAATAACTCCCTTCGATTATAGGTTTATAGCCTTCAACAAATGCATTTGAAAATATTAATTAAGTCAGACCTACTGTCTCTGAAATAACATTTCATAGCCTTGATTATTGGCTTGCCACCTATAAACATCCAGGCATACTGTACTGAGCTTTATCCTCCCTATAAAACATAAATGTGCGATGCAAACAGTCTTCTAGCAGAAGCACACACCTTCTCAACAATCAAAGACTCAACAAGAGAAGGATCAAACATGTGGAAAGACTTTAAGCCCCTCTCTCAATACTGCTTCTTAAAGCTATTTTTCTGGTGATCACATAAATTGTGTAGACATCTTAAAAGTAGAGCTACCTAGGTTTTCTTTTGCAGTTTTTATAAGAATCAATTTTAACAGATGGTTCAATTCGAATTGAGTTTTATATTGGTTGGACAACAAACAGCAATGTGTGTAGTTAAATAATGGAAAAATATACCTCATCTATCCCCAATATCGACCAATCTACCCACAGACCAATCCAAATACTCTGACAGCATTTCTTGCTAAATCAATAGCAGAAAAATACTACTATAACAGCAAGAGGCAGGTCGTCTTTAAAGTTAATTGGAGTTGATTTTTAAGAATGCTTGTGTTAACACAAACTTGGCTGATATTTTGTCCTTGTAAAATAAAGCAAAGGACAGCACTGAAAATGTAAGACACCGTTTATCTACAGACAGCAACCTATTACCTCAAATCTTCTCCCAAGGGAACTAAATCAATAGCAAAGCAGACACTGAATGAAACATGCTCTCTCCTTGGTCTCCTAGAGGCGGATACCAATCAACAATGAATAGAGTGATGTTTTAGTAATGCAGACACCTGTCCATTGATAAGAGGCACAGAGAACTCATTTGATATGAGGCAACCAAGGAAGCATCTAATTCATTTGGTTGAAATTCAACGAGAGGCCAGAAGGACGTCAAGCATTTGCATTATACCCAAGATATCTATCTTCGGAGAAAATGCAAAAATGAAGACGTTACCTTGCAATTATCACGTTGTGTGCATCATTAAGAGTGAATGGCGCAACCACAGCAAAACGAAAATCTAATTACACTGCAGAACTTTTGGGAAACTGTCTGTTGTGCACTTTTGTAAGTAAAGACTGAGCACGCACCCTGTAGAGAGGATGGCATTTGTCCTTGAAGCAGGGAGCCAAGTGAGCATAGATCTGCAGGCTGTAGTAGTAAGCTGCCAGCTGAAGAGATAAAGCTGAATGTGATTGCTTTTCAAAGCACTTGTTGGCATCCACCACCTACGACAAAAAAAATAGAGAGAGGCATTAACTTGGCTGACACAAATTCACTGAGGGGACAGTAAATGCTAAGCAGGAGCTCTGCCGCCTGTTTTTTTCTAAACATGCAGGAATATTACCGATTTCACTGAATGCTCCCCAGCTACACCAGGCAACAAAATAGTACACGGAAACGAAATGCGGTATTCTTGTTAGAAAAAAACAGATACATAGGGAGAGGTGTTTAATTGTTGGAGGGCATTTTTCCAATACTGGAAGTCAGGAGCTGTGGCTTCCTGCAGGGCTTCGCATCCGGCTGACGTTTTAAAAGCACTTTAAGTAACCTACGATACCGCCATTCACGCCGGGCCATTGTTTATATAAAAGACGACAAAAATCAGCCTGAGGTGAAAAGAACTCAATTTTTTGGACGAAAAAAAAACCCCACTTTCGCAAGAAAGTCGAGCCCCTTTGAGCTGAGAAACAACTTCCTGTGACGTGGTGTCCCCAGGACTCGGAGTTCAAGACTGTCATTACACATTACTGCGTCACACCACCACCGTCAACAGGATAAGCCATCATAGCCCAGCGCCCAGTCGTAGAGTGCAAAGGCCTTTAGCACAAACACTGGCGGGGAAAATAATGCCAAACCCCTCTGTGCACACCGACTCGCGGGGGCTTTTGGAAAGTCTTGAGACCTTTAAAGTACAAAAAAAGGCAGGCATGAAGGGCACTTGCTAAGCGGGTTTGTATGAGTGAACATGCAAATTAGACCACGATGGCGCATTGCCCCACTGCTGCGATCCATTTAATATTAATAATAGCCTTAAAACTAATTCTACATAAAACCATTGACATTCTTACCAGCTCGACGGCGCTTTTAGCACTACTGTATTTTTGTATTTTTAAGTTGAATGCTGCTTTGCTTAAAAAATACATTTCACATGTTATCAGCCTATGTTGTTGTAACACAAGGCATAGCTGCCAAGTTTTCGGATTGCTAGGTGTGGCATTTTCATAATTTTAGTGTGCTTATGAGTGACATTTCAACGACTATGAGTGACATTTTCTTGCACGCAAACTCAAGCAATGAAGATAAGGGAAACAAATAAATATCAGAAAGTATACCAGTTGAGCAAGGAGAAAATCCTTAAACTGTGCAAAGCACCAGAAATGGTCTCACTGTGCACGTTTGACCCGGGCCAACAGGAAGGATGTGTGTGGTTACATTATCCTCACATGCTGAGGCCGGTGCAGTAAGCGCCCACACAACATAGCCGATTGCTTATGACTGTCGGCAACATGTTTTAAATTACCCCCAGCGATTTTGAGAAATAAACCACAAACGTAAAGGAGGGGACAGAACATACACCTGGTCACAGACCGGCCACGGGCGTCAGCCAGTTGCCTGTTAGCTATTCTTATTCTTTAAGTACTAAAGTCACAGGAACAGTGGTGTTAGACGGACCGGGAGGGTCGGCCGAGGACAAGGGGAGAGGTCTCCGGGGAGAGCCGTCTCCAGCGATCGTACAGACGAGTAACTTCCCCCCCACAGATGTACACCACACAGAGATAAGGTTTAACGTTCTTTATAAGCAATCTTTAAGTACAGTGGAATGGTACAAGGAGGTCTGGACTCAGGGGTCCCCTCGATTCTAGTCTCTTGGTTTGGGGAGAAGGGGTAGCGGGACAGTCTTGTTACCAATCTGGTAGATGCGATGATAAGATGGACAGCTCACAATCCTCGAGCTCGGCGTTCTAGATGATCGGGCCGCGGCGGAGCCAGCAGGTCCCGAGAAGGTGGTAGTTACAAACGGTCCGCGGCCACGCCAGCAGGTCCCGACGAGGATGAAGGTTTCAGAAGGTTGCGGCAGCGCCAGCAGGCAAGGCAGTAGTTCGCAAGGCAGGGCTACGGCAGCGCCAGTAGTTCGTCAAGGATGAGTTCTTCACTGCGTCTCTCGACTCCAGGATACAACTGCCTTCCTGCTCTGGAGCTGCCCCAGTTATAGGTCTGGCGCCCTTTGATGTCCGGACCCTCGCTCTTGGAGGTCGGGAGGTCCGGGATGAGGGAGTCCAGACACCCAGCAGGGGGATGGAGCCAGCGCCCGGGGAGGCTGGGGGCGATCGGCACCTGGCGGGGGAGAGCCATCAACACTTCTTTCTCCCATTGACCTGCCAAGTGGTCCGTTCACCTCCTGGGTGGATGGTGGTGCCGGGATGTCGGGGCCTGGCCAGGCCCAGGGTTAGGGTCGATCGGAGGCCACGCAGCCTCGTGGTGCAGTGTCCAAGATGGCGCCCAGGCCGGGCGAGGGGGCCGGTAGTGATTCGGGCCCATGATGCAGAGATGTCCGGGGGCAGGAGTCCCGTATGAGTCGGGGAGCGGGTGGTTTCCGTGGGTAACACCTGGAGGGCCGGGCGCGGGCCTTGTCATGCGGGGAGGGAGCGAGCACTTCACGTGGCCTGTCCAACATGCGTCCCCCCCAGCTGAAGGCGGGGAGAGTCACCCATCCTCTTGGAGACTCTCCTCGTCGAGGCGGAAAAAGCGTGACAGGCCATCCGCGTTGGCGTGGTCTTGCCCAGGTCGATGTTCCACAGTGAAGTTCATCCCCTGCAGGGAGATGGACCAACGCAATAGTTTTGGGTTTTCCCCCCGCATCTGCATTAGCCACTGCAGGGGCCGATGATCTGTCTGCACCCGGAAGTGGGTACCGAAGAGATAAGGCCGGAGCTTTTTGAGGGCCCACACCACTGCGAATGCCTCCCTCTCGATGGTGCTCCAGCGTTGCTCTCGGGCCAGGAGACGTCTGCTGATGAAAGCCACTGGTTGGTCACGTCCTTCGGGGTTCAACTGGGAAAGGACTGCCCCAATGCCATGGTCGGAGGCATCCGTTTGGACGATGAATTCCCGACTGTAGTCGGGGGCCTGGAGCACAGGGGCGGAGCACATGGCGGCCTTCAGCTTCTCGAAGGTCGCTTGACAGTCTGGGGTCCAGTTGACCTTTTTTGGGTGGTTTTTGGATGTGAGTTCCGTGAGGGGCCCCACAATGCTGCCATAGTCCCTCACGAACCGCCGGTAGTAGCCTGTGAGTCCCAAGAAGGCGCGGACCTCGGTCTGGGTGATGGGGGGCTGCCAAGACTGGATGGCAGCGATCTTGAGTTGCAGAGGGGCCACCAGACCGCTTCCCACCTGGTGTCCGAGATAGGTCACGGACCCCTGGCCAATTTGGCATTTGCTGGCCTTGATCGTGAGGCCGGCTCGTTGGAGGGCCTGCAGAACCTCTCGGAGGTGGTTGAGGTGGTCGGACCAGTGGCGGCTGTACACAGCGATATCGTCCAGGTAGGCGGCGCTGAATTCCTCGAGTCCCGCCAGGACCTGGTTCACTAGCCGCTGAAAAGTTGCTGGGGCATTCTTCATGCCGAATGGCATGACCTTGAAGTGGTAGTGGCCATCAGGGGTGGAGAAGGCAGATCGTTCTTGGGCCCGGGGTGTGAGACCGATCTGCCAGTAGCCCGCTGCCAGGTCGAAGATGCTGAGGTAGCGGGCAGCTCCCATGCGGTCGATTAGTTCATCTGCTCGGGGGATGGGATGTGCGTTGGTTCTGGTGACAGCGTTCAAGCCCCGGTAGTCGACGCAGAAACGGAGCTCAGGAGTGGTGCCGGGGTCGGCCGCTTTGGGGACCAGTACCACTGGGCTGGCCCAGGGGCTGTCTGAGGGCTCGATGACCCCGAGCGTGAGCATTTTTGACACCTCCTCTTGGATGCAGGCCCGTACCCGATCTGGTACGCGGTAGGCCCGATGTCGGATAGGGGGACTGTCTCCAGTGTCCACGTCGTGCAAGCACCAGGGGGTGACCCCTGGGGTGAGGGAGAACAGGGTTGCGAACTGCAGTAGGAGGTCTCGGCAGCCTTGGCGCTGTTCCGGGGTGAGGGCCTCTGAGAGTCGGACCCCGTCCACGGAACCGTCCTTCTCCCGAGTCCGTAGGAGATCAGGGAGTGGTTCGGAATCCTCTTCGGCTCCGCTGTCTGTCGCCATCAGGAGGCAGAGCTCTGAACGCACAAAGTGGGGTTTTAATCTATTGGCGTGGAGGACCCGGAGGGGGTTCCGGGCAGATTCCATATCGATGAGATAGGTGACAGGGCTCTTGCGCTCGACCACTTTGAAGGGCCCTGTCCACTTGTCCTGCAAGGCGCATGGTTCGGTGGGGGACATCACCCACACTTGTTGGCCGGGTTCGAATTCGATGGAGGAGGCATTTTGATCGTACCACCTTTTCATGTCTTCCTGACTGGCCTCCAGGTTCGCTTTTGCCATTTCTCTGAATCGCCTGGTCTGATTGCGTAGGGTCAGGAGGTACTTGAAAACATCTGGAGGGTTCTTCAGGGGGGGCATCTCCCAACCTTCTTTGACTATGCTGAGCGGCCCTCGCACAGGGTGTCCGTATAAGAGTTCGAACGGGCTGAAGCCGAGGGACTTCTGGGGGACTTCTCGATAGGCAAAGAGGAGGCACGGCAGTAGCACATCCCACTGGCGACGGAGGGGCTCTTCCAAACCCCCATTCATCCCTTTGAGCGTGCGGTTGAACCGCTCGACTAGTCCGTTTCCTTGAGGGTGATAGGGGGTCGTGAATCGGTAGGTGACCCCGCACTGTTGCCAGAGGGACTTCATGTATTTTGAAATAAAGTTTGTGCCCCGGTCGCTGACGACCTCTCGGGGAAAGCCCACCCGGGAGAAGATCCCCATCAAGGCCCGGCCGACCACCGGGGCTGTCACAGTTCGCAGGGGAACAGCCTCGGGGTAGCGGGTGGCGTGGTCCACCAGTACCAGGATGAACCGATGCCCTTGTGCTGTACGGGGGTCCAGGGGCCCCACAATGTCTATTCCCACCCTCTCGAACGGGGTGGTGACAACTGGGAAAGGTTGCAGAGGTGCTTTAAGTTTGCAGCCGCTCTTCCCGCTGGCCTGGCACGTGGGGCAAGACCGGCAGGGATTGAGTACGTCGTTTCTCATCTTGGGCCAGAAAAAATGGGTCACCAGGCGACTGTAGGTTTTGTCCTGACCCAGGTGACCAGCCAGTGGGACATCGTGGGCCAGGTTTAGCAAGAAGCCTCTAAAGCGGAGGGGCACCACTAGCACTCGACTGGCCCCTAACTCCGCGATTCTCTGTTCGCTGTATAACAGGTCGTTGTCCCAATAGACCCAATGGGCTCCGGAGGTATCCCCTGCGCTCTGGGCGAGGGCTTGCTGGCGGAGTCCCTCGAGGGAGGGACAGGTCTTCTGCTCTTGACGAAACTGTTCCTGGGTGGGCCCCCCTTCCTGACGCCACTGAGCGAGGTCGGGGAGGTCCTGGGGCTGAGCGAGCTCGTCGGGGGTTTGCTCTTGAGGGTCGGCCCGGTCGGCGTCTTCTGTTGGAGCGACCGGGGGAGGAGGTGCTGGCCATTCTGGTTCTTCAGGTCGGGGGATGGCACGGGCGGCCATGGACCGGGTGGTTACGCACGCCCAGTCCGGGAGGCCCAACATCCCCAGGTGCTCTCTTCTCTCTACGGCGGCCCACGGGGAACTCTCAAGATCATTCCCCAGGAGACAGTCCACGGGGGCATCATCTCGGACCGTTACCTTCAACATGCCGGAGACTCCTCCCCACTCGAAGGGGACGCAGGCCATCCGGCATAGACTTTCCGAATTGTCGGCTGAACGGACAGGGCAGAGAATGTTCGGCAGGATCTGTTCTGGGGTCACCAGGTGACAGCGGACGGCTGTCACACTGGCCCCTGTGTCACGTAGGGCTTCGGCACTGCGTCCATTAATGTTCACCCACTGGCTGTACTTCCTGGTGTTGGCGGGTAGGGGGGCCCGCGGGACCATGTCTCTTCCCCCTAGGCACGCTAGAACCATGGCGGCTGGTTCCCACTCTTGGTGTTCTTGGTCGCACTCCTCTTGTTCTTCGGAGATTTGTTCTTCCCCCAGGGCGGCGGCAGCCATCTGGCAGGGTCTCGGAGTCTGGTTCTGTGGACAGTTCGGGTCATTTGCGTAATGGCCGACTCGCTGGCATTGGTGACACGTGACATTAGCTCTGTACCCCGGGCGCGCCGGGGGGTTGCCCCGGTTGGCCAGGGGTGGGGTGCTGGCAGCGGGAGCAGCCGGGGTGTTGTCTCTTCCTCGTCCCTGGCCCCCTCCTCCTCCTCGGGGACGGTGCTGACCTTGGTTGTTCCGGTTCTGTTCATGTGGCCCATTCCGGCCCACTCGGGTAATTTCCCACCGGTCAGCCTCGGCGGCGAGCTGCCGTGGATCAGTCAATTTACTGTCGAGGAGGTGCTGCCTGAGCTCGACGAAGCAGTTGTTAGATAGGTGCTCCCACACCATGAGATTGAAGAGTTGCTCGTAGGTCGTTACATTGCTTCCCTTGATCCAACCCTCGAAGGCTCGGCTGAAATAGTTCACATACTCCACCCAAGTTGTACCCGGGATCCGGGTGCAGTCTCGGAACCACTGGCGGTACATTTCGGGTGTGAGCCCATAGCGGGTGAGGAGGGTAGCCTTCATGTGGTCATAGGAGGTCATCAGGTGGTCTGGGAGCTGTAACAGGGCGACGCGGCCCTCATTGACGAACCTCCCCCATAGCCCGGCTCCCCAGTCACCTCGATCGATCCGGTGGGAGGTCATAGCGATCTCGTAGGCCTTGAACCATTGTTGTATGTCGTCATCTCGGAAATATTCTCGAACGACATCCTTGGGGATGTGTACTTTCTTTTCTGTTGCTCCCGGGGTGCGCGGTTGCTCGGGCACCCCTAATTCTTTGTTCTGCTTACGTAAGTCTATTTCTGCTAGCTTGCGCTCGTGTTCATACGCTAGTCTCTTTTCCTCGAGTTCTCTTTGTCTCTGTTTTTCTTCCCGTTCTTCTCGGAGCCGCAGATGTTCTAGGTTCAGTTTTTGTTCGGCTAATTTGAGTTCGCCATCCATTTCGAGCCGGGCCATTTCTAATTCATGTAGTCTGCTTCTTTCTCGTTCTTGGATCTCCTCCTGCGAGAGACCCGTTCCTCGCTCCTCGGGAGCCGTGGTGTTCCTCTCTGATGCGGCAACATTTTGGTCCGGGGGTCTGACGGCCCCGGTTTCTGCCCATGACTCAATGGCGTGCTTGAAATCGTCTTTAGTACTCAGACCGGTGGTAGCGATACCTAGTTCAATGCAGAATTGTTTCAACTCACGATGGCTGTACTCTTCCAATTTCTCCATCTGGAATTTCTCGGTGGATCCGCTCTCTTTGGTTGTCATTGTGGTTTTGTCGTGGGGTGAGCTACTCTCTGTACGATTACGCGTTGATTCGGATCCCGCCGCTGGCCACCAATGTTAGACGGACCGGGAGGGTCGGCCGAGGACAAGGGGAGAGGTCTCCGCGGAGAGCCGTCTCCAGCGATCGTACAGACGAGTAACTTCCCCCCCACAGATGTACACCACACAGAGATAAGGTTTAACGTTCTTTATAAGCAATCTTTAAGTACGGTGGAATGGTACAAGGAGGTCTGGACTCAGGGGTCCCCTCGATTCTAGTCTCTTGGTTTGGGGAGAAGGGGTAGCGGGACAGTCTTGTTACCAATCTGGTAGATGCGATGATAAGATGGACAGCTCACAATCCTCGAGCTCGGCGTTCTAGATGATCGGGCCGCGGCGGAGCCAGCAGGTCCCGAGAAGGTGGTAGTTACAAACGGTCCGCGGCCACGCCAGCAGGTCCCGACGAGGATGAAGGTTTCAGAAGGTTGCGGCAGCGCCAGCAGGCAAGGCAGTAGTTCGCAAGGCAGGGCTACGGCAGCGCCAGTAGTCCGTCAAGGATGAGTTCTTCACTGCGTCTCTCGACTCCAGGATACAACTGCCTTCCTGCTCTGGAGCTGCCCCAGTTATAGGTCTGGCGCCCTTTGATGTCCGGACCCTCGCTCTTGGAGGTCGGGAGGTCCGGGATGAGGGAGTCCAGACACCCAGCAGGGGGGTGGAGCCAGCGCCCGGGGAGGCTGGGGGCGATCGGCACCTGGCGGGGGAGAGCCATCGACACTTCTTTCTCCCATTGACCTGCCAAGTGGTTCGTTCACCTCCTGGGTGGATGGTGGTGCCGGGATGTCGGGGCCTGGCCAGGCCCAGGGTTAGGGTCGATCGGAGGCCACGCGGCCTCGTGGTGCAGTGTCCAAGATGGCGCCCAGGCCGGGCGAGGGGGCCGGTAGTGATTCGGGCCCATGATGCAGAGATGTCCGGGGGCAGGAGTCCCGTATGAGTCGGGGAGCGGGTGGTTTCCGTGGGTAACACCTGGAGGGCCGGGCGCGGGCCTTGTCATGCGGGGAGGGAGCGAGCCCTTCACGTGGCCTGTCCAACATGTGGATACCATAGTTTCCTGTTTTGAACATGCTGTAGATTACAGGCTCTTCATTAAGACATCATATGAAATTGACTGCAGACTATGTATGTATACAGTTGTAAAAGGTGGAGGAAGAAGGATGAGAAGGAAGAAGAGAAAAGTGGAAGAGGGAGAAGAGAGAGAGGGAAGGAGATAGGGAGACAATGGGAGTATGGACAGGGGTGAGAGGTGAGGAGGTGGGCAAAAGAAGGAGAGGGCTGAGAGAGGGAAAAAGATAAAAAGAAGGGGTATAAGGCGAGATTAGATGAGAGAGATGGGCAAAAGCTGAAATGGAAGGGGAAACACACATGTTGATTTGCAGATAAGATCCCAGTTATGGGATGGAAAAATGTGTGCTATGCTGTGAATTACTTTACTGTTGCCTGGAGCTGGGCGAGCGCCATGCCCCTTCCGAGTACAGTGATAAGTCCTTTCAGTGAACCCACAAATGTGAATCATGCAACAAGTGTTCCATCTTTGCAGAGGGACCCCGTCTTTATGTGCCCCACAGCTTCCATTGTGAATGCTAAACTAGTACCCGCATGCTAGGATGAAGTAAATGCTTCTGGACATTGAGGTGGCCAGGGAGTGGTGTGCAGGAACGGTTCAGGTGTGACAAATAATCCTTTATGCGTTCGCTTAGTGCTCTACATTTAAATAGACAGTGAGCACTCTGAGATCGAAACTCATTTCCTCCGAGGTGGAATAAAAAACATAACACTTTCAAAAATGTTAAGTATATGCAAAAGGAATGAGCAATAGTGGAACATGCCGCCATGTCAGGACAATATAGAACTTCGGTTCCGCCATGTCAGGACAATATAGAACTTCGGTTCCGCCATGTCAGGACAATATAGAACTTCGTCGAGTTCTGTACACGACCGGCGCACACTGACTGCAGGCAGCTGTCAATAGTGCGCTGCCTGAATCGATCTCAATCTCAATATCGCCCTCTCGCTCTCGCTCTCTCACACTTCTCTTGCAGAGACTCTGCTCAGCGAGGTAGCTCAGGCGTGATGCCACTGGGGCAATTAGCGTTTGCCACCTGCCTCCTCAGTGAGTCCTCTGGGCCAGGCCTGTCAAGTCCAGTGCCAGTCCTGGCCACTGCTGCTGCAACAGTCATCCTGTCATAACAATGTAATTTGCAGCGGGCGGCGTGCCCAGGGTTCAAATATTTACGGCACCTCAGACTGAAAAGCTGAGCCACGATGATTTGAAGCAAAATAGCCCAGCCCATCCCACAAGTTAACTCGCAGCAGTACGTGACGTCCAGGTCCCCCGACTGTGTACAAGTCTGTGTTTTTGCTACTAATAACTCAGTCAGTGGAGCGAGTCAGAGCATGATAAGGGAGCAGTGGCAGTGCATGCTGCCATATGGCACTGCAGTTTAACACTCTTAGGCAGCGCTAACGGCTTGAGTGACAGCTGTGGTGCTATGCCTATAATGCGTGACAATGCATTTCAGTGCGGTGATGCGGAGCACCACACTGAAATGCATTAGTCTAACGCCTGATGCTGGTACTATATATATATATATATATATATATGTATCTAGATGTAAATCGAGTGCCGCGTGGGTTGCGCATTCTTTTAGCGCCCACATATGACAAACCGAACCCCACTCTATTGTGCGAATGGGCTGACTGCAACATTGAAAACTCCAAAAGACTGGAAGTAAGGAGCTGTGGCTTCCTGCAGGGCTTCGCATCCGGCTGACGTTTTAAAAGCACTTTAAGTAACCTTGCAATTCTAGTTAAACATGCAGAATTGGACAGAACTGAACTGTTGGAGGAAATCGACAAAATTAATGAAGAAATTGAAGCCCTTAATGATGTGGACGAAGCGACTAAACTAAGAAAGGAAATGTGCATCAGATTAAAAAAAGAGGAAGACATCATTAAGAATCGCAAAACTTATAAATTCTTTAGAGACAAGACTGATTATGAGACAGGCCAAATTTTTACTTTCTCTAGAAAATATGAGGCCCTAAGAAAAAATAAACAAGCAAATAAACAAGGGGCTACCACTACCAAAAAAACGAGTACTATCACTGAAAAAAATGCTACTGGATCATCCATGTCAGAGGACAGTTCTAATCCTGACAGTGATCAGGAGAAGGATGAACAGGCAAGGGCAGCGGGACCCAAAAACACATTGGATGAGGAGCTGGCCCTTTTTTGCGAGGACAGAAGACAAACCTTGCGACCTCGGACAAGACAACAACATTACGCCGCGCAAAAAACATCAAACGACGAGAGCGGAGAAAAGCAAACAAACACAGGCGCAAACTGGAAAAACAAAAACAAAAAGAGAGGAGGGTGGAACAAAAAGTAATCGCTCCCATGGATGTTGATAAAACCATTGTCAACCTCGCGGGCATAGAACTCAGTGAAAAAGAGAAAGAAATTTTGAGCCTGGGCCTAACCTATTGTCCAAAAAGGGATTTTAATTATGTCAATATGAAATTGGATGTCTACAAAAGCACTAGAAAACTCAAACTTAAAAAATATTTCACAATGAACAAATTTGAAAATGCACAAACAACTTTGCCAGCAAATGAAGAAAACCGCGCCAGCCAGGCAACAGTGGCACTAATGGGAGAACTGGCCGAAATGTGGGGGTCAAGCACACCCCACGACAATGAACAAGCTGTATCTTTGACTGGTAGTGAAAGTCTCAATGTATCTACAGACCAACGGATAAAGAAACCTCTAACTAGTTTTAGAGCTAAGTCTACATATACTCCCATCATGCTCAAAGACTCCATAGATTTATTTCATGAACAAGTCACCAACCAATTGAAAGATCTGAACACCAAAATACACAGAGGCAGACATAAATACAATAAAGAAATAGCGGACTACAGGGCCCTTATCTCCAAACTACAGAGTAATCGTAACGTAATCATCAGAGCATCAGATAAGGGTGGGAACATCGTGTTGCTCCAGAGAGAAATGTATGTGAATGAAGCACTTCTACAACTAAATGATAGAATGTGTTATACCAGATTTTCCAGTGCAGAACTCAAAAACATGTACTCAAACTGCTATAAAAACCTTTCCAAATGGAAATCAAAGGGTCTTATCACCAACCAGGAGCACATATTCCTACTAAATGATTACCCGGTGGTACCGACTACATACTTTCTGCCCAAGCTTCATAAAAATCCCACAAATCCTCCGGGACGCCCTATTATTTCAGCTAGGAACAGCTGCTTGGAACATATGTCCCAGTATGTAGATTTTTTCTTGCAGGGGGAGGTTAAAAAACTCCCATCATACGTCAGCGATACGAGCGATTTTTTGAACAAGATAAAAAATATCCAGTGGCAGGAAAACTACATACTCATCGCTCTGGACGTCTGCTCGCTGTATACCAGCATCGTACATACAGATGGACTTAATGCTCTTGATTACTATTTGCAGAGATCTTTACCCAACATGCCTGAACATAGGATGATGTTGTTAGAAATGGTTAGAATGTGTTTGAATAACAACGTCTTCATGTTTAATAATCTTATGTACAGGCAGTTGCGGGGTGTGGCCATGGGGGCCAGCATCTCCCCCAGCTACGCATGTCTCCACATGGGCTGGTGGGAGGAGATGGTCCTCATGGTCTCACACTCAACAACTATGCGGACTCAGGTAGTTACCTGGCTACGCTTTATTGATGATCTCTTTGTGATCTGGCAGGGGGATATGTCATCAGCAGAAAATGTTATCTCTGACCTCAACGACAATAGTCTAAACCTCCAGTTCACAGCTACATTGAGCAAATCGTCCATTACATTTCTTGATACTGAGGTGTTTATAGAACAGGGCAAGATAGAGACAAGATTACACCGCAAGACAACAGCCGGTAACTCTACTCTTCACGCTACCAGTTCCCACATCAAGCACCTCATAAACAGCATTCCCTATGGCGAGATGCTACGCCTTAAAAGGATACACAGCAGGCAAACGGATCTAGATTTGGCACAGAGGGATAGCAAAATAAGATTCTTAGCTAGGGGGTATTCCCCCAAAATCATAGATGCAGCAATCTTGAAGGCTAATCAGAAAGACAGATCTCTTCTATTGGTTGGTAACTCATCTTTAACAACAGTTCCTGAGGATACCGCCATTACAAATTGTGAATTTAGATTTATTGTACAGTACAACGCCCAACACAAGGAGATAGCTAAAATCATCAGTAAGAACTGGCCATTAGTCCTGAGTGACCCAGTGATAGGGAGGGATCTCCCTAAGAGGCCCAGCATAACATACAGTAGAGGGCAGTCGATGAGGGATGAACTGGTCAACACCAGCCCTGAGGTACTGGAAGCATCAACCAGGTACTTAACCCATGCAGGCTTTTACAATTGTAAAGTCTGCAAAGCATGCCAACAAGCTATCAACAAAAATAGCTACCATTCCCCTTTTGATAGCAGGGAACATAAAATCACCAAATTATTAACATGTAAGACGGAATTTGCCGTCTACGTGTTAATATGTCCCTGCAACCTGCTGTACGTTGGGAGCACCAAGCTCCCAGTACACAAAAGAATTTTGCAGCACCTTCGGGCAATTGGGAATCAGGATAATACTTATCCTGTAGCGAGGCATTTTAAGTCAAAACACAATTCCAGAAGCAGTGACCTCAGATACTATGTGATTGATTGTGTACAGGCCAGTAGGAGAGGAGGCAACAGAGAAGACAAACTACGCCGCCTCGAGACGCAATATATCATTGAGCTTAATACTAAGCATCCCTCAGGCTTAAACATCACAGAGGATTTATACACCTGCCTATAACAAAATGTACATAGAATATGAATATCCCTCAACATACAATCTACTTAAGTACTGTATGGGCCTCCCTAACATAGAGAAATATTTTAGATTATTTATGTCCTTTTGTACTTTTTTACCAGACCTATCAATTAGTTTGTTATTCTAACAAATCTATTTATATGATGATTTTAGACATATGACTCATATTCATTTATTCTAGCCTTTTATATAAAACAACCATTTTAAGGTTTTTATAGGTTCATCTATGAATTATGAATGATTTTATGTCTTTTAAATCAGTGGGCTACTTTTGGTATATTGTACAAATGGTTTTACATGAATGGTATCATATTTTCTCTAGTACTGTACATAATGATAATGTTATTACTGGTAGGACGATAAGCACTTGGGCAATATCATGGATTTTACAGAGATTATTTTTCTATACCTAATGTGCAATATCGTTTCTTCTAATGGAGAATGTGTCCTCAGACACTTTGAAGCTTTCCAGATATTATGCATTTGCACTTTATAAACACTCTCCATGACTTTTCAGTCTGTATATATCACTTGACAATGTATGAACATGTGGGGCTCCACATGGGTATTTGCTATAATAGTATGGTTCCTATGATAACAGTATTATACTGATATTATTACTAGAATTTGAACATCACAGAATATCGCACCTTAACCGAAAATGAATTTTAATTGTTTTTTTGTCTTAAATCACAAACACTTTTTTGGTTTAACTCACTTTTAATTTATCATCACCAAACACTTATTTCGCACGTTTTATTATGTCTACAGTTGGTCATTTAAACATTGATGTTGTAATATATTCCATCATACTACAATTCATGAATGCATTAGCAGATATTAAAGTAAAAAGTGAGTAGTCCTTAGGGAGCCAACTCTTCTATTTCCATCGCATTTGTAGTTTGACCTGCACTGGTAGAATGTATTTAAACGTGTGTCAGGTGATTACCTGTGTCATGTGATCAAGCGCTCTGTGAAGCACGAAACGCGTTGTGATGACTATGGGAATACCACTTGCTGAATAAATCATCTTTGCACTGAATTTTGGGTTCGAGTCGGTTTTTGGCAGCTGACTGAGAGCTCTGCGCTACACCGGATTATTCCTGGAATATATATATATATATATATACCCGCAGTGGGTTTCCCGGCGCTAGGGATAGACTCAAGAAGAAAGAAATATCAGGTAATATCAAGCAGACCAGAACAACGGGCAGATCACTCAAAAAGCAAGGTCTTAAGTCCCTTCCGGAACTGCAGCAAGTTATTCTCCAATTTTAAAGCAACTGGTAAAGCGTTCCAGAGCTTAGGACCTAGACGAGCGAAAGCCGGCCCACCCATTCTAGCGAGTTTGAATCTTGGGATAATGAAGTCTCCATTCCCAGAAGATCTAAGGGTTCGATGAGTCCTATATGGTTGAACTAAGTTCTGTAGGTATTTTGGGGCTGTGCCCTGCCTGATCTTGAACAGATAACATAAGGCTTTAAATTTAATCCGGCTTGAGATTTTAAGCCAGTGTAAGTCACGTAGAGCAGAGGATGCTGAAATTTTCCTAGGGACCTTCCGAAGCAGGTGGGCAGCCGCATTGTGGACTACCTGAAGAATCTTAATGGTTGCAACATCAGCTCCCAAATAGAGAACATTACCGTAGTCCAGGCGGGAAACAACCAACGCCTGGACAACAGTTCTCTGGGTGGATAGGGGCAGCATCCATACAATTTTCTGGAGCCATCTCAAGGTGGAAAAGCAGATCGCTGCAACCTTTGTAGCCTGCTGCCTCATAGATAACTTGTCGTCAACAAGGAAACCAAGGTTGCGAACCACTGCGGCTGGTTGTGGAAGTGGTCCCATATCACTAGGCCAATGTTGGGGGCCCCATAGATTTTTATTCTTGCCCAATATCACCACCTCTGTCTTCTCCCCATTTAATTTCAGACAGTTCTTCTGCATCCACTCGGTCACGCGTATAAATATATATATATATATAGATATATAGATATATATATATATATATAGATATATATATATATATATATATATATTGCGCTAACGAACAGGTTACTTACCTTCAGTAACATATTATCTAGTAGATTCTGCAGATTCCTTACTTTAGGAATTCCAACCAGGCGTGGGACTTAATCTGTAAATTCTTCAGCAGTCCCTTTGCGCGCCGGGGGATGTCGCCTTATGACTCCATGATGACGTCGACTCAGATTGTGAGGTCAGTGGGATCATATAAGTCCCCTCTGTCGTGCGGACTTCAGTTTCTTCTGTGAAACCTTCCGCGCTAAAATGTGCAGGCACTATACAAACTGGCCGTGGAAACAATGTGCCATAAAAGAAAAATATATTCTTAAAGTCATAATGAGAAAATAGAAATAAATGTTATGATAACACCGAGAGAAGGCCCATATGGAAAGACCCAACGGTGAGAAGAAGCATCTGGAAATTAAGGGTATGGCAATACCAGGTCAAGATGTAAGAAGTAAGACCAAATGGGCCGTTGAATCATACAATTACATGAAACAGTGATCACTGGTATATAAAACAAGTACTGAAAAGGGTACAGTATAGAACGTTCACATAGCGGGATGATGGGCACGAAGTTAAGGAATCTGTGGCTAGGTTGTGTTTCTACCAGATAACACGTTACCTAAGGTAAGTAACATGTTCATCTGATAGAGACAGGCTCATGGTGGCCCTGTGCAGGGAGCGTAGGTGGGGGCCCCGATGCGAATGGTGCCTAGTGAGCAAGCGAAAGGTAGTAGCAGATAGGCATAGGAACTACTTTGAATTATTGAAGTACAGATGGTGTAGGGTCGGGGTAGTTTGTATGAAGCCAATTCACGGAGAAAAAAAATGTACGGCTCCATAAGCAGTACATGTATAATCAACGGACAGGTTCGTGAGGCTTCGATTTGTCTGCTCCCACTGATGCCTACATACTGATACCATTTAGGTTACGAAATGAGCACTGCATTTCACACCTACTTCTTAGAACTGCCCGACTCCCATATTTGTAATTTTGCCTCAAAAAGTAACATGTAATTACAGAAATGATACTCATTGCTCCAGTGTAATGGAAATTCTGTCCAGACCTAGAAAATCATTTACGCCTAGGAGCTCGTGCACAAGAAAGAACCGTGCACTTTTCTGCAATATTTTGTTAATGCTCCCTAGTTATGCTAACTAATCCAAACCTCTAATAGGCACAATTTTCTGATAACATATTTCACTTTTACTTAGCAATGGCCTAATGTTAATCTGAGCTGATATAATTGGTAAATAAACAGTAGTAAGTTTTGAAGAGTTAAAAGCAAAGTGATGGAAAGGGACAAAATACTTGACTGTCTTTTCACATTTTAAATGATAGTATTTTGTGTGGCAGAGAGCACCGTGTCCCTGCATATAAAAATCACCTTTTAGTTTCCACCTGAAACCCTCCCCCTGATCAAAAGCCTTTCCGTAACCAAGAGCACACGTGTGACCATACATCATCGGTTCAGACTCACTCGGACCACTTTACGCCTGCTCAGACAATGACTGCCATTGCAAGTGAAACAAGAGACACTCTCAGTTCCTGGATTGCCACAAAAATAAACGAAAGCCTTATTGGTCGCCTTCTGCTCTCGTGACAGCTGAGATGATTATTTCCTTCTACCGATTTGTCCACACAGCGCAATATTACTGTCCACTCAGTCACGTGTTCGTTCACCCATCCACTCACCCTCGCAGGTGCGCAATCACGCTAATTTGAAATGACATATTTTTTCATGAAATGGCTGGCACTTAAAATGAGCCTGAGGGCAAAACTCTCAGACTAATGTTATCGACTTAAGTGTCGATGGCGGAAGGGCGCCAATGTGACCAAACTTAACTAGGCCCAGTGCCCACCACGGCCACGCTCCTGCCGCCAAGGAACTGTTTGGAATATTACTCTCTTCTCAAAAGCAATTCAGGCAGGCACCACCTCACATAGTTACACACACGTGTCGTGTCTCGTGACAATGTGGCGCAGAGAGACAAAGTAATACCATTCAGTACTGATGACTACGCTGCGCACCAGATGTAAACAGTACACTCATGATAAATCATATTCATTACTAGGCATAAGGCAGCTTAACTGGAAAGACAGGCAGGCGATTATTATAACAAGTCATTAATAAATATATTTTGTGAGCACAGTCTCTCACCGGCGCGTTAGTCGGACTCTCGGGGAAGAGACTTGTCGGAGGACACTCATGTGTTCTAGTGTCACTGTCTGACTATCGATGATCGGACGGGCGACAGGACGAGGAGTCAGTTAATTTATTTCTTTATATATATGATTTTTAATTCTTCTCTACGATGTGACCGTGACGAGCTCGGAGTCGACGCACCGTCACTCAGTGACGCACTCTCCCAGTGAGGCGGGGCGGAGCGTGACGTGACCACAGCACCGCGACGCGTCACGGCTAAATTGCGCACTGCGCACAGCGCGCGGGGGCTGTCCCAGGGCCGTCACGTCGTCATAGGGTAAGATTGACGGCCCTGGGACCCAACTGCTGGCTGGCTGCCTGGGCAACTTCAAGTGAAACCAAACCCATGAATGACTATGACTACTGAACTTTAATCATGTAAACAACACAGCGCTCACGCGCGCCGTCGCTGGCATTGCCCGGTCGGAGGCCGCCAAATCCTGCCAGGGAGCCGCCAGTGATAGTTCCGAATCCGATCATCCGATCCTCGGCTCGGTGAGGTCGGCGTTGTGGCGGCCCCTCGGGTTTCGCGGCCCAGTGCAGGTGCACAGTTTGCACATGCCTAGGGCCGGCCCTGATAGAGACATCTAGCCACAGATTACTTAACTTTTTTAATTAAATACCATAGCTATACCCTCCCGGAGGAGGGTCTGCAAACTAATCCTACAAAACTGCCTTGTTAGCGGTCACCGAAGAAACTAGAAGGATACTGGACCAGGGAGGATCAGGGGCAGTGATCCTCCTTGATCTAAGTGCCGCCTTCGATACGGTCAGCTATACCACCTTGCTGGACCGTCTCTATAACATCGGAGTTTCAGGTGACGCTTTAAGGTGGTTTGACTCCTTTCTGTCTGGGAGGTCGTTTCAGATCTTCGACGGAAAGACAGTGTCCTCCAGCAAACCCCTGAGCTGCGGAGTGCCACAGGGCTCCTCCCTGAGCCCTGTATTGTTCAACGTGTACATGAGGCCGCTGGCGGGTGTTGTCGAACCATATGGCATTAAAATCGTATCATACGCCGACGACACCCAGCTTGTGGTCTCGCTGGCCACGGAGAACAACAGGCACTCCCCAGCAGACCTGCTAAAATGCCTAGAGGACGTTAAGGGATGGATGACCAACTCCTCCCTAAAACTAAACGGAGAAAAGACGGAGCTTATGCTCCAAGGCCCAACCTCCCCTGTGCCTTTCACTTCCTTGTGGCCCAGTGCACTGGGCCTTCCCCCCACTCCTAAGGAAAGTGTTAAAAGCCTGGGAGTGTGGCTAGACAACAAACTTTCCTTCTCCACCCAGGCCACAAAACTGTCCGCCACTTGCTTTGGCCTACTTAGAATCCTGAGGAAAGTTCTCCCGCTACTTCCCCTAGAGGCCAAAAAGGTGGCGGTACAAGGTCTCATCCAATCTCGCCTGGATTCAAACAATGCCCTATACGTGGGGGCTCCGGAGATGACCCTCAGGAAATTGCAAGTTGTTCAAAACTGTGCAGCACGCACCCTGCTGAAAATTCCGCGCACCCAGTCAGCCAGACCCGCTCTAAAAAGTCTCCACTGGCTGCCAGTGAGGCAGAGAGTGGCCTTCAAGGCGCTGTGCTTGGCGCACCGCGCCTTCTGAAAAACGGGCCCTGCCATCAACACCGACCTTGTCACCCCCTACCACCCTAACAGGAACCTTCGGTCGACGGAGGCATTCCTCGCCGTTGTTCCCAGAGTGAAGCGAGCCAGGTCTGGAGGTAGGCTGTTCTCTTTGAACACCGCCAGGCTCTGGAATGCTCTCCCCATCTCACTCCGGTCCAATCCAGACCTCCTCGCATTCCGAAAAAACCTAAAGACACTGCTGTTTGCTCAATCCTATGTACCTTAGCTCCTCTTCCCATCACTTTCCCTTCAACCCAGCGCTTGGACCCCTGCGGGCAGCAACCGCGCTTAATAAATATTTTTACAATTACAATTACAAAAGCTCTCAAAGAGAACCAGCTGGTCGAAATTCAATACAGACAAGACATATGCAGGAATTAAATGAAAAAAAGAGCATGGCTCTCTATAAAAACCGCGGTACTGACCACAGCCAATGTAAATCAGCAACAACCCCGCAGGCACAGAAAAACAAAAGCCTCAAGGGGAACAAGATAATACCCTGTCAGAAGACATCTGATAACAGTCCGATAATAGTATTTAACACCCAAAGGGTAAGTGAGCCTTGGACTAGAAGGGCCAAAGGCAACGAAAAAGCCGTGCAACTCACATTCTCTATATCATTAAAGAAATGACTGAAGGAAATCTGTCGCCCCACCCTACATCACTGGTGTATGGAAGTGGTGACTCCTATGCAGTGTAGGGAATAGGGTCTCCATGAGAGGAGTGAGAGGAAAGTTAGTACTGTGTGGCCTGTGTTGGTGATGGAGGAGCAGGTAGTAGACTGGTGGGCATGTCAGTCCTTTTTCTTTGATTAAGAGCCGGGGCACAATCCAGGGCCTCTTGGAAAGAAAGCTGTCTTTTTGATGGCTGTATGGCAGTTCCAGGAGGGTCACGATAATTTGGCCCTTGTAAGAATGGATTTCCAAATATGTCTGTCGAGTTTCAATCTCCTTTCGGAGCTGATGCAAGAGAGGTTAGAACGTTTTGTCGCCGACCGTGGTGGTACTCTACTTCGGCGTTGAATGCGTCAGGACCGACAGTGTTTTTGTAACTGATGGTATCAGCTCCCTCAGTTTATTCAATGCCGAGCTGGTCACTGTTGGTGCCGAGCCGGCTGTCTTGGAGTGTCTGTTTGGTGCCAAGCCACAGCTGAGCGTTGTAGCCTAAGTTGATGGTTGGTGGGGACCATGGCCCGAGGGCAGTGGCGGACCGATGGTCTGCTGCTGGTGTTCGTGGGTGGCTACGCAGCCATTTGTAGATGCCTGTTCAACCTGCGAGCTGTATCAATGAGGAAAAGGTTCTGTACTCATAACCTATTGAGCTTCTGCAAGGTCTTCGATCTCCAGGTCAGAGCTGGCGCTGTCCTCTGGTGAGTAAGCCTGCTCATTGGCTGCAGACACTTCGGTGTGATGTTTTGAAACTCTTCAGTGCTTAAGAAGTCCACCAGATCTTTTCCCCTCCTATGCGACATCTCCAAGTGTCAGGCCAGACAGTCACAGAGGGTCTTCCTCATTCTCAAGGAGTGGCAAGTGTTGCAAACAAGCTTGTCATGCTCATGTGAAAGGCTATGGTTCCAGACTTTATGACGATTTGCCTGTGAATATTTTGAGTGGCACAGAGAACAATATCTAAAAGGCATTCCTTATATCATCCTCGTGACATGGTATGGAACCAATCAGAAGTCCTGAGAAAGACGGCCCTGAAGGGTGAGGCCCCATGAGATGAGTGAGCAAGATCGAAAAAGAGGATCTCCCAGGCACAGCTGGAGTTGTCGACCAGGAATGGAAGGAAAATGGGATACACGATCGAAAACAAAACCGATGGTTAGGAGTTAGTAGTTGGAACCAACAAGAATACCAATGAAGGTCTACAACAGAGCATGGGAGCACATGTCTGAACCAGACTGCAGAAAAAAAACAATCTAATGGTGGAGTTGATACCTATGCACATTACTAGCATGAGGATGAATCGCCGAACCTTGTGATTAGAAAGACTTTGTTGCAGAAAACCAACTTGCCCATATCCGGGCCCAACACTAAATGGAAGAAGTATGCACAGCATGTGTATCTACAGCCACATATGCCTCAAGCATAAGCATTCTGAAGGTTCAACATCACCATCAAGTCTCCTGGATCCAGGGCAAAGAGAACCTGGGCCAGTATGAACATCTTGAATTAGTGGGAAGGCGTGGAGGGGTCAAAGTCTAAACTAGGTGGAAGTCCTTCACCCTTCTATGACACTGGGAAATACCAGGATTAAAACCCAGTTCCCATGTCCCATATAATGATTCAACAGAATACTGAAACTACCTCTTTATAACTTCCTCAGGTTAGTAGGTTTTTCCGAAACCTAGATTCTTGTAAATAAATCAGCAGGGGTCCTATCAAAGTACTGACATAGTGGGACAATTGACGATAGCACCAAAAGTGAGACAGAAGTAACCCAAAATCCAACTTGGCCGCACAAATGTTTTTAGTTTGCCATCACTGAGGAATGGTCTTCACACCCCTGGCAGCAAAGTTGGACCATATAGACTCCCTTGCCTCAGTCCTTATCTCTTTATTACCATAATTGGCTCTCTCCTATGTATCTTACTATCTCTTCCCATAAGGGAGGGTGCTTTTTGCCAACCATACAACATAATATGAAATACAGGATGATTGTGTACGAGGTGTCTTAACTGCCATATAAAGCGATCGAAGACCTCCACCGCTCCGCTTAAACACATCTCCTACTTAAACTCATTTAGGCTTTTATAATGTCTCATGAAAAAAGAAACCTATCTGCACCACTTAAAAAGAGAACCAATAAATTTCAAAATGAGACAGCTTCAAGCCCCCATGATCTCTGGCCACATAGAGATTCTCCAGTGTCAGTCTTGTTTTCTCCCCAAGGTAGACAAATAATTTCACCATCAAGGAGAGCTCCTCTCACATTCTTTGAGGGACCTTAAGGGATAGCATTGAAAAAACATAATTAAAGTGAGACATAACTCTAATTGTTCCTACTTGGGTCCTCCCCCCCCACAGACAAATTAAAAGCTGACCACCTCAAAGATCTTGTTTTATTCTGTTTATCTCAAGCCCTAGCTTATATTTTACCATAGAATCGTGGCCCTATTTAGAAGCAGACACTATCCATATAAAAGGGTGCCTGCCTAAGAATGGTGAAGTCATAGGGGAGTGTCACCAGAGTCCTATCTACCAAAGAACAGGTTAGGTCTCCAGGGTCTGCCGGACTCCATCACCATTGTGTGGGTCAATTGACAAAATGTCATTGCTGCAGACGTTTGCATAAATAGAAAGTACATCCCATTCGACAGATGCTCAATCCAAGATGACTGCTGTGATATTTGGGAGGCGACCAGTCCTCTTTTTATGTGGACTGTTCCTTGCTTCCCCACCTCAAAGCCTTGCAACCAATGCTCACTAGTAGGATGATCATTTCGAATCACTCTCTTTCCAACCACCCACATGGTTAGTATCTCTGAGCTCTGCTGCGCTTATGGATTTGGGAAAGGTCATGTAATGCGCCTCTGTCAGGGTATAGGTTTTCAGACCAGCTCTCCCACACTTCTGGG